>NW_027206512.1:42342349-42909849 GCF_024711535.1 Dipodomys merriami | reverse complement strand
TAGAGCTCCAGTTCTGACATAAAAAGAAAAAAAATACAGGGATAACTTAATAGAAAAAGAGTAAACTAAATCTTAAACTGTATAGAGGAGCAAATAATGAAGATTTGATTGAAAATAACTTTGAAAGGGAGAAAGGAAAGTGGCTGGTAACCAATACAAGAGATTTTTGATGGAGTGATAAAAAATATTCTAAAAACGATGGCGATGACAGTTATACATGTGTGAAAATACCAGAACTCACTGAGTTTCACACATAAAGATGTGACCTTGAAGGCTTATGAATTACACACCAATAAAGCTGTTGTTTCAAAGAAATATAACCTGGAGATGTGGCTCAAGTGGTAGATTGATTGATTAGCAATCACAAAGGCCCTGAGTTCAAACTCCAATATCACTTAAAATAAATAAACACAATTTCTTTAGAGAGAGAAAGCTGTGTATGGCGGCTCATGCCTGCAATCCTAGCTACTCAGGAGGCTGAGATCTGAGGATCATGGTTCAAAGCCAGTCTAGGCAAGAAAGTCCATGAGACTCTTATCTCCAATAAACCACTCAGAAAACTGGAAGTGGCGCGATAGCTCAAGTGGTAGAATGCTAGCCTTGAGCTAAAGAGCTGAGGGACAGCATCCAGGTTCAGAATTCAAGCCCCATGACCGACACAGAGAGAGAGACAGAGAGAGAGAAAGGAAAGAAAGGAGGGAAGGAGGTCTATAAGAATCAAGCCCCAGTTCCCACCATTGTTTTCTAGGAATAAAACTCAGGCATGTTGTTTAGGTGCCATGAGGGTCACGTCTCATGTCCCTTCTCCCCCAATTTCATTTCATATTCAACACTGTATGTAACCTCTCACGTGTAGAATAACATTAGAGAGAAGGCTCCAGCATGACACTGTTTTTATGTTCCAAGGGATGGCTGAGAGTTAGAATTGAATTCCAACAGAAAGCTTTCTGTGGTCCCTGTTCTCTTAGCACCATCTGTGTGATGTGTCCCCTCAGAGTGTGTGTGTGTGTGTGTGTGTGTGTGTGTGTGTGTGCAAGTGCATGTGTGGTATGCTGAAGGAGGAACCAAGGATCAAAGCATTCTACACTAAGCAATGGCTAATTAGCTTTCCTACTTAGTCTCAGTAAGAGCTCTCCTCATCTTCCCCTTCTACTCCCTCCTCAGTAACTTTCAGTCTTCCACCAATGCTGTGTCCCCAAGTTCTCAAGTGACTAACTCAACAAAGCCAACATACATTCAAGAGGCAGAAAGAAAATAAGGCTAGCTAGGGAGTCTGGGAAGACAGGCGTTCACAAACTAACCCTCTCTCCACTTCAGAACCCAGGGCCAACAGGGATGTCAAATCTGCCCAACAAATGGTTAAGAACTTTTTTTTTTCTGCATTTCCATGATCAGTTGGGTCCTGGGGATGTAGACCCAATTAAGACATTGATTCTGTGTCCAGAAGGAGACAGAGAAATCACAAGTTATGACAATGCAGTGTGACAGAGGAGAAATGGTATTGTGAGATGGATAAAACCCTGGAAAGGCTATTTACTGCTCTAGCCAGAGGACCAGCAAAGCCTAACTCAGCTCACTAAATCTGGAGGACACTGAGCCCGTTGGCTCAGGAGCTACTCAGGCTGAGATCTGAGGAGGCTGAGATCTGAGGATTGTGATTTGAAGCCAGCAGGGTAGCAAAGTCTCTGTGAGATTTTTTTTTGGGGGTCCGGTCGTGGGGCCTGAACTCTGGGCCTGGGCACTGTCCCTCAGCTCTTCAGCTCAAGGCTAGCGCTCTACCACTTGAACCACAGCACCACTTCCGGCTTTTTTTCTTTTTATTTATGTGGTCCTGAGGAATCGAACCCAGGGCCTCATGCATGCAAGGCAATGTTCTGCATCTGCTCTGTCCAATACAGTCATGGCCAAGCAGGTGCTACAGAACACTTAAGATATGAGTGCATTAAAAACAAATTCTCGAATTACTGCTTCTCTTAACTTTACTAATTTAGATAGTTGTACAGCAGGTAACTATTGGCCGCCATATTGGACACCATGAAAGAAGGTTCAGAGAGTAGCTCTAGACAGAAAATGAGAGATTCGGGGCAGAGTTAGGTCAGTCAGTCTTGAAATGCTGTTTCTACTCTGGTAGACAAGTCAATCTATTCCATGTTCTTTCTACTCCAAAAGTGATCCAGAACATCCAGCACCACTAAAGACATAATTAAAATGCTTATTTGATTTTTTTCAAAATTCACAAGGCAAAGCCGGGCGCCGGTAGCTCCTCAGGAGGCTGAGATCTGAGGATCACAGTTTCAAAGCCAGCCAGGGCAGGAAAATCCATGAGACTCTTATCTCCAATAAATCACTAGAAAACTGGAAGTGGTGCTGTGGCTCAAGTGGTAGAGTGCTTGCCTTGAGCTGAAGAGTGCAGGGACAGAACCCAAGCCCAGAGTTCAAGCCCCATGAGGGACAGAAAAAAAAAAATCACGAGGCAAAGAAAACTCTAGCTCAAGGGATCTATTTTCTGGCTATTCAATCTTCCTCTCCAGGACCCAACACCCATCCTGATCCTCACCTTAATCACAAATGTAAGTCCCTACCCCCTTCCCGTTTCTGATATAAATGTGAGACAGCTTTGACTCTCATATGGGGATGTCATGGTGAGCAAATCACACCTGGATTGTTTTCAGTGGATACCCTTCCCTTGGGAAATCAGATATGTCCTGCTGGTTTCTGAAAAAAAAAATAATACATTGATCTCCATAAGGGTTGCTTAGAAATGTTTTTACCCAGTTGAGAACCTGAAGTTTCTCTCCTTTCTCTGGTAGGAGAAGAGCAGAAAGAGAGACAGGGACCTAGGCCAATGACAGCACTGGAAAACAGTAGAATGTGGTTAGCCTGGGCAGAGGGCTGTGTCACTAGATTCAGAGCCGATTTAAAGCTGACGTCTTTATCTTCTGTTTTCTTTTACTCTCTGTCTTTGAAATATGTACTACAAAGACTAGAAGTCAGAACTAAAGGGTGAGACAAATGTACTGGAGTTAGATGTAATGGGTCTCTGGGCCGGAGGTGGTCTGCAAGCAGGTATTGATGGGTAGCAGGTGAGGGGAACAGGGACAAGAGGAGGGCTGTTTGTTTTTGTAAGGCATGACTTGTAGGTTTGCTTTAGAGGGAAAGGGAGAGTGGAAGGAGAAACGTGGGTAGAGATGAACACCCATCCAGAAGACATGAAGAAGGTTCGGAAGTTTGAAAAGTACTACCAGTGATAAACATGTGGTCAAAATCTGCCTGCAAGGTAGGTTACCATGGTAACTCCGGATGCTGTGATCTGAGGATCACAGTTCAAAGCCAGCGCAGGCTGGAAAGTCCCTGGGACTCTTATCTCCTATTAATGACCAAAAGAGCCACAAATAGAGTTATAACTCAAGTATAGAGGAGGAGCCTTGAGCAAAAAGCTCACAAGCCCTAGGACTGGCACAAACAACAACAAAACTATATATAAATATAAATATATAAGGCTACTTCTGAATATATAAACAATCCATAGAGCCATGAATGATATGAAAAGCCCAAGGATACACACACACATACTCACATACACACACACACACACACAGAAAAGAAACCTGTAGCTACACCCTTGAGTATGAGTATGCATGGTGTGTGTGTGTGTGTATGTGTGTGTGTGAGAGAGAGAGAAAGAGAGAAGGGGGGAGAGAGAGGGGGGGAGGGGAGAGAGAGAGAGAGAGAGAGAGAGAGAGAGAGAGAGAGAGAGAGAGAGAGAGAGAGAGAGAGAGAGAGAGAGAATGTTTGTGTGCTGGTACTGGGGCTTAAGCCCAGGGCCTCTTACTCTCTGCTCAAGGCTACAGCTCCACCACTTGAGCCACACCTGCATTTCCAGCATTCTGCTAGTTAATTTGAGATAAGAGCCTGGAAGATTTGTCTGCCTAGGATGGCTTCAAACCTCCATCCTCAATCTCAGCCTCCAGAGTAGTTAGAATAATAGCTAGGATAATAGGCGTAGGCCACAGGCACTAACTTGGATGTTGAAATACTTAAGAGCCCAGTTCCTTTTCACTCCTTGTAGAGTGGACTCTCATTAGTGGAACGGTGGTTCTGAGCAGTTTTAAAGTTTTTGATATGTACACTTTAAAAGCATGCACACAAGGGATAAGGAAATCCAGTCCTTCTATAGGAGCCCCATCAATTGGAAAGTGAAGTTATTTGTGATGACAACTTTCTTTCTTCCTTAAGTTCTAACTTACAATTTTTTGAGAATTAAATTGTTTCTTTGACCTCTCTGCCTCCTTTCCCCAAGAGTGTCATTTAATAGAAATTGGATTAACAGAACATGGGATTACTGATTATATTGTTTTGAAAACATCTCCCTATCTAAAGTTACCATCTTTCATTTAATGAGTGTACATTCCACTGGAATTCCTTGTTTTGGTCACAATGTCTAGGTGTGTCAGAAATAGCCCTGGTGTGAATCTGCTCCTATCAGATTCTCTATCCAGAATTTCTTAGAGTTCCAGACGGCTCACTACTAAAGGAAAATGAAAAAGATTGCTTCCAAGTGTTTCAGAGTAAGAACAAGATTAGTTTTCCTTTGGGCAAAAATAAAGACTCATCTTCATTTTTTCTGTGTCTGTGGGCAGGGGGGGGGGTGGGGGGGGGGAGGGGGAAGAGGATATGGGGGGGTGGAGATCTCCCATGCTGGGCAGGTACTCTGCTTCTAACCTGAACCTAACCCTTTTATCGTTAAATGATGCTTGCTTTATAGTTACAAGCCACTTTCTCTTCTAAGATTTTTTTTTTTGATGAAACAACAATGCAATATCCAAAATTAATGTTATTTTCTAGAAGTTAAAAAAAATCTGTTTTTCATGTTAGAAACAATGGTGTATTCCTTTTATGTATTTATTTTTTTGGTGGGTCATGGGGCTTGAACTCTGGGTCTGGGTGCTGTCTCTCAGCTCTTCAGCTCAAGGCTAGCGCTCTACCACTTGGACCACAGTGCCACTTCCAGTTTTCTGAGTGGTGTCTCATGGACTCTCAGCCTAGGATTACAGGCGTGAGCACTGGGGCCCACTGGCACCAGGCCTAATAATGGTATATTCCTGAGACAGAATGTGTGAGTTTACTAGGGTTGAGCTAGCCGCTGGGGAAGAGAAACTTCTCTAAATCACATTAGTAGAAAAGAGCCTGGAGGGAAATCCATCTGTAGTGGACTTTCCACAGAAGCCACTCTTTGATCAGCTCTTCTATCAAATTATTATTATTTTGGGGGGGTCCGGTCGTGGGGCCTGAACTCTGGGCCTGGGCACTGTCCCACAGCTCTTCAGCTCAAGGCTAGCGCTCTACCACTTGAGCCACAGCACCACTTCTGGCTTTTTTCCTTTTACTTATGTGGTGCTGAGGAATCGAACCCAGGGCCTCATGCATGCAAGGCAAGCGCTCTACCACTGAGCCACCTTCCCAGACCCTCAAACTATACTTTAAAACTGTAATTCAAATACTTGTTATTTATACCCAAATAAACCCCTATGGTAAGTATGCGATTATAGAGAACTACCTAGTGAACTGAGGAGGAGGGGAGTGAAGAGGAGAAGTTCCAGCTATTTATCATTTTGTAATTGTTTTGGCTGTGACTGGGTCTTGAATTCAGGGTTACTGTTCATGCTGTGGCTCACCATGGTGCTCTACCACTTGAACCACATCTCTAGTGAGGCTTTGGGGTGGTTAATCGGAGATAAGAATCTCAGACTTTTCTGCCCAGGCTGACTTTAAACCACTCTCCTCAGATCTCAACTTCCTGAGTAGCTAGGACTACAAGTATGAGCTGCATATCTATTAAGGAACAACATGTAATATGCTCTCCTATTCTTATTTTCAAAATGAAAGAGTCAACATTTCTTACGACTATACAACAAGAAGCCATTTTGTTAGGAAAGCAGAATGAAAGCTTTGCTTGGTTTCATTTCTGATGGTCAGAGACAAGGAGATTACTTAAACAATGGTTAATTAAAGTGATGCGATTTCATAATCCTCAATGGAGGAAAAAAGCCACCAGGGCCAAAGTCCCTTGAATTCACTGTTAAGGAAGCTTTCAGTTCCACTCATGTGTGCAAACAATGTTCCAGGGAAGGCAGGGCAGAGGCCTCAGCTGGTGACTGGCTTTTTTCTTATAGGACACAAGATAAAAGCAACATGAGATCAAGATTTTTTGTACCCTACTAACGTCCAAACTACCTTTCTGGTTGTCTTTCCAGCTCGGTGTCCATCTGCCTGTGTGCCACTTGAGTCCACTTCCACTGCCTAAAGAGACTGGGCTCGTGGGAGCCAAATAAACGGGACTAAATACTTGGATAGTATCCAGGTCTTGAGTTCAAGCTCCAATACATACACACAGAATCCTGAGAATTAAATGAAGACCTCTTGGGGTCATCTGTCCCATATCCAGTGAAGGAGCTACTCTTTTCCAGGAGCCCTAAGGGGTCACCAATGTTGCTGAGGGACGGGCCCCTGATCAGAAGCAATTGGATCCCGTGGCCACCTAACTTGGTTTCCCCTTTCAGGTCTAAGAGTTAAAAACAAATCCAGCCTTAGTCATCTAGTTCTAAAGAAAACACCTATTTGTTAGGAGGTGTATTGAAGAAAATCAAGACTTATTCATGACTTGTTCAAGGTTTCCTGCTTTGACCTCACTATCATTGAGAAGATAAAGGAAAGGCCATATTTCCATGGGTGGCAGGATGATGTGAGGAAAATGATGGCACTCAGGGGTCAAATTAATATGAGTAGAAAGACAGGCTCCAGTGCTAAGTCATGTGACTTTGTGCAAAAAAGCACTTGAGCACTCAGTGCCTCTGTTTCCCCATTTCTAAGGCAGGGGTAAATGATTCCTAGCTAGCAGAATTGTATTTGAATTGGGAATAATAAAGTACTTGTTGGAATTCTTTTTTTTTTCTTTCAGTCAGTCATGGGTCTTGAACCCTGGGCCTGAGTGCTGTCCCTCAGTTCTTCAGCTCAAGGCAGGAGCTCTACCACTTAAGCTTCAGTGCCAGATCTGGTTTTCTAGTGGTTAATTGGAGATAAGAGTCTCATGGACTTTCCTGCCTGGTCTGGCTTTGAACCACTATTCTCAGATCTCAGCCTCCTGAGTAGCTAGGATTGCAGGCTCGAGTCACCGGCATCCAGCTGGCGGAATTCTTGATGTAAGTTATTTGCACAATAAGATAATACAAGCCATCCAAGCTAGTAATATGGAATCTATCTTTATATGCTAGTTCTGAGGCTTGACCTCAGGGCCTCAAGCTCTAGCTTGGCCTTTTCCCCCAAAAAAGCTGGTGTTCTACCACTTGAGCCACAGCACCACTTCTGGCTTTTTGATGCTTAGCTAGAGAGAAGAGTCTCTTGATTTATCTTTTCTAGTTGGTTTCCAACCACAGTCCTCAGATCTCAGTCTCTTGTGTAGGTAGGATTACAGGCATGAGCTACTTACATGGGGCTTGAAGCCGTTTTTAATGACTGACACAGCTCACCAAACCCTGTGGGGGTTGTGGCAGTGGAAAATCTGGATGTCAGCTCTTTTCCTAACCAGCTGTGTGACCTGAACTTGTCTGTTTCAACTTTCTCAAATACGAGATGGACATATCCAACATCTCAGGATTTAAACAAACAGCATGAAAATTATTCAAGAAAGTATTTTTTTCAGTATATAAATAACCAGATATTGTTCCTGTCATTGTTCATAAAGAAAGAATCCATTCAAGCCAACTTTTGATGGATTATATGCCAGCAATGCTCAATAAAAGAGGCTTTCTACAAAGCGTGAAAATAATAAAGCCTTCACGGACCCTGCGGGCACCTCATGCCTTTTCTAGAAGAGACTTCAGATGTTCGAGTGAACCATCACAGTAGTTTTGTTCTTCGGCTGGCAGAGTGGCCCTTACTAGCCGCTCTGGCCCCATTAAGATGACGACTTAGTAGAGCCCTCTGCGGGTTACCATTGGGCTATTTCTCTTTAGTGGACATTCAGACATACATCTGTTTGTGGGTTTTTGTTTTGTTTTTTGGTGGTACTGGGCTTTGAACTCAGGGTCTTGAGTTTGTTAGGTGGGCACTTAACCATTTGATCTATGAACCGAGACCAACAAAAAAATTAAAATTAAAATTTCACAACCAACAAAAAAATTAAAATTAAAAATAAACTCAAAAGAGCTGGGGGAAGGGATGACATTGTCCAAAAAGAGATGTACTCTTGAGCTGGGAATGTGGCTTAGTGGTAGAGTGCTTGCCTAGCATGCATGGAGCCCTGGGTTTGATTCCTTAGCACCAGATAAACAGAAAAAGCCAAGAATGGTGCTGTGGCTCAAGTGGTGGAGTGCTTGCCTTGAGCAAGAGAAGCTTAGGGACAGTGCCCAGGCCCTGAGTTCAAGCCCCAGGACAGACCAAAAAAACAAAAGGAGATGTACTCTTTACCTGACTTATGTAACTGAAACCCCTATTACCACACCTTTACAATAATGTTTTAAAAAATCAAAAAAAAAAACCTTAAAAGTATAAAATATTTATCAAAATCATATAAAGTACTATTTATCAAAATGAACTCCAGGAAATGGAAACAAGAGGCTTTTTCCTTTGCTTTTTGTCTTGTTTGTTCATTTATCTGTCTTCAGGAAGACAAGGAGAGGCATGCAGCAGTGGTACCCACTAGATACTATCTTGAAAATGAAGTATCAATTTGTGGGTGGGGATGGGAGGGAAAAACGGAGAGAATGAGGAAAGGGGTGATATTGTCCAAAAAGAAATGTACCCATTACCTGACTAATGTAACTGTAACTGTTCTGTACATCACCTTTATAATAGCAATTTTTTAAAATATTTAATAAGGACTGGGGACATGGCTTAGTGGTAGAGTGCTTGCCTAGCATGCATGAAACCCTGGGTTCAATTCCTCAGTACCATATAAACAGAAAAAGCCAGAAGGGCACTGTGGCTCAAGTGGTAGAGTGCTATTCTTGAGCAAAGGAAGTTCAGGGACAGTGCCCAGGCCCTGAGTTCAAGCCCCAGGACTAGCAAAAAAAAAAAAAAAAAATTGCTGACTATAGGTTTTAGAACATATCCTGTACATCCAAAATAAAAAATAAACAAAAAATTTTAAACAGTGTAATGTGAAAAGCAAAATTACAAAGGATACGAGAGAAAAATGTTAGCTCAATGGCCAAATTTCTAACAGAAGACTCAGATTTGAACTATTGTAAAAGTTGACTCCAGCTGGGGCCGGGGGTGGAGCTGGGGATGGTGGTAGCTAAGTAGTAGAACACTTCCCTGGCAAGCAGGAGGCCCTGGGTTCACCCCCCAGGCTGGGCATGGTAGTGGCTCTGAATCTTAGGAAATGGAGGTACATGAGCTAAAAGTCTCTGACCATCACCTTTGAAAGGATTGCTCCCTTAGTTTGTAAAGTCCTACAACTTTTCTCAGGCTCCATTTCCTGGTGTGTAAAACAGTGGCAGTCACCTCCTGGGGTGATTGTTTCAGTTAAATAAATGACCCATACAGAGCGCTAAGCAAACACACTCCCTAAACAGGCTTCTCTGCGGCCTTTTCGGGTGGTAACATAGCACCCTTTATGAGGTCACTTAACTTTACGGGACACACACACACACACACACACACACACACACACACACACACGATAACATAGCACCCTTTATGAGGTCACTTAACTTTACGGGACACACACACACACACACACACACACACACACACACACACACACACACACACACACACACACACACACACACACACACACACACACACACACACACACACACACACACACACACACACACACACACACACACACACACACACACACACACACACACACAGATTTCAATTCATATACCTGGGTTTTTCATTCCTGAAAATTTCTTCCATTGGGGTCTGTCTACAAGGCAATGCCAGACTGCAACCGAAGAATAGAGGATGGCTATGCAAAGCGACACGGATGAATGGCGGATGTAAATGCCAAGTGAAAAGAGAAGAGCATTGAGACTGTACTTTTCTTTTTTTAGGAGTTTATGGTTGCTGTACAAGAAATGTACTCATTACCTTACTCATGTGACTGTAACCCCTCTGTACAGTATCTTTACAATAAAATTAAATCTAAAGAAAAAAAAAAAAAGAGTGTATTGTTATGGAGGAGTTCCAGATCAGCCTGTTGGCAATGTAGCTCAGTGGCAGACCACTCACCTGGCACAAATGGTACAAGTCCCTGGGTTTGGTCCCTAGCAGGAAGGCAGGGGGAAGGAAGGAGTTAATAGTTAAAGTTAACGGTGTTAATAGTTAAAATTAATAGTTAAAGCTAACGGTGTTGCCACACTTAGCACAATGGAAATGATGGTATGTGGTGAAGGGAGAAAGATACAGAATATTGGGTTGGGATAATAATCTCCTCTTTGGTCTGGGTGATAGCTACACAGGTACATAAATATGCACATATTAAACCGGGTGCTGGTGGCTCACGCCTGTAATCTTAGCTACGCAGGAGGCTGAGATCTGAGGATCACAGTTCAAAGCCAGCCGGGCAGGAAAGTCCATAAGACTATCATCTCCAATTAAAACCAAAAAACTAGAAGTAGTACTGTGGCACAAGTGATAAGAGAGCTTGCCCTGAGCTGAAGAGCTGAGTGACAGTGCCCAGGCCCAGAGTTCAAGTCCCATGACCAAAAAAAAAGTACATATTCCTTAAGACACAAATTATACCTCAATACGTGTATAAAAATATTGTTTTTCATGGTCTGCAGATGGGTTTGGTTTTCAGTACCACAAAATAAGTGAATGAATGAATGACTGAATAAATGAGAGAATGAACAAATAATTTTCAAAGCACTGACTGGATTTCTCTGCTTTCTTCTAGTCTCATATTTCCACGTGTGAAAGCTCCATTTATTAGTGTCTCATAATTGTAGGTATTACTTACATGTGAAAAGCTCCGAGTAATTAAATGTATCTATTTAGGTAAAAACTCTGGTACTTTCCTGGATTTAAAAGAAAAAAAAATTTTCCCCTAAACTGATTTGTACTCTTCACTGTCATTGAAGCAGTCATGTGGCCCACATTCTTGCTAGAACAGGTTATACCTGGAAACTCACATGATCAAACTCAGCTAAGGTGGAGCAATGACACCAGGGGCTATGAAGTCTTTGCTGGGGACAGTGTGTTTATCCCTTCTCATTCTTGTCCACCTGCCTTAGAACCACCCCTGTCTTCATGGCTGTTCTCATTGATTTGTATATTTAGTCTGGGTTTTGAACACCTAATGTGTGCTAAGGATGGAGACAGTCACAAGCTATGACTGAAGGGAACTTACATTTGAAAACATAATACTGAAGGACAGAGAGATGAGAGCCAGTTTGTAATCCCAGCTACCTTGAGCTTAAGGGGAGAAAGATCTCAGTCCAAGGCCAGCCTTGGAAAAATCTTGAGACCCTATCTGAAAAAAAAAAAAAAGGAAGCAAAAAGGGGCTGAGGGCATGTGGACAGCGTGTTTGTATAACAAGAAATTTGAGGTCCTGAGTTCAAACCTCCATGCTGCCAAAAATGACAAAAGCATTGAGAGATTGAGAGCCGACTGAGAAGCTAGCCCAGAATGAGCCCTCAAGAAGTGTTTACTGAATGAATGAGTATATGAATGAATGAATGGTCTATCACTGGCAAAGAGAGAAGCAAGAGTTCTGGGAAATCAGAAACTAATGGCAGCAAGATCTATACATTTATTGGTGCTGCAGCATTCCTCTTGGCTGCTGACTCTTTTGCCTTACCCGAGACCTTCAGGTGCTGACCTTGCTCATAAAACCTACTTAGGTTTTATTTCATCCTACAAAAACCATCAGCCAGCAGCAGTGTCTGTGAGATTCCTCCGGGCAGTCCCCACAGCTATGACCTCAGGCTTGAGGGGGGGAAGGGGGAGTAAAGGGGGGGCATGTGGCCTTGACAGCAGTCACCATTCACCCACCAAGTCCTCCTAGAGTTGTGACAGTTCTGTCCAGAAAAAAAACAAGGCAGGTCTGCCTCCTTCAACATTATCACACGTGCAAGAGGCCCTTGCACGACGGGCTTACTCACTGTTGTCCTCAGAGATTTCACTATCACATTTAACCAATCAAGAGTAACAAATAGCCGGGCGCCAGTGGCTTACTCTTGTAATCCTAGCTACTCAGGAGGCTGAGATCTGAGGATCACGGTTCAAAGCCAGCCTGGGCAGGAAAGTCTGTGAGACTCTTATTTCCAATTAACCACCAGAAAGCTGGAAGTGGTGCTGTGGCTCAAGTGGTAGAGCGCTTGCCTTGAGCTGAAGAGCGCAGGGACAGCATCCAAGCCCAGAGTTCAAGACCCATGACAGACCCCCCCCCAAAAAAAAAGAAAGAAAGAAAAAAGAAAAAGCAAAAAAAGTAACAAATAAGAATTTGAGGGGGGGGTGCTGTAACTAGCCATCTAAAAGACAGATGGACACCCAACAGTTAACCTTTGTAGAGAGCTGTCACTCAATTATATGCCTTGTAAAGCCAACCTGCCACATCAACATTATCATCCCACATTTAAAGCCACGGAGCAACAAGCCCTAGAGAGGGGGCCGGGCTATCCACAGCTGGATTTGATGCATGATTGGATTCATAATAAACAACAGTGAGACTCTACCAATATTAACAGGGCATCTAAGAAACATGTGGTGATCTTACTTTCTTACAGTTCTGCACAGAGCTGGGGCATTTTAAATTGGGGGCGGGGTGGAAGAAATCAAACCTTGTCAGGCATTGGTGACTCATGCCTATAATCCTAGACTGCGATCTATGGATTTATGGACGGCAGTTCAAAGCTAATCTGAGGAGGGGTAGTCTAGGAGACTCTAATCTCCCATTAAGCACCAAAAAGCCAGAAGTAGAAGTGTGGCTCAAGTGGTAATAGCTTTAGCCTTGGGCTAGGAAGCTAAAGGGCAGCATCTAGACCCTGGGTTCAAGCCTCAGTCTTGGCACCAAAAATTCTTTTTAAGACTTCCCCAATGAAATAAAGGCAAAACAAAGAGTATCTAGAAATGGCTTGTGTAATAAAGGCAAAACAAAGAGTATCTAGAAATGGCTTGTGTTTAGACTTTTTTCCTCCAGATCTTTTGGTTCCTGTAATAACATTTCAGACTCCACACTGCTTCTGTCTATGTTAGGGAGCTTGGCGAGTCCTGGGCTCATTAGTGGGGTGGGCATTTTTGAGTGGTTTTGACTCACAGAAGGTGTACAGTTTGAACACATCTATGATAGGTAAGTTTTCCATACTTGTTTTGAAATCTGGAAAGATTAATCTAGTTATCCAAACTTATATAACCTTTCAGTGGTCAAAGAGAAGCCACTCACTGAGAAACTCAATTTTCTGCTCTGGATATTTAAAACACAAAAGACAAACAAACAAACAAAAACTGGCTATCCACTTCTGCAGCTGTTCCATGAGCTCCCATTTGCCTGAACACACAAAAGCCAAGAGGGAAATTCTCCCCATGGGAGAAGTTTCTGGATACTTTTGAAACAGTCTCCCCGACCAGCCATTTTATAATAACTAACCCTTGCTTTATTCTACCAGGGTCCCTCGGTGCAAAAATCAGATTCAAATCACATTTCTGTCAGATCAGTTCATTCTTACATTTGTACCATCTTCATATTTAAAGTCTGCTATAGCCCACAAGCCAAAAATGCCAGACACCTGTTAAACCCCATTGAACCTATTGTGACAGTGTTCCCTAAGAAGAGGCAATTATAGAAACTTCGGGGAGCTATTCTTTTTCTAGATTTTCCTAGCTGTGGCTCGAGGTCTAGCCTCTAATATCACAACTGCCATCTGTGTCTAACCCACGACTACAACTGATCAAATACAAACCCCTGACCAAGGGTCTAGATCACCTCAGCTTACATCTCTCCACCCTCATAAAAGAAGAGAAAGACAAGAAGTGTTCATTCATTAGTTTCTCGAAAGCCATGACCAGAATATAGAAAAATAATTTTCAGCCTGCTGTGCTCTGGCAGCGGACGTAGTTTCAGATTCATCTTTGTATTTGTTATCTTACCTAAATTTAACATAATGGGGGCAGGGGTGGAGGTATGAAGAGATTGAAAGTATTTTCAGGAAACTGGAGCTGCCGTTTAGTAAAACACTGAAATGGAATGAGTCACTGGGCAGACAAAGCACAAGGTGACATTTGGCCTCCCAGAATCCAGGCACCTGGCCCCCAATTCTTTACACCAAAGCAAAAGCTAACACCGATTCTCTTTCAGGCCAAGGCTCTGGCACAGGGAGATTTGATTCGATCTCGGCGACACACGCATCCCTCTAGTAAAATCAAAACCCTACGTTCTCTGGAAACGGAAGATTACAATTCTCCAGGAACTCAGAGCTGCCAAAACAGAATTTGCAAAGAAATTCTTCTCCACCGCCCCCCCCCACACCCCCGCTGCCACCATCCCTGCCCCTTCAGCAGAAGGGAATCCGAATCCTCTGAAATCTGCAATTTTAAATATCAAATACATATGAAAGTATGAACCAAGTACCTGCCAAACACCTGGCGAGCCCGCGCTCTCTCTCTCTCTCTCCTGTGAGGTCTCCTCCCACACTCTGGCCACGGAATGCCCTTCCAAACCACGGCTCAGTGCTTTTGGTAAATGTTTTACAAGACACTAAACAGCCAGTGTCCCACCCTCTGAGCAAACACCATTGAGAGAACACAGTATAATGGTCCCAAAGATAGCTTGCGATGTACAATAATGTCAATGAACAAGCCATCTCTAGTTCCACATTTGCCCCTAAAAGAAAACAAAAATAAAAAACAAACAAACAAAAAAGCCACCGCTAAATGTGCTGGGTTGGGCTCAGGCTGGGGGCTAGCAGGAAAGGTTTCTAGAAATAAATCTTGACACCCCCCCACCGCCCTGAAGCCTTCTAGCTAGTTTTGTTTTGTCTTAAAGGTAGCCTTATGATAAGCCCATTGTTCTAATCTCCAGGCAAGTCTCCACCCGCAAACTCAAAAAGGTATGAAAAGCACTAGTGTAAAAAAAGGAGAAGACAGAACACACAGGAGTCACTCCACGGTGGCCATACGGAAAACAGACATGCAAAAGATTGCAGGAGCTGTCTCCCACAAGCTCTACTCAGTTTCCATTTCCCTCAAGTTACTCATGGTTAAAAAACCAACTCTGCGCCAAACCAGAAGTTTCGCATTCCATTCCAGTTAACAATTACAACCGGAGGTTAAGAGAAACTGATGGGCGCCTATTAGCACAGCCAGCTTGTCAGGTGCCACTTGGTACCACCTGGGTTAACTAGACAGACAGAAGATACCCAGAGAGCCTCTGCCCGGTCTGGCTTTCCAGAAGTACCTGTGGGCATTCCTGGGATCCCTCCCCCAGAAAGCGTGAGGGTGACAGGCCTACCTGCTCTAGGGCAGTCCAGGAGCTGAGGAAGAATTATGGAGCTGCGCTCAAGTCTAAAAAGAGATCGAATACTGTGTGGAGGAGAATCGGGGTTTAGCTCTAGCATTGGACTCACACCCCAGAAACAGGTTAGGCAGAGAAGAAAAGCCATTTTCTTGTCCCCACCCCCACCCCAGTCTCCAAGAGTCCTCAGAATTCTGCACTTTGTGCTCTGTGAGGGCTAGTCGGGTGGAAAGAAAACATCGTGGACTTCAGATCCTGGTTTTTCTACGCTCCAGCTGTGTGACCTTGAGCTAGCACCTCCACTCTGAGACTTTTTAAAAAAATGTCTCTGTGACAGGACCATGGCTAGTCACGAAGGCACCTCAGAAGACCAACTCTTGAGCCCTGAACACACAGCAGTTCTTTATTGTATTTATTTATTTTTTTGCCAGTCCTGGGGCTTGAACTCAGGGCCTGGGCACTGTCCCTGAGCTTCTTTTGCTCAAGATTAGCCCTCTACCACTTGAGCCACAGCACCACTTCTGGCTTTTTCTGCTTATGTGGTGCTGAGGAATCGAACTCAAGACTTCAATACATGCTAGGCAAGCACTCTATCACTGAGCCACCTTCCCAGCCCCACAGAGCAGTTCTTTATGCCTGAAAATCAGGACTTGAGGGGCTGTTGCCTCTGTGTCCCACACCATACCTCAGGGATAGGGGTCCCATCCGGTTTCCATTTCTTCTAGTAGCTTCTAGTTAGTGCCGGGCACGTAAGCTGCTCTGAGGTAAGGTGAAGAGATCTGTTTTGGGTGGGTAACACAAATGACTTCTTATCTGCCTTCTCTGGGGTGTGGCCAAAGGGCAGGGCAAGGCCAGGCTGCCTTCTCTTGCTCAGGGCTTACACCACCTGCTCCCAATTGCTCTTTAGCACCATTAGTTAACAGCCTTACCCAGACCTTATGGCCTCTCCTTCCCCTTCCTTTCCAGGTTTTCTCTCTCCCCCTCTTTTCCCTGCAAGACAGAATGGGGCAGTGGAGGAGGATGAAGACTTTTAGTTCCGTATCTTCTGGTCTTTTATGGGACATTACCAACAGCTTAAAGCAGGGGTTTCGACAAATCATATTATTATCCAAAGACAGAAAGACTCAACAACTAGCCCGGGAGCACAAAGCCACCACTGGAGGACTGGCACGGATGCTGGTGCCAGGATGCCTCTGTGACCCATCAAGGCACTGGCTGACTCCTCACCCCAAATGAGGCATTTGTGTATGAACCCCTGGACACGAAGTCTAGGGCCTTACTGTGCAAGAATATATTACAATTTGTGTGTGTGTGTGCCGGACCTGGGGCTTGAACTCAGGGCCTGGGTGCTGTCCCTGAACTTTTTGGCTCAAGCTTAGTGCTCTACTGATTGAGCCATAGCATCACTTTTGGCTTTTTGGTAATTACTTGGAGATAAGAGTCTCATGGACTTTCCTGCCCAGGCTGGCTTTGAACCCCAGTTCTCAGGTCTCAGCCTTCTGAGTAGTTAGGATTACAGGCATAGGCCATGGGTGCTTAGCTATATTTAAATTTTGATAAATAAAATCCAAGGACATAATATCTAAATGCAAAAGAGTGCTACAATGATGCAGAAAATTCCCATATAAGCAAAGGCTATCGTTGGGAAGTTTGATGTCGTTTGTCTTTTTCTCTCCCTCCCTATCTCCTCCTTTTCCTCCCTCCTCCCTCTCTCCCTTGTGAAGACAAGGCAGCCAATGAGACAGCCATCAAATGCCTCGAAAACCAAGCCTCAGGTACCAGTGCCTACAATTCCCATATACCTGATTGGGGGGGGGGGGTCACGTAAGTGCAATCACAGGTGAGAACACAGGAGGGGGGCTGCTCTGCTGCACCAGAAGGCTCCACCGGGATGCTTGCGCTCTGCCTCAGTCTAACTCTCCTCTCTGGGGCATGCCATAACTTCCTCACTCTGTGAGCATTCTTCAGCCTGTCCAGATCCCCTCTCCTCTATTTCCGGTCCCTCTGTTCAGAACCCATTTGGCTCTGTTGTCCTTCACTGATTTCCCTGTCCTTCCGCAGGGTGTCTTCCCTCCACCTTTTCTTCCCATCCCAATGGCCACCAGTACCATTCATGGATGTCTATTATTGGGGTTCTCAGTTGACCTCCAAACCCAATCTAATAGTGTAATTTCCTCACTTCAGGTAAGCCTGCCTGCCTCCCTCCCTCCCTCCCTCCCTTCCTTCCTTCTTCCTAAACTCAGGGCCTGGGCACTGTCCCTGACCCACTTTGTGCTCAAGGCTAGTGCTCTACCATTTGAGCCACAGCACCACTTCCAGATTTTTCTGAGTAGTCATTGGAGATAAGAGACTCATGTACTTTTCCTCCCAGGCTGGCTTTGAACCCTGATCCTCAGATCTCAGCCTCCTGAGCAGCTGGGAATGTAGGTGTGAGCCACCATGCTTGGCTGGGTAAGCCTTTCTTGGTCATCATTTCCTGGGGTCACAAATGAGATATTTGACTTTGAGTCCTGTGGGCTGTGCTCTGCTCTGCACCTGTATGCTGCTATACCCAAATGGGACAGTTCAAGCTGTTCGGAGGTAATTCTGTGTCCCTGAGAAAGGACTGTGCCTTCTACACGGTGTTTAGTGGTAACACTTTCCACCTCCAGCCATGCCATGCCATGCCATGCTGTTTTTATTTATTGACACTAGGTTGCCAATGTGCAGGTAGAATCTTGAAATGGCTGGCTACAGAGCTCAACTTGGCAGAGTAATTAACCTGGGGAGATCGCTGCTCTACCACCCTGTGCCTGTCCAAAGTGTCTGTCATTAAGGGGGAATAAAGAAAGTAAAAAGAACCAACCCTTTTGGGTTGGATGCCTGGCTCAAGTGGTAGCGTGCCAACCAATGAGCAAATGCAATAGAGAGAGAGAGGAAGAGAGGAAGGAGAGAGAGGGGAGAGAGAGGAGGAGGAGAGGGAGAGGGAATGAATCTGTCAGCCTAGTGCTGTCCTGGGTATTTCTGTGGTAAGTATAGATCTGACTGCAGAAAGGTTTCAGATTCTGAAATGGCTTTTATGTGTGTATGGGGGTGGGGGCGGGTCATGGATGCTGGGCCTGGGTGCTGTTCCTCAACTCTTCAGCTCAAGGCTAGGGCTTTACCACTTAAGCCACAGCGCCACTTCCGGTTTTCTGGTGGTTAATTGGTAATAAGAGTCTCAGAGACTTTCCTGCCCAGGCTGGCTTTGAACCGTGATCCTCAGATCTCGGCCTTCATACTAGCTAGGCTTACAGGTGTGAGCCACCAGCGCTGAAGATGCTGAAGATTAGAAGAAAGAGGTGGAGATTTTGTGCTGTAGTCTCCTAGAAGTTCCCAAAGCCCTTGAAACTGCCACAGATCACTCAACCCCAGGACTGTGGCCTTGGAAACTGCTCAGGACCCAGCTCTCCCTCAACCGAGAGCCTAAGGAAGTATGTTCCCAAGTTGCCCAGGAGAGGCGAGGCGGGACGGTGGAGGAAGGAGCCCCGCCCAGCGCTGTCTTTCCCTGGACCTCCACTGAAGCAGCAATTCTCTGAGCCCTGGGCACCAACCAGGTTCTTAGTCCTACATTTGCCTCTTTGCTCACTGACATTTGCATGGTGGTGAAAACGGGAAGAGTGATTTTGGAAGACTGGACGGCACTACAAACCAGAAGACGTGGCAGTTCTCATCTTTGGGCAAAGGGCTTTTGTTGATGTTGTTTTAAAAAGCAAGTTTTTCTTTAAAATGACTTTTATAAAACATTAACAGTAACTTTTTTTTTTTTTTTTGCCAATTCTGGGGATTAAACTCAGGGCCTGGGCACTGTCCCTGAGCTTCCTTTGCTCAAGGCTAGCACTCTACCATTTGAGCCACAGCAACACTTCTGGTCTTTTGTTTATGTGGTACTGAGAAATTGAACCCAGGGCTTCAATGCATGCTAGGCAAGCACTCTACCACTAAGCCACGTTCCCAGACCCTAACATTTTTTTAAGCTCTTGACTCTGTGTGTGTGTGTGTGTGTGTGTGTGTGTGTGTGTGTGTGTGTGTGTGTGTGTGTGTGTGTGTGTGTGTGTGTGTGTGTGTGTGTGTGTGTGTGTGTGTGTGTGTGTGTGTGTGTGTGTGTGTGTGTGTGTGTGTGTGTGTGTGTGTGTGTGTGTTGGTACTAGGGCTTAAACTCAAGGCCTTGTGCCTTGTTCAAGACTAGCGCTTTACCACTTGAGCCTTATCTCCACTTTGGTCACCTTAGTGTTTAACTGGAGATGAGTCTCCTGGACTTTCCGGCTTGGGTTGGCTGTGAACTTTGATCCTTACATCTCAGCCTCCTGAGTAGCTAGGAATACAGGAACGAGCCACTAGCACCCAGCTAAATCTTGATTCTTAAATATAGAGGAAGTATGACAGTTATTTCTTCTGTGAACCTATCAGGTTCACAGAAGGCCTCAAGCATGGCTGAGCTGCAGTGGACTGGTGGCCACTTTTATCTTAGAATGACAACTGTATGTTAAAAAAAAACAAACAACGGGGCTGGGAAGTTGGCTCAGTGGTAGAGCGTTTGCCTTGCATACCTGAGGCCCTGGGTTCGATTCCTCAGCACCACATAAGCAAAAAGAAAAAAGCTGGAAGTGGTGCTGTGGCTCAGGTGGTAGGGCACTAGCCTTGAGCTGAAGAGCTGAGGGACAGCGCCCAGGCCCAGAGTTCAGGCCCCACAACCAGACCAAAAAAAAACCCAAACAACTATAGCTATTCAGCTTTAGATATTTGGCAGCCATTTTCTAGAAAATGAAAGACATAGTCTGTTACTTTAAAGAACACCACTGACAGTTATCATCAAGTTCAAATTGGGGGGGAACTTGAATCTACCTCCAGTGGCTCAAGTGATAGGATACTAGCCTTGAGCAAAAAGAAGCATTAGGGATGGTGCTCAGGCCCTGAGTTCAAGCCCCAGGACTGGCAAAAAAAAAAACAAAAAACAAAAACATAAAGATATTGAATCTACCTCCATGACTTCATAACTTCCCAATAATTAAAGGCTTCACTGACCAGATCAATTGCAATGATAACAAATTCTAACATTATATTATATCCTGAAATGTGTCAGTTTTTGGAAGATCTTTTACAACTCAGTGAACTGATACTTTCCAAATGACCAGCATTACAGAACCATTTATGTCGGAAAGACCCATTCAAAGTACAAGACAGGCTGAGGACGCTAATGGAACAGAGCATGGAATATTCATTGATATGGTGAGAAGATGCATACAGCAATGGATCTTTATGAAGCTACCCGTTGTGGAGTTTGGCATGTAATTTCAGCTATTCTGGAGACAGAAAGAAAAGATCATGGTTGGAGGCCAGTGCAGGTAAAAAATTAGTGAGGCTCCAACTCAACCAATATTTGCATGTTGGTGTATACCTGCCATTTCAGCTATGTAGGAAGTATAAATAGGCAGATCACAGTCAGGCTGGCCCAGACAAAAAAGCAAGACACTATCTCAAAAAATAAAAATGAATGAGGACAAAAGGGGGATTGAAGGTATGGCTCAAGTGATAGAGTGAATGCCTAGCAAGCTCCAAAAATGAAAAAAAAGCATGTTTACAATCATCTCAAAGGGATACTAAAAATATCTTTCTCTTTTCCAAACATATAACCTGGTGAGGCTGAATTTCCTCTAAATACTTCAATGAAAATAATGTACCTCAATAGTCTGAAGCAGAAAGAAATAAATACAGAAGACTTTTCTCAAACTCATCACTAAATACAGTCAATATCTACTTTTTTTTTTTTTTTTTGGTCGGTCATGGGGCTTGAACTCTGGGCCCGGGCGCTGTCCCTCAGCTCTTCAGCTCCAGGCTAGCACTCTACCTCATCACTTCTGGTTTTCTAGTGGATTATTGGAGATAAGAGTCTCCAGCCTCAGGCTGGCTTTGAACTGTGATCCTCAGATCTCAGCCTCCTAAGTAGCTAGGATTACAAGTGTGAGCCACCAGTGCCTAGCAATTATCTACTTTTTGAAATATAGTTATTTTTCATTAAATATGCTATTTATGTTAACATAAAGTTATTATTCTAAAAGAACTTAAAAACTTTAATTTCTTTAAGCTCTAAAGCAGTAAATAGCAATAAACTAAAATACATGAACAAGTACATAGTTAGGCCAGGTATGGTGTAATACCCCTGTAATCCCAGCACTCAGGAAGTTGAGGCAAGAGGACCTCCAGTTCTGTAGTAAGAGCCTGTCTCAGACAAAAATCAAACCAAATCGAACCAAACTAGAAGCATGCTTCGCTCCTCAATAATTTCTAAGAACATAAAAATAGGGTTGCCACATTTAGCAAATAAAAACGATACTTTAGTATAGTGTGGTCCATGCAACATTTGAGACTCATTTTACCAACAAATTATTTTATATAAAGTTTATATCTAATTGGGTATCCTGCATTTTATGTGCTTGTTAAGATGTCCAGAGTCCCAAAAGTTGGATCAACACTGAACCAAACCAGGCCCTTCAAACACACTAAAACACAAATACCAACACATATAAAGCTCCCACTGTATACTAGACACAAGGCTAGATTTTTGATATATGCAATTTCCCCCAAAAGCCTATGTAACGGATGTAATTATAATTCCTATTTCCTCATCGGAATGAGGAAATCAAACCCAAAGAAGCCAAATGAAGCTAACACTGGTTAGCATGATTGGAACCCAGTGCTGACTCAAGTTTCCCCTGGCAGGCCTACACCACATTATCACAGAGTCCTTAGATGAAACCACTAGGCATGGGGTACTGCTATTAGTTGGAAGGTGCGGGGACCCTGGTGATGAGTTAGAACCATCTATTTGGGGAGGGGGAGGGGTACACACACACACACACACACACACACACACACACACACACACACACACGTGAACTGAGGGACCGGACACTGTCTCTTAGCTTTTTTCATACGAGGCTGGTGTTCTAGCACTTGAGCCACAGCTTTGCTTCTGGCTTTTTTGGTGGTTAATTAGAGATAAGAAGAGCCAGGACTTTCCTGCCCAGGCCGGCAGGATCTTCAGATCTCAGCCTCCTAATTACAGATGTGAGGATCACAGATATGAGCCGTGAGAGCCTGGCTGCTAGACCCGTTCTAGGGAATGAGATGGGTATTTCTCCCGATGAATCTGTGCCAATTGAAGCAAAAGTGGTGCACAGACCAGGTGACGTTTTCACACAAGCTTGACCCCAGCCACTGGGAACACTTAGGCATTCTAGCAAACAAACCAGGGTAAGAATCTAGTATGGAAGCGCGGAGAGACCTCCACTAGGCACAAGCTCTGTAGATCTAAACCTGAATTTGCTTGCAGCTACCAAGGGAAGGGCTTCCCCACATGCCCTCCTCCAAATGGAATGCAGGCCAGGGAGGGAAGGTTCTAGACCTTCCCCAGGGAAAGATTTCCTCAACAAAAGGAAGATTTAACATTTCTGTTTATTGTAAATGTGAGTTTTTATTAGAGGTGAGCCACTGGATTATGATCACAGCAGTTGTATATACAAAGGGTTTTGAAAATTAGCCTAGGGGAGAAAGAGGAAGGGGAAAAAGGACACAACAGAGGGAAATAAATACCCAAATTGGAGTGCCTATTAGACAGTTAAAATGAGGTACATTTTAGAAACTGAGACTTGATACTGACCTAGATAACAGGAAAAAGAAGAAAAGGGAAGCCTGGTGCTCTGGATATTGGCCAATGGGCATTAGAAACAAAAGTGAAAGAAGTATTAAAAGAAATTCAACTTGGAGGTGGGTACTGGTGGCTCAGTCCCAAGATCCAAGCTACACTGGAGGCTGAGATCTGAGGATCAACCCAGATCGGAAAGTCCTCAAGAGACTCTTATCTCCAATTTACCAGAAAAAAAAAATACAGTAGTAGAACTATGGAAGTGAAAAGGCTAAGGGATGGCACCCAGGCCCTAAGTTCAAATCCCAGTACCAACACACCAGAAAGAGGAGGAGAAGGAGGAGGAAGAGGAGGCGGAGGAGGGGGAGGAGGAGGAGGAGGAGAATTTGCTGGGATGACAGGTGCACATTACCGCATCCAGCTTCACTCCTTGGAGACAGGGCCTCACGGACTTTTCAGTCCTAGCCAACCTCTATTTAAAGCAGCTGTCCTCCCCTTCTCAGCCTCCCACACGGCACCCAGGCATTGCCACCTAGTTATGAGTTGAATAGAAGTCCAGGGATCTAACGAACTGTCTTCCCAGGCTGGCCTCAAACGGCCATCCTCCCAGTCTCAGTCTCCCACATAGCTTAGGATAACAGGCACACACACACAGCACTCAGCTATGGGTTGAGAAGGGATCACATGACATGTTTCTGCCTAGACCAGCTCAAACTGTGACCCTCCCAATCCCAGCCTCCCAAGGAGTGAAGGTTACAGGTGTGGGCCACAGATGCCCACTCTAGTTCTTCTTTCTACTTTCTTCTCTCTTTTCCTTCTTCTTCTTTTTTTTTTTTTTTTTTTTTTTGGTTGGTTGTGGGGCTTGAACTCAGGGCCTGGGCACTATCCCTGGGCTTCTTTTGCTCAAGGCTAGCACTCTACCACTTGAGCCACATCACCACTTCTGGCTTTTTCTGTTTATGTGGTATTGTGGAATCGAACCCAGGACTTCCATACATGCTAGGCAAGCACTCTACCATTGAGCTACATTCCCAGGCCTGTGGCTGATTTTTATCAGTCTTCATGAAATCAGTATGGTTGCACTGTTACTATTGCCTCTTTTTTTTTTTTTTGTCAGTCGCGGATCTGAACTCTGAATCTGAGCACTATCCCTCAGCTCTTCAGCTCAAGGCTAGTGCTCTACCACTTGAGCAACAGTACCACTTCCAGCTTTTTCTGCTTATGTGGTGCTGAGGAATCGAACTCAGGGCCTCATGCATGCAAGGCAAGCACTCTACCACTGGGCCACCTTCCCAGGCCCACTATTAGCTTGACATCTAACAACAGCAGATACCAGTGCATGTGACTGAAGAGAACGTCACTTTGTATTTGTCTGCTCTTGGCTCGGCTGCAATGGATGCATCTAGTAGCAACTTGTTTTAGGCAATGCATAGCATTGCATGAGGTTCCATCTCTGCACAGCTTGGATGCCGGTCTAATGACTGGCATGAAGACCTTTCATCTTGGATTCGTCAGCGCTGACATTTGAATGTCACCCATGAAATGTGCCTAAGATTTGAGGATGTCATTAGACACCAATTTTAGGCTCAGAACCTTAAACCGCTACTGACCTATTATGCTGCCAAAGGACACATGCATTAGTAGGTAGAGTCCCACAGCGTTCCCTTTCTTTGTGTGGGCTGGAAGTCAGTCTCTTCCTTGTAGGAGACAGACAGACCTCCTTTGTAGGTAGACATCACTTGTCCATGTTATTGGTTTGAATCCTGGCTCACTTCTACCTTCCTACCTTTTCACTTGAAAATGGGTTATCTTGTTTGGTAGACAAAATATGATCAATGAGCCAAAGATAGATAGCCAAAGGAATTGCTGGGTCTATGGAACATTTGTAAATAAAATAATTTGGGCTGTTTGTGAGTTGTGTGTGTGTGTGTGTGTGTGTGTGTGTGTGTGTGTGTGTGTGCGCGCACACACATGTACAAGTATTGGGTCTTGCAATCAGGGCCTTGTATCCTTGTTTAGCTTTTTCACTCCAGGCTGGTGCTCTATACCTGAGCCACTTGCACTGCTAGCTTTTTGCTGATTACTTGGAAATAAGAATTTCATGGTCTCAGGCTGGATTTGAACCTTGATCATCAGATTTCAGCTTCCTGAGTAGCTAGGATAATAGGCCTGGGCCACTGATTCCCTGGCTAGCATTTCACTCTGCACTTCTGCTGAGCAAAGAAGAAAGGCATCTTTGTAGCTCATGCACTTGCCTCAGTATCTTGCATATAGTGGATTTAGATAGGTGGATGAACTTGAATCGCGTTGAATCATGGGTCTTTTAAAATCTCTTAGTAGCAGTAATTATGATGATACAGTAAATAGTGACTATATGTGGCTGGACGACAGTCTCAAGTGAGAAAGGAGAAAAGTTGTTTTGCAGCCACTCTGCTAGGTTTGTGCTGAGCCGCCCTCTGTCATTTTGTGACAGGTCCTTGTTAGCAAATGACAAAACAAAAGACAAAGTGTTTTAACTCTGTTGTTTGACCTTTGGGAATATTTGTTCTTCGGCAAGTTTCCTTCATATCAGGCCATAGGAGTTATGCAACTGTCAAAGAGTGTCCCTTCCATCTGCCATACTGAGCTGAAATATGGGGACGGTCGTTTCTCAAAAGCTCTTCCTCGCCAGGCACTGGTAGCTTATGCCTGTAATCCTAGCTGCTCAGGAGGCTGAGATCTGAGGATCATGGCTCAAAGCCAGCTCTGGCAGGAAAGTCCATGAGACTCTTATCTCCAATTAACCACCAGAAAACCCAAAATGGTTCTGTGGTAGAGCTCTAGCCTTGAACTGAAGAGCTGAGGGATAGCGCCCAGGCCCAGAGTTCAAAGCCCATGACTAACAAAACAAAAAACAAACAAAAAAAACCCTCTTCCTTCCTTCCTCTCAATTGATTTTTAGGGAACTTAGGAAAATTCTGTTTCTGAGAAATTTGTGATTTCATCAACTGGACTCTTCAAGAGCCCTTACCAAAGAAATAATGTCTAATCAATTCACCTGTTCCTCCTTTTCAAATGCATTTTGCATTTTCAACTTGGAGGTTAAATAAATAATACCTATTTCCTAATTTATTAACTTCCTCAGAATGGAAATCTAGACTCTGATGAGTGGACTCTGAATTAGGACTCAAAATGTTTTACTATTTTAGCTGAGTGCTGATGGTTCATGCCTGAAATCCTAGCTACACAAGAAGCTGAGATCCAAAGAATTACTGTTTGAATGAAGCCAACCCCAGGAAGAAAATCTTGCCTCCATCTGCAAAATAACCAATAAAAAAGCTAGGCGGGGGCATGGCTTATTTGGTAGCGTGTCAGCCATGTGCAAAAGATTGAGAGCATGAAGCCTTGAGTTCAAGTCCCACTAGAGGGAAAGAAGGGAAGAGAGGGAAGGGGGCAGGCAGGCAGGCAGGACATGATCACATCAAATTCACTTCTGGCTGAGAAGGTAACAAGTTTGATATGCAATTGTGTGTACATGTCTGTGTGATTGTGTGTTCACACATTGCTGAATTTGTCAATCCCATACTGGCTGAAGTGTCCCAGCTCAGTAGTGCTCTTTTTTTTTTGGCTGGTTGTGGGGCTTAAACTCAGGGCCTGGGCACTGTCCCTGAGCCTCTTTGTGCTCAAGGCTAGTGCTTTACCACTTGAGTCACAACACTTCTGGCTTTTTCTGACTTGTTTATTGGAGATGAAAGTCTCACAGATTTTCTTTCCTGCCCAGGCTGACTTCCAACTGCTATCCTCTGATCTCAGCCTCCTGAGTAGCTAGAATTCCAGGCGTGAGCCACCAGTGCTCGCTTTAGCAGAGCTCTTAATAGAAATGTCAACAGAGACCTGAGCTCAAGGCCCAAGAGTCTCACAGCAGTTCAAGGCAGGTGCAGGGTCAACAGCTAGCCTCTGTTCTAGAACCACTTCCATTTATGTATGTCTGTCTGTCTGTCTGTCTGTCTGTCTGTCTGTCTGTCTGTCTGTATGCCCGTCATGGGGCCTGAACTCTGAGTGCTGTCTCTCAGCTCTTCAGTTCAAGGCTAGCACTTTACCACTTGAGCGGCAGCGCCACTTCTGGCTTTTTCTGCTTATGTGGTGCTGAGGAATCCAACCCAGGGCCTTACACATGCAAGGCAAGTGCTCTACCACTGAGCCACCTTCCCAGCCCCCACTTCCATTTAAATCCAGTCTTTGGATGAAAACTACTAATCATCTGGGTAAACCATCAACATCCACTGGTGCATCACGAAAGGAAAAAAAGGGAAACGTGGCTGGGGACAAATTGATCACCTTTCTGGGTGGACGGAAGAGGGAGAGCAGAACAGAGACTGGAGGAGAAAATTCAAAAGTTTGTTACAATCTGGGACTGGAAACCCAGCTCTCATAAGTCGTATTGACAGAAGAGGAAAGATGCCTGTCTGAACCGCAAAATAAAGTAACAAACAAACTTGGATCAATGGCTTTAAGAGATTTCAAAGGTTTGACTAAGAATCTGACCAAGGCCTTATTTTTACAAGAAATGCTGGCTCTGCTGAAGGCATTCATTCTCTTTGCCTCTCTCCCCAGAGTTTCAAGATGCCTTGAGCCCAACGCTCTCTGTCTATACCACGGCTCCTAGGCCCTCATAGAAACTTAGCTTTCCATGTAATATTAGTAACTGAAATCCTTTCCTTACTTAGCTCAGAGTACCTCTTAGTTCACTCAGGAGATGACCCCATTCTCTATCCTTAAAAATCCAAACCCATCTGAATACAGCCCAAATAGATCACATTTGTAACTACAAAAATAGATCCAGGAAATCTGTTGAAATTGTTTTGGGAAGTGGGGAAGGGAGACAGTGAAGAGATTGAAGGGTGAGATCGATCGGAATACAGAGAATTAACTGGAACACAATGAATGTATCCCACCTTGTATAACTATGTAAATCAATAAAAAAAATGTTCTAACGCCCTCCCACCAGATAGAGTTGAAGTATGCATACTGTACTTTATGAAAACCAGGCAATAGGGAATGTGTAATGTTGGCCCTTTGTTGCTTATCAGAGAAATGCTGTGTTTCTCTGAATCTAAGTTTCCATAAGATGAATTCAAATTTCAGGCATGTTAAGTGGAGGGCTGCATTCTATGGTTGATGACCATATGCAGTGAATTCTACAGGAAAAACTCACACTAGATATTGCCATGAAAGTTAGTGTTAAGAGGGTTTAACACAGGCGCTGGTGGCTCACACCTATAACCCTAGCTACTTAGGAGGCTGAGACCGTTCTGAGTCAGCTCAGGCAGGAAAGACTATGAGACTCTTATCTCCAATAAACCACTCAGGAAACCAGAAGTGGTGCTGTGGTTCAAGTGGTGAGTGCTAGCCTTGAGCTAAAAAGCTGAGGAACAGCGCCCAGGCCCAGAGTTTAAGCCCCAAGGCCAGGGGGGAGAAAAAAGAATTTAAACCAAATCATTTCAGCAGAATTATTTTTTTTCTCTCTCTCTGCGTGTGCGTGCTTGTGTGTGTGTGTATGTGTGCGCGCATGCACGTACTGGAGCTTGAACTCAGGACCTGGGTGTCAATCCTGAGCTTTTTTGCTCAAGGCTAGCAGTCTACTACTTGAGCCACAACTTCACTTCCGGCTTTTTTGGTGGTTAACTGGAGATAAGAGTCTCACATACTTTCTTGTTTAGGCAGGCTTTTGTTTTGTTTTGTTTTTTTTTGGGTCTGGGCCTGGGCGCTGTCCCTCAGCTCTTCAGCTCAAGGCTAGCACTCTACCACTTGACCCACAGCGCCTCTTCCGGCTTTTTCTGTTTATGTGGTGCTGAGGAATCGAACCCAGGGCCTCATGCATGCAAGGCAAGCGCTCTACCACCGAGCCACTTTCCCAGCCCCATGTTTAGGCAGGCTTTGAACCATGGTCCTCAGAACTCAGCCTCCTGAGGAGCTAGGATTACAAATGTGAGCCACCAGAGCTTAATTAATTTTTTTAAATCCTATTTATTTGTTTTTATTTTACTTCTAGGCATGGA
The DNA here is from genome assembly GCF_024711535.1 of Dipodomys merriami. Lineage (NCBI taxonomy): Eukaryota > Metazoa > Chordata > Mammalia > Rodentia > Heteromyidae > Dipodomys > Dipodomys merriami. Next base: position 42,880,681 of record NW_027206512.1, on the reverse strand, counting down.
TACGCTGATGTAGCTTAGCCCTGGCTCCAAACTCTGCATCCTCTGCTTTAGTTGCTAGGATTATGGGTGTGCTCTACCACACCACCCAGCAATTTAGAGCTCTTTAGTAGTAGTAGTAATAGTAGCAGTAGTAGTAATGGGATTTAGACTCTGGGCCTGAATGCTGTCCCTGTGCTCTTCAGCTCAAGGCTAGCCCTCTACCACTTGAGCCACAGCACCAGTTCCAGTTTTCTGGTGGTTTATTGGAGATAAGAGTCTCATGGACTTTCCTGCCAGAGCTGGCTTTGAGCCATGATCCTCAGATCTCAACCTCCTGAGTAGCTAGGATTACAGGCGTCAGCTCAAGGCTAGCCCTCTACCACTTGAGCCACAGCACCAGTTCCAGTTTTCTGGTGGTTTATTGGAGATAAGAGTCTCATGGACTTTCCTGCCAGAGCTGGCTTTGAGCCATGATCCTCAGATCTCAACCTCCTGAGTAGCTAGGATTACAGGCGTGAGTCACCGATCACCGGTGCTCTTTAATTCTTAATTGTTAGAGTTTGCATTCAGCAAACACAAAAATAACAGATGTTTTATATTTTTTTTAATTTTTTAAGGGAAGTGAGGTTAGCTTTTGGTTGTCTCCAGGCCATCTTCACCATCCCTATATTCTTTTTTTTTTTTTTGGTCGTTCGTGGGCCTGAACTCTGGGCCTGGGCGCTGTCCCTTAGCTCTTCAGCTCAAGGCAAGCGCTCTACCACTTGAGCCATAGCACCACTTCCGGCTTTTTCTGTTTATGTGGTTCTGAGGAATCGAACCCAGGGACTCATGCATGCAAGCAAGCACTCTACCACTGAGCCACCTTCCCAGCCCACCATCCCTATATTCTTGTTCATTTGTGCCACAGTGAAGCTAAAGCCCCCTGACTTACCAGACCTCCTCAAGGAGCCAAGGACCCGCGGACTGCTGCTGGGGGACCTGGTGCAAGCTGTCTTAATTCTTTCGGTACCCGAGCTGTGAAATGGAAACGATAACATAGTGACCCCAAGTCAGTCATTAAAAACCACCGAATGGACAGGGGAGAGGGGAGAAACATGGTATTTCGCTATTACTGCTTAAGTCTGTGCTGGCACAGAATCACAAGGAAAGCTAGAAGACGGGGCACTGGAGGAACTTCCCGCCGGCCCATACACGATTGAAGAAAGGAGGGCACATCTTCCCTCCTCCCTGCCCCCCAGTTTTGCAAGACTCCTCAGATTCATATGAGCTAAATGGCGTTCAAGAAAAAAGGAAAATCTTCCTCTGCCAGGGAAGGAGGAACACACAGGAAGTGCCCACAGCTCCCCTAATGGCAAACTCTGCTCTGCTGCCTGATGGCTGGATGATCCTGGGCATTGGACACAACCTCTCTGAGCCTCTTGTTTCCCCTATCAGATAAGCCCAACATGATCCAGCTACGAAGAGACACCATAAGGACTGTACTCTGGGAGCCTGGCACCAATAAAATGCTCAGTGAAGGGCAAGTCATGATTGCTAGATTCATTTGAAATTCTTTCAACACAGGCATGTTACACTGTATGTAGTCTTTGAGAGTAAATCATCAAACACTGGTGTGTGTGTGTGTGTGTGTGTGTGTGTGTGTGTGTGCGCGCGCGTGCACGCGCACGTGTTTGTGCCAGTATAGGGGTTTGAATTCAAGGTTTCTGGACCTCACTTGGTTTTTTCAGTCAAAGAAAACACTCTACCACTTGAGTCATTTCCCCTCTTTTGGCTTTCTGCTGGTTAACTAGAGATAAAAGTCTCTTGGATTTGTCTGCCCGGGCTGGCTTTGAACCTGGATCCTCAGTTCTCTACCTCCTGAGTAGCTAGGATTGCCACCTGCACCAGGCTAAACATGGTTTTATGTATTCTCAATTGCGATTGTACCCGTCACAGCTGGCCTTTCTGCCCAGATACAAATAAAATGTCTTTTAACTGCTCAACTCCAGAGCTTTTCACTAGCTAGCTTCTCAACAGCTGGTTTTATTGTAGTATAACTTTACCAAGAATGAGTCAAACTAGGCTGAGAGTCCCTTCATATCCCCACCATGCAAGTTCATGACCTACCTTATTAGGTAAGAGAATACTGAGTTAGGATCCTACTAAGTAATCATTTGTTCCAAAGTTCTCCCCAACGCAATGGCCAAGTTAACTAAGCTTGAGCTTTTGATTAACATACAGTGCTCAAAGGAACTTTGACCCCCAGAAACCTGGCTTTGCCTGGCTTCTCTGAGTCTGCCCTGTATCATGAGTGCCCATTTGAAGGTAATAAAAGACCCAACTGTTTGCCTATGGCAAATGGAGGTGGGACCAAGAGCATTACACAGCTTTTATCTCTGTTCTCCTCAGAACCTTGGCAAAGGAGTCTGTAGCCCACAGGTCAATTTGGGGAGTGAACAGAATACACTGAAATGCACCCCAGTTCTACCTGGCATTTTGAAACATCAGTTCCTGAAGAACTAAGGCCCGGTAGCTCAGGCCTACAATCCTTGCTGCTCAGGAGGCTGAGATCTAAGTCTACCGTTTGAGGCCTGCTTGGGCAAGAAAGTCTATGGGAGTACCTCCCGTGAAGCAACAGAAAGTCAGAAGGGGAGAGCTGGCTCAAGTAGCAGAGTGCCAGCCTTGAGTGAAAATGCTAAGGGACAGTGCACAGGCCCTGAGTTCAAGTTCCAGTACTGGCCCCAAACAAAACAACAACAAAAGAAAAATGTTATGCTCTGAAGATCAGTGAACAGATTGGAGGTGGACTGTGTTATAACCAGCCAGATGTGACCATGGGGAATACACTGCTCGCCCACGGTTCTTGGCTCCCTGGGATTGTGGCATTACATATAAAACTGGAGTCAGACACAAGCAGGCAACCACAGAAGCTAAGAGGACAAGGGCCTGCCTACTCTGGGACCAACATTGCCTGCTTCTGTCACAAATGCACAAGCAACAACCCTCCCCATCTCAGAGGTGACCCTGTTTACAGACGGAGTCTTCAAAGAGGTGGTTAGGGTTAACTGAGGTCACTGGGGCAGCCCTAATGCAATATGGCCGCCGTCCTTATAAGAAGAGTATATTAGGACACTGACCATGGATGTCCACGCGTAGGCAGGGTAACAAGATAGCCATCTACAGGCCAAAAAGACACTACAGAAAGAATCAGCCCTGCTCACAGTCCCCCACCCCCATCCCTGGTACCAAAGTTTAAACTCAGGGCTTCATGCTTGCCCTGCTTGCTTGCTTGGCTGGTGCTTTACCACTCGAGTCGTGCCTTCAGCTTAGCTTTTTGTTACCTAATTGGAAATAAAATCTTAGACTTTTTCTGCCTCGGCTAGCTTAGAACCAAGATCTTCAGATCTCAGCCTGAGTAGTTAGGATTACAGGAACCCGAAAACCGGCTGTCACCCTAATATGGGACTTGAAGCTTGCACAAGTTTCAGAAAAATACATATCTAGTGTCAAAGCCCCCAGTCTATAGTATGTTGTTATGACAGCCAAAGCAAACTTACTTCCTAGATTCCCCAGCCTTATGCCTCAGGACAAACTTGCAAAGCAGGCTAAAAGTACAATTAAAGGAGTAGTGTGGTGATAGGATCTGGGAAGACAAACCTAGAAACCGTAATACAAAATGTGGGTGTGGCTTCAGTGTGCAACCTGTAGGCTAAAGCATCATATTTGGGACAATTAAACACATCACCATTACTCAAGTATGCTCACATACATGTACTAGGGAGGTGGAGGTGGAAGATCATGAGTTCAAGGTAAGTCTGGACTATGTAGTGAGACCTGGCCTCAAAGAAACTCATAACATCAAACGGAGTCTTGCAAACAAGAATCCACTTTTCATGTTTTTCACAAATATTAATTGAATACCTACTGCAGGCCAGGCTCTATGCTAGGTGCCAGAATAAGACTTGTGAATACAATGGATGCATTTGCTGCTCTCAAGGGACTTTTGGTTGGGCTGTGAGCTCAGGGACTGAGCTAGGCTGGAAAAACCATGTTGAAATGGCAAAGTCACTGCTCTCTAGGAGGCCCAGATTAGTGGAACAGAGTTGGAACAAGACCATACAAAACACGGTGACCGTGGACATTGCACACAAGGAGCAATGACACCTGGGAAATGGACCTCCAAGTCTGTCTGGACTGATCAAGGCAGATGTGAGCCAAGTCTTACAGGACAGTGACTCTGCCCTGGAGCCAGGGATGAGGGAGAAGAAGAGGACATTTTCCAGACAGAAGGAAGGGGCAGTTCCTGGATGCAAGGACAAGGAGAGAATGGCGCTGGGTTGGACAGAGGCAGACTGAGCAAGGAGCCGGGCAGGAAGTGGAGTTCACACCAGATTGCACAGGAAGCACTGGAAAATTTAACCAGGAAAGGGGCATTCCAAAAATCCCAGGCTAAAAGGAGCACTTTGACCCCACTGCAGAGCAGGCTCAGGGCATGACAACCTGTCAGGAGAAGACAGAGGGGTTCTAGGGTCACAGACACAGAGATGCCTGCCAGGATGCAGAACTGAAATGCTCCTGGTGTTCAGCCATGGCCTTGGGTGACGATGCCCAAGGGCACTGAGCGCAGAAGACAAACAAGCACAGGGCTTTTCAACCTGGGAGTTCCTTTGATCAATCAGAGAATGCATTTCTTCTCCCCCCCCCCCCTTCCACTCCCTCCCCCCCCCAATCTCTCTCTCTTTGCCAGTCCTGGGCTTTGAACTCAAGGCCTGGGCTCTGTCCCTGAGCCTCTCTGTGCTCAAGGCTAGTGCTCTACCACTTGATTGACAGCGCCACTTCCAGCTTTTTCTGCTTATGTGGTGCTGAGGAATCAAACCCAGGCTTCCTAGACAAGCACGCTACCACTAAGCCACATTCCCAGCCCTCCTTTTCTCTTTTTAATTTTTTTTTTTTTGTGCCAGTCTTGGGGCTTAAACTCAAGATTCGGTGCTATCCCTCAGCATCTTTGCTCAAGGCTAGTGCTCTACCACTTGAACCACAGCTCTACCTCCTGTTTTTTGCTGGTTAATTGGGGATAAGAGTCTCATGGACTTTCCTGCCTAGGCAGATTTTGAACTGTGATCCTCAGATCTCAATCACTTGAGTAGTTAGGATTACATGGGTGAGCCACACAAAATTCTGTGTGTGTGTGTGTGTGTGTGTGTGTATGTGTGTGTGTGTGTGTGTGTGTGTGTGTGTGTGTGTGTGTGTGTGTGTGTGTGTGTGTGTGTGTGTGTGTGTGTGTGTGTGTGTGTGTGTGTGTGTGTGTGTGTGTGTGTGTGTGCGCGCGCGCACGTGGGCCAATTCTGGTACTTGACCTCAGGGCCTGGGAGCTGTTCTTGAGCTTAGTTTTTCCCCCTCAAAGCTAGTGATCTACCACTTGAGGTACAACTCCATTTCTAACTTGTTTTGGTAGTTAATTGGAGATAAAAGTCTCAAGGATTTTCTTTCCCGAGCTGGCTTTGAATCACAATCCTTAATTTCAGCCTCCTGAGTAGTTAGGATTACAAATATGAGCCCAAATGCATTTTTTTTGGGGGGGGGGGTCCGGTTGTGGGGTCTGAACTCTGGGCCTGGGCACTGTCCCTCAGCTCTTCAGCTCAAGGCTAGCGCTCTACCACTTGAGCCACAGCACCATTTCCGGCTTTTTTCTTTTTGCTTATGTAGTGCTGAGGAATCGAACCCAGGGCCTCAAGCATGCAAGGCAAGCGCTCTACCACTGAGCCACCTTCCCAGCCCCAAATGCATTTTTTAATGAAACTTTATTCCACCATTCACATCAGGAAATTTACCTCAGCCCTTCTTTTTAACCTAACAATACCGTATGTAACTGTTTAGTTTCCTTATATTTCCTCATTCTAAATATAGAGCCAAGAGTAGTGGCATACGACTATAATTCCAACACTTGGGAGACTAAAGCAGGAGGAGCACTGTGAATTCAAGGCCAGCCTGTACTACAGGCCAGCTAGAGTCTCTGTCTATTTGTCTGTTTGTTTCTCTCTCTCTCTCTTCTCTCTCTCTTTCTCTCTGTCTCTACATATATGTGTGTATATATATATATGTATATATACATATATATACACACACACACACACATATATATATATATACACATATCTGGATAATACTACTGATTTCTTTTAGGGAATTATTTTTTGAATTAATTAATCTAGTCCTTAAGTGTAATAAATGCTAATTAAAACAGAAATAAACCTGAAAGTACAAATGAGAAATTAATGATTGTGCAAGTAATGATATAGTCCTCTCCCTCAGTAATATGAACCAAATTAAAACAACAATCATAGCCACAAAGGTAAAACCTGTCTAATTATCTGGGAATCAAGCTGGGTATGATTTCCCTGAATCTCCCTGGGGCTTTCAACAGCATCCTAGAAAAGTCCATAGTGTGTGCATGTGCGTGTGCGTGCATTATTTTAAAGATTCAAGGAGACTGTCTGCCAAGAAGCATGATAGAACTTTTTAGAAAGGTGAAAATGTTCAGTAGTAGGGGGAGACGGATGTGCTGGGACTTAAACTCAGGGCCTCATGCTCACAATTGGCTTTTTTGTTTAAGACTGGTACTCTACCATTTGAACCACACCTCTCTTTCCAGCTTTTTGATGAATTGGAGAGGAGTCTTATAGACTTTTCTGTCTGTTTGGCTTTGAACCTGGATCCTCAGATCTCAGCCTCCTGAGTAGGTAGGATTACAGGTATGAGCCACCAGTTCCTGCCTTGAAATTCCAGTATCTTGATTAGGGCAGTGGTTCCATAGGTTATACAGGTGTTCAAAGTCTTCACTTAAAATGTGTGAGATTTGGGCTGGGAATGTGGCTTAGTGGTACAGTTCGACTCCTCAGCACCACATACACAGAAAAAAGCTGGAAGTGGTGCTGTTACTCAAGTGGTACAGTGCTAGCCTTGAGCAAAGAAGCTCAGGGACAGCACTTAGGTCCCTAGTTCAAGCCCCTGGCCAAAAAAATAAAAATAAAAATGTGTGAGATTCATCATCTCTAGAAGATTCCTCTATAAGACTGAAGGGATCCTCAAAAGACTCCACATAGAGCTCCCCTATGACCCAGCAATCCCACTTTTGGGCATTTACCCAAATGTTCACAAAGAAGACCACACTAAAGCTACCAGCACGACTATGTTTATTGCAGCATTATTTACTATAGGTAAGATATGGAACCAACCCAGATGCCCCTCAGTAGATGAATGGATCAAGAAAATGTGGTATATATACACAATGGAATTCTATGCCTCCATCAGAATGAATGGCATTGCCCCATTTGTTAGGAAATGGAAAGACTTGGAAAAAATTATATTAAATGAAGTAAGCCAGGCCCAAAGAAATATAGGTCCCATGGTTTCCCTTATTTGCAATATCTAGTATATGTCTGAGTCAAGCAGAAAAAGTCAGATAAGTTGATGTTAGGGAAATGAACCCTTAGATATTTAGTCAATTGTTTTTTTTTTCTTTCATGCGATTGTTTCTAACACATTTATAAGATTATTACTTTGTTGCTTTGTATGTCCCTCCCCCACAGTATAACCCTTGCTTTCACTGTATTTGATGTTGGTATAATTTGTGGAGGGGAAGGGGAAAAACAAACTGTTTAAATAGGGATACAGGTGGATCCATTGCAATAATGAGATGTACAAATAGTTACGTTGAAAACGAACTTTACAACTTTGGTGCGGGGAGGGGGGGGGAGAGGTTTGGGTGGGGGGGCGGGAGGAGGATGGGAAGGGATGGGAAGGGGAAACAAAGGGGGAGGCTACAATGCTTGATAAGAAATGTACTCATTATCTTGCCCATGTAATTGTAACCCCTCTGTACAGTATTTTCACACACACACACACACAAAAGACTGAAGGGAGAAAGATGGCAGAAAAGGTAACTGGGGGAGAGCCAGTATTTATATTCCAAAGACAAGGGGAAAATATTCGCATTAAAGAGCTTGCCTCAGAACTTTCTATTTCCAAGTGCATCCTCTTTGAATGGATGAAACTGGCTAGAGAGGCAGAAGGACTTCCTTAAGCAAGACACACTTTCACATCAGCCTTCACCTTTATTATCCCAAGCTAAAGAACAGCATCTCCCACCCTGGGCTTCAGTGCCCGGGCTGCCCTCTTGTGGTTTGGAGATGTATTTCCTGAGACAAAGTGGGCACAGGCTAAACCCGGCCTGAGGGTACTGACAGCCCTGTGCCTGCTTGCCATCATGGGTTTAAGGCAGTGTTAAGTACCTAAGAAAGTATTGCCACAAAATAATACGGCTGAGGCGGATGAATTTTAAAAGCGATTCACTCTCAGTGTAACCTGCTGCTTAATTAGAACGCGCCTTGCCCCTACTTTCACTTTTGCAGCATGGAGTCAGCCAATCAGAAGCGAGCACGGGTCTCAACACAGGCCAATGGCAAGAAGGCAGAACTTTAAGTTCCCATTGGCCCTCAGCTGGAGCCACTCAATGCTCCCCAGGTATCCTCATACAGAGAAAAGAAAAGGGCTGTACTTAGAACCTGATGTGTCGTGCAGAGGTCACTTGGGGTCACCAGGTTTCTAGAATACCTAGAATCATTTTCAGGGTTCATGGCTGCAACCCCAGGGCCCAGCATGGTGTCTGGCAGAAGAATGAGCTCAGCAGAAACGGAAGCCTTCAGGCCCCGTGGTGAGGGCTGGGTCAGCTGATTGCACTTCCTCCACACCTCGGCCAGCAGAACTGCCACAAGACATTTCCAGGCACTCTGAGTCCTGTGTCATCATTTCCTGCCCTCTTCCTTTTAAAGTGCAAACTGACAGACAACAGACCACACACAATACATTTGAGTACTAAGTCAAATAGCCTAGCATGGAAAATACCAGGAAAAAGTGGGCTATGCAAAACAAACTTTAATTAAAAAAAAATAAGTGGCTGGGAACATGGCTTAATGGTAGAGCGCTTGCCTTGCACGCATGAAGCCCTGGGTTCAATTTCCTCAGAAAAAACTGGAAGTGGTGCTGTGGCTCAAATGGTAGAGTACTAACCTTGAGCAAAAGAGGCTCAGGGACAGTACCCAGGCCCTGAGTCCAAGCCCCAGAACTGGCAAAACAAAAAACAAAAAAAAAAGACAAAAGGCTGGCAGACTGACCATGATGTCCTGAATGCCACCTGAAGCAGGACTCTCAGCTGACTGGTGTTCAAATTCCTGCAGCCCCTAGCCAAAGCCCATTTGTTGAAGACAGAAGAGTATAACAGAATGTAGGTAGCTCATGCCTAGAATCCTAGCAACTCAGGAGGATCATCCTTGAAGGCCAGCCTGGGCATAGAGATACTCCATTTCTATAATAATCAGTAAAAGGCCAGTCTCAAATGGTAGAAAGAAAGCCTCATGAGAGTAGGAATCCTGAGTTCAAGCACTGGTATCACAAAACACACACACACACGCGCACACGTGCACGTGCACGCGCGCGCGCACACACACACAAATTGATAAAGCCTATAGCAGCTTTAAAATAAATAAGCCTACTTTATTTTTTAAAAAAATCCACACCTCCATGATACTTCTGTTCTTAATCCTTTTATATATTGTCTCATTGAAGTCCCTCGAGACATACCCTAGTATACAACTCTGAAAACCCAGTAATTTGTATTTTACAAATGGGGAAAGTAAGGCTTGGAGGGGGCGGGGAATCAAGTGACACCATACACATCAGTTTGTACAGATTGTGGTCTGAATTTCAATATTCATGATCCTCTTTTTTATTTTTGGCCAGTCCTGGGACTTAAACTCAGGGCCTGCGCACTGTCCCTGAGCTTCTTTTGCTCAAGACTAGCACTCTACCACTTGAGCCAAAGCACCACTTGTGGCTTTTTCTATGTGGGTGAAAAATCGAACCCAGTTCATATATGCTAGGCAAGCCCTGTTACCACTAAGCCACATTCCCAGCCCTCATGATCTTCATTTACAGCCCTGTCTCATCCACACAGGCTGTCTTCCTGTCAACTTCCAGTCTCTCATTGGTTTTATCAAATGTTCTACTGGATTCCACAGACTTTAACATTCCAATATTCATTCATTTATTCCATCAACCATTTATGCTAAGAAAGATTTACTGAATCCTTGTCATGTGCCAAGCACTGAGCTGGCAACTGCAGGGTGCTAGGCAGACATAGCATGGTGCTTTCCCTGATCTGTTATGGTGCACATGTCTAGGTGTTTGTTCCTAATGAGGTTTCTTTGGAGCTACTTAGCTAGACTAGAACAACAGCACAGGAAAAGCCAGGTCTTCACCAGCCTGTCACATACCTGACTCCAAAAAGCAGGGGCTGGGTGAATATAAAGTGAGATGATATCTCCTGATATAATCATAGGCAATAAAATTAGAGTCTATAATTTGCTAACACTGGTGGCTCAATGCTTATAATCCTAGCTAGTCAGGAGGCTTAGATCTGAGGATCCTATTTTAAAGCCAGCCCAAGCAGGCTTTGAGAGTACATGAGACTTTGAGTCCACGAGACTCTTCTCTCCAGTCAACCACCAAAAAGCCAGAAAGAACCGGAGCTGTGGTTCATGTGGTACAGTGCTAGCCTTGAACAAAAAAGCCTTCTTACCAGAACACTAAAATAAATGAATAAATAATAACATAATTTCCTTAGTGCATAATTCTACAAAAATGAATCAGTTCCACAGGCAAGCAACACGTGGTTTCACAAACCAAGCAGATGCAGATAAGCTGGGGTTTTTTTTTTTTTCCTCTCCCCAAACCTCAAAGTACAAGACAGTGTCAGTGTCACACGGACAAACCTGACAGGAATGTCAGATGAGATTTTCTTCAAGTTTTTCTCTTTTTTTTGTCGGCCGTGGGGCTTGAACTCTGGGCCTGGGCACTGTCCCTCAGCTCTTCAGCTCAAGGCGAGCGCCCTACCACTTGAGCTACAGCGCCACTTCCGGTTTTCTGGTGGTTTATTGGAGATAGGAGTCTCACAGTCTCTCCTGCCCGGGCTGGCTTTGAACCACGATCCTCAGATCTCAGCCTCCTGAGTAGCTAGGATTACAGGCGTGAGCCACCAGCGCCCGGCTTCTTCAAGTTTTTCTAAACTCACAATGCCAAGGAAGAAAAAACAAAATTTCCAGAATGTATCTTTGCTATGATGGGTTGACAAGAAGTCTGAGAGAAAAAAAAAGCTTAAAGTCAGCAAAGTTCTTCTGAGGTTCATTAATATCTCCCCCACCATCTTCCACACCAACCCCCACCAACCCCCACACCAACCAGGAGGCCTCCTGCTGGCGAAAGGTGGATTTGTGTCATTTTTTGCTAAGTCAGGCCCTGGGTTAGAGGGTAGAAAGAACACTTGTTCTGATTTCTCAATCACTGATTCCTGCTGGCAAGACAAAATAAGCCTTAGCCCGACTCATGTGCCACAAACCACAAGTTAAACCCAAAACGCAGTGTTCCTTCCAAGCTATACAGTAAGTAATTGTCAGTATTTGCCTTTTTAGGGGTGGTGAGGAGTGAAATCACTTTAAATAGACAGTCTTCAGATTAGCAAGTGGCTCTGGGAATCATTCCTTCTAGCTATTCAGTCGCTTTCAGGACGTTGCTCTCTTGTTTTTTTACCCCAATCCTTGTAAGGGAACAACCACTAAAAACCAGACCACTCGCCCAAACTACTCACCAAATTGTTACAATGGTTAGGGATTTCCTAACACAGACTCTGAGCAGCCCACATGAAATCTGAATCCACCTTCCTTCAAAAAAGTTCACTTAGCTCTTCCTCGGGTCAGACCTGAAAATGCAGGAACACAGGAGCCAAGTATGGTGGTAGACTCCTATAATCCCAGCACTCAGCAGGCCAGTACAGAAGAATTGTGGGTTCAAGACCAGCCTGGGTTATATGACAAGAGGAGCCTGCAGATTATGAATTGTGGCCATCTCCACATTCTAAATTTAGGCACAGATGTTTCCAGAGGGAGAAGCTATATAGCCCAGCACTTACTGTCCTCTCAAAAGTCTGACAGAGCTCAAAGCATCCTTGCTGAGTTCAATGTACAAAATGATCCAATCAGAGCGCACACACCATTCCCTGGATGCCCAATGACAGCTTTCCTAGCTCTTTCTGCCCCTCTCAATGCTAGGGTTATAGCCCAATGCCAATGTCATTTACAAGTAGGCCCACCTCCCTGCTCCTGCCTATTTTGTAAGTGAAGTTCTTGTATGCATCCACATGCATTCTTGTGTGTGTGTGTGTGTGTGTGTGTGTGTGTGTGTGTGTGTGTGTGTGTGTGTGTGTGTGTGTGTGTGTGTGTGTGTGTGTGTGTGTGTGTGTGTGTGTGTGTGTGTGTGTGTGTGTGTGTGTGTGTGTGTGTGTGTGTGTATGAGTCTGGGGGGGGTTGAATTCAGGGCCTGGGCTCTGTCCCTGAGCTTCTTTTTGCTCAGGGCTATTGAGCCACAGTGCCACTTTCAGCTTTTTCTGAGTGTTTTTTTTGAGATAAGTGACTCCTGGACTTTCCTGCCTAGACTGGCTTTGAACAGTGATCCTCAGATCTCAGCCTCCTGAGCCACCAGCGCCAGCTTGTACATTCTCTTTGACTGCTAAGCACCACCACTAATCAAAAGTTCCGTACCTTTTGTTTTCATTATTTGCCACATTGTAGCACTAGCTATGGACTGTTTTAAGCCAAAGCTGTATGAAGCCAGATCAAATTATCTGGCTTAAAATATATCAAGCAAGGTGGGAACTGTTAAACCTTGGTATAGGAAATGGGGGCTCAAAGGGATTGCTTGTCTTTTAAAAATGAAAGAAAAGGAAGAGGGGGAAAAAAACTTAGATCTGGGCACTAGTAGCTCACATCTGTAATCCTAAACTACTCAGGAGGCTGAGATCTGATGATCAAGGTTCTAAGTCGGCCCAGGCAGAAAAGCTCATGAGACTCTTATCTCCAATTAACCAGTAAAAAGCCAAAAGTGGAACTGTGACTCAAGTGGTAGAGAACCAACCTGGAGTGAAGAAAAATGAAGGGACAGTACCCTGGCCCTGAGTTCAAGCCTCCTAGTACCTGTATAAAACACACACACAGACACCTGCACATTCCTGCATGCACCCACATACACATACATACCAACTGCAGGCATTACTCCATTACCTACCTTTCTTTCCTTCTCTCCTTCTCTCTCTTTCCTTCCTTCCTTCCTTCCTTCCCTCCCTCCCTGCTTCCTACCTTCCTTCTTCCTTCCTTCCTTCCATTTGTCATTTTTAGGTCCTCCCTATATGTTCCCCTCATTATCTTAAAACCTCCTTGGTACCACACACCAAACTACATGTTTTAACATTTCTCAAATAACCCATATGTTTATTTACTCATTTTTTAGAAGCTATTATTAAATCAATTGTATATTTTACACTCTGTATGGTAAGATTAAAATTCAGAGAACAAGTCTCCTGAGAGATAATCTTCAGGATCCAGCAGATGCAAAGATATGCTAAATCAACAGAAAGAGGCCACCAGGGTTGCCTGGCTCCTAAGCCAGAGGGAAAAGTGAGTAAACAGACTGTAGGATTACCAAGATTAAAGTCAGGAAAAAAAAAGTGACAATCAAAAGGAGTAAAAAGGGCTGGGAATGTGGCTTAGTGGTAGAGCACTTGCCTAGCATGCATGAAGCCCTGGGTTCGATTCCTCAGCACCACAAAAGCAAAAAAAAAAAGAAGTGGCACTATGGCTCAAGTGGTAGAGTGCTAGGCTTGAGCTAAGGAGCTGAGGGACAGCACCCAGGCCCAGAGTTCAGGTCCCAAAATAAAATAAAATAAAAGATCCCTACAAGGGAATCACTATTATTATCTAGAATCATGTATATATGTATAGTATAATTATGTATGTATGTATGTATGTATATATGTATATGTAGGTTTTGTAGAATGGGAACTTTTTGTACAACCACTTAAAGATAATAAAATACAGTTACTCATGTAACTGTAACCCCTCTGTACAGTATCTTTACAATAAAAAAAAGAAAACCCAGCAAGGTAACAGTGGACAGGGCCTGCTGGAGTAGAAGGCTCATGCCCAAGACAACATGGCTCCCTGGGATGACATAGATAGGCTGAGTAGTTTATTGGAGAGAAGAGTCTCAGGGACTTTCCTGCCCAAGCTGGCTTCAAACCACGATCCTCAGATCTCAGCTTCCTGAATATCTAGTATCCTGTCAGTCTCTGCTCCCCAGTGCAATTTGTGGGTTCTCCCAGTATAATTCTGATACCCAATTCTGTCTATAGGGGGAAAAAGAATCTTACTTTCATCATAGTTGACCAATACTGACGAAGGCCTTCTCCTGAACGCACACTATGTTATAGATTCACCCAGATCTTCTGATCTTGAGTCCTAGGGTATAGGCCTTTGTCATCTCCCTAATCTTAGCAGCCCTCTTCTGGAAGACTGGGGGCCTCCATGGTGCAGTGATGTTTGGAAATCAACTACCTAAGCCTCCATCTGGATCCTTAGCCTTAGAGAAATCTCAGTAATTCTAATCCCATGCCTAGATCAAGGTTCAAAGCTAGCCCAGGCAGGAAAGTCCAGGACACTCTTCTCTCTAATTAACCATCAAAAAGCTGGGCCTGAAAGCCGGCGTGGTGGCTCACCCCTGTAATCCTAGCTACTCAGGAGGCTGAGATCTGAGGATCAAGGTTCAAAGCCAGCCCGGAGAGAAAGGCTGTGAGACTCTTATTACCAATAAACCACTCAGAAAACTGGAAGTGGCGCTGGCTCAAGTGGTAAAGTGCTAGCCTTGAGCTGAAAAGCTGAAGGACAGTGCCTAGGCCCAGAATTCAAGCCCATGACCGACAAAAAGAAAAAAAAAAGCTGGAAGTGGAGTTGTGACTCAAGTGGTAGAGTAACCTTGAACAAATAAAAGCATAGGAACAACGTTCAGGCCCTGAGTTCAAGTCTAGGAAGGCCCCCACAAACAACAAAAAGTTCACAAATAATTCATTTAGTCTCTTGTGGGGTCAGGTCCCCAGAGGAGGAAATATATTCAATACAATATCCTACGTTGGGATTTAGGGACAAAAATTTTGAAAAATTATACTACAATGGCTTTTGTTCTCAAACTAGGAGCCTCTTTTCTTTACTTCTTTGGACCAAAATCTAATGAGCAAAGATATGAAATCCCAGATGACTGAATATTCAGAAAGTTAGCTAATATGAGAAAGCCCAAGCTAAAGTTACTATCCCAAAGTGCTACCACAGCCCATAGCTCAGTGTCTTAAGCAAATAAGTACTTATTACTGCTTGTCAGTATCTTGGCCTGGGCTGGTCTTGGCCATATGCTCCAGATTTGTTTTTCAATTTTATTTTATTGTAAAGGTGATGCATAGAGGGGTTACATTATATAAGTAAGGTAGTAAGTACATTTCTTATCTAAAAGTGTTACCTCCCCTCCCTCATTTTCTCTCTTTCCTGCCCCTCCTCCAGATATATATGTGTGTGTGTGTATATGTGTGTGTGTGTGTATTTTTTTGGTTGGTTATGGGGCTTGAACTCTGTCTGGGCCTGGGCACTGTCCCTGACCTCTTCAGCTCAAGGTGAGCACTCTATCACTTGAGCACAGCGCCACTACTAGTTTTCTGGTTGTTTATTGGACATAAGAGTCTCATGGACTTTCCTGTCCAGGCTGGCTTTGATCCACAATCCTCAGATCTCAATCTCCTAAGTAGCTAGGATTACAGGAGTTAGCCACTGGCACTTAGCTTCCTCCAGTAAAGAACCACCATGGTTGATACAGAACTTGTGTACAAAAAATTTCCTGGGCTGGGAAGGTGGCTCAGTGGTAGAGTGCTTGCCTTGTATGCATGAGTATCCTGGGTTCGATTCCTCAGCACCACGTAAGCAAAAAGAAAAAAGCCGGAAGTGTCGTGTGGCTCAAGTGGTAGAGCGCTAGCCTTGAGCTGAAGAGCTGAGGGACAGCGCCCAAGCCCAGAGTTCAGGCCCCACGACCAGACCAAAAAAAAAAGAGACAGAAAAAATTTCCTTTCTACCAATAACTACTACTTCTAGTAAATATAACTTATTCATTGATTGATATATATATATGGCTATTTAGAAACATTATTCTTAGAAGAGATCACAGTATTGAAGAATTCACTCTAATGGCTTAAGCTTGTAATCCTAGCTATTCAGGAGGCTGAAGTCTGAGGATTATCCTTCAAGGCCAGCCTAAGCAGACAAATCCTGAAAATCTCATCTACAAATCCTTAAAATCTCATCTCCAATTCACCAGCAAAAAGCCAGAAGTAGTGCTGTGGTTCATGTGGTAGAGCTCCAGTTTTAAAGGAAAAAGCTAAGCAAGAGTGCCAGGCCCTTAGTTCAAGACCCATTACTGGTGCACATGCACCCACACATGCACACAAACACACAGAGAGAAACTTATGAATGGCTGTAAAATGTCCTCCAAACTTTGTGATTCTGTTGTCATTGTAGGGCAGGATCAAGCATAGGCCAAATTCTTAGAATCAGGCCTCCCAAGAAGCAGGAACACCTTTAGATAGCCTCTATTGATCTAGATAAGGAGCCAGAGATGCAGAGGCTAGTCTAGTCCACCATCGCAACCCAGGAATCATGGTGTTCACAGAGGATGGGTGATAAATATCTCTCCCACTGTGACTGTGCTACCGAGGCGCTGTGTGTGTGTGTGTGTGTGTGTGTGTGTGTGTGTGTGTGTAGCTATGTTTTGTTACAGAATACAAGAAATCTCTACTCTGCTATTGGAAAATGTTCTGTTTTTGAGACACAAGAGACCCTTCCCAAATGACGTTAGATATGATATTGAGAATCCTCAACCCTCCCATAGGTCTTTTTTTTGTTGTTGTTGTTGGTCGTGGGGCTTGAACTCTGGGCCTGGGCGCTGTCCCTCAGCTCTTCAGCTCAAGGCGAGCACTCTACCACTTGAGCTACAGCGCCACTTCCGGTTTTCTGGTGGTTTATTGGAGATAGGAGTCTCACGGTCTCTCCTGCCCGGGCTGGCTTTGAACCGCGATCCTCAGATCTCAGCCTCCTGAGTAGCTAGGATTACAGGCGTGAGCCACCAGCGCCCGGCTCTTTTTTCTTTTTGTCTAAGCACAATAGGAAATGACTTAAAAGCAGGTCTGTGGGTCACTGCGGGTGAAGCTCCTCATTGGGAGTTGGGTGTGAGGTAAGCAAGAAAACACCCAAGGACGAATCCTGGGTGAAGGTCTACGAGGAGGGCTCTGGCATGGATGGCTTGAGCAGGCTGATTCGTGGGGCTGGGGAAACATGACCTCAGGCCACCTCAGTCTTGGTGAATACAGAATGTGTATTTGCTCTGAGCATGCAACCTCTTCCTTCTGCTTGCTCCTGATACCATAGCAAATGGCATTTTCATCAATGAGCTGTGAGCTTATTTTCCTCATTCATCCCACGACCTCCCCCCCACCCCTCCCCCTCCCGCGCAGTGCTTAGCATGGTATCTGGGACTAAGCGGCAGCCTGGCAAAGGGCAAGGATAGTTCAAGGGTACCAACGCACAGCTGCCCGCCCGCCCGCCCTGGTGCTGGAGCCGCAGCTGGATGCCACTGCTGAGCTGGACATTCCTCTTTCAGCATCTGGGTTACAGGCAAGGCAGAGGCTCCCGACAGGCTGAGGGTGTTGGGACAAAGGCAATGAAGGGCAGCAATTATATGTAAGAGGTGTGGAGAGACTGGGGCTGCCCTGCTGTGTTTGTCAGTCCTGGTGGAACATGTACACTCAGGAGTAGCAGACTGATACCTTGTCTCAAGAGAAGGGAAAGGGGTACAGAGGAAAGAGGAGGAGTAAAATATATTTTAAAAAAGAAGAAAAGAAAAAATATCAAAGAGGAAAAACTGGAGAAAGCAAAGGAAGGGGTAACATTGTCTAGAAAGAAACGTACTCATACCTGACTTACCTGACTTATAGAACTGTAACCCCTCTGTATGTCACAATTTGATTTTGTTTTTTGGGGCTTTTTGTTTTGCCAGTCGTGAAGCCTGAACTCTGGGCCTGGGCGCTGTCCCTCAGCTCTTCAGCTCAAGGCTAGCACTCTACCACTTGAGCCACAGTGCCACTTCCAGTTTTTTCTGCTTATGTGATGCTGAGGAATCGAACCCAGGGCCTCATGCATGCAAGGCACGCACTCTGAGCCACCTTCCCAGCCCCATTTTCAGTAAGAGGAAGGTTGAAAGCAGGCTGACAACGTAGCTCAGTGGCAGGTTGCTTGTTTAGCATGTGCAAGGCTCTGTGTTCAATCAACAGCAGTGTGCAAAAGGAATAAAGAAAAAGAAAAAATTCATCACAAGTAGACCATCACTAAAGGACATGCTAAAAGATGCTCTTTAAACAAAGGAACAATAAAATGTTTGAAATTTTTTACCATCAGTCATAGGGCTTGAACTCCAGGTATAGATGCTGTCCCTGAGCTTTTTCACACAAGGCTAACTCTATCACTCTGAGCCACAGCTCCACTCCTGGTTTTCTGATGGTTAACTATTTGCTAGAGGCCTAATTCTAGAGGTTGAGCACCTGCCTAGCAAGCATGAGGCCATGAGTTCCAACTCCGGTACTGACAAAAATACAAACTGTGGGGCAGAAGGGTGAATGCAATGATGTGGGACTTTAATAAGTAGAAGAAATAACTTACAGAGAAGATGTTAACAACATTAAAAAACAAAACAAAACAGTTTTCCAGTATGTTTTATGGCTCATGTCTCTAATCCCAGTACTCCAAAGGCCAAAGCAGGATGATGACATTGAGGCCAGCCTGGGCTCACAGTGAGACTTTGACTTCCAAACTAATGCTAAAACATAGGCACTGGGCTGGGAAGGTGGCTCAGTGGTAGAGCACTTGCCTTGCATGCATGAGGCCCTGGGTTCGATTCCTCAGCACCACATAAGCAGAAAAAACCGAAAGTGGTGCTGTGGCCCAAGTGGTAGAGCGTTAGCCTTGAGCTGAAGAGCTGAGGGACAGCACCCAGGCACTGAGTTCAGGCCCCATGACCGACCAAAAACAAAAACAAAAACATACAAAAATGGTTACTGGCACCTGGGCACTTAAAGCAATAGCCAAGTACCTCTAAGATCTTAGTATAAACTCAGAACTTAGTAAAATGAAATCAGTACCTCATACCAGAAGAAACAGAAAGTACTGAGTATTGATGGCCTTGACATATCTATGACTTATGTTAGCCGAATTTACGCCTCAGCTCGTATCAGGATAAGTCCTGAAAAAGGCAAATAGCTAAGCTTGCAAAATTAAAACACAAAAATGCTGCAAGAAAGCATGGCAGAATTATTTTATGACCTTGAATGAAGGCCTTTTCATGATGATTTATAAGCCAAAAGACTAATGGTTCAAACTACAATTTGTGTGTGTGTGTGTGTGTGTGTGTGTGTGTGTGTGTGTATGTATGTGTGTACACGCATGTATGCATACCAGTCCTACAGCTCAAACTCAGAGCCTGAGCACTGTCCTTGAGGTTTTGTGCTCAACACTAGCTCTCTACCACTTGAGCCACTACCCATATAATTTTCTTAAACAAAAACAAATTCGAAAGACAAATGATAAACATAACTACCCACAGTTCACACTAGGAAGAGCTACTTTCTGTAGTATGAAAAAAGCTTATACAAATCAATGAGAAAAATAGACCATGGAAGAGAAAATGAGCATCAATTAAAAAAAATTACATGGGACAAGTTGACCAAAAATTGCACAAATGGCCTTTAAGTTTATAGCAGAACATAAACTGCAGCTATTCTAAAATATAACACGAGATCGGCAAAAATCCCTAACTTTTCCAGATGCTAGTGGTTCCTATCTATAATCCTAGATATTCAGGAGGCCAGTTCAGACAGAAAAGTTGAAAGACTCTATTTTCAATCAATAAGCAAAAAGCTGGACTGGAATATGGCTCAAGTGGTAGAGCATCCGCTATGAGTAAAAAAAAACCAAGCAAGTGCAAGACCCTGAGTTCAAATCTTGGTACCAGCTGGAACAAAAAAAAATCCTGAAGATTGGTCACAGGTGACATTGGCAAAAGTATGGGACAGTCTTCTCAGACACTCTCGACAGGCTGATCATTGCTACAAGTACTGTGGAGGCAATAACTATAATAATCTAGCAGTTCTGCATTAAAATTTTATTCCACAGACATTTTTATGCTTCTGAAATGACACGTAGACAAGCTAATTTATTATGGTATTGTTTGTGAAAAGACTGGACACAAACCAAAGGACCATCAACCAAGAGCTCATTAAATAAATGATGACCCATTCATGCAATGAAAGCTATGTCTCAATGCACTGCTATTGAGAAATCTTGAGACAGATTACTAAGTGAGGAAAAACAAGTTTCAAAACAATTCACCACCTCACATTCTGCCTTTTGTAGAGAGGAGGGATGAAGCTGTAAGGGTATTTGCTTGGGTGGCACAAACGCAGTTCCAAAGGGTAGATTAGAAACTGATTTCTAGTCTAGTTGATTAAAATGATACCTTCAGAACAACACAAAGTTAGGTCTTTATGATTATTCTGTGTGTGTGTGTATGAGAGACAGAGAGAGAGGAGAGAGAGAGAGAAGAGGGAGAGAGGGAGAGAGAGAGGAGAGAGAGAGAGGAGAGAGAGAGGGAGAGAGAGGGAGAGGAAGAGAGAGAGAGAGAGAGAGTACGCGTACGGGGCTTGAACTCAGGGCTTCCTGCTTCAACTTAGCTTTTTTTTTTTTTTTTTTTTTTTTTTTTTTTTTTTTTGCTGTCAGTTGTGGGGCTTGAACTCAGTACCTGGGCACCATCTCTGAACCTCTTTGTGCAAGGCTAGCACTCTACCACTTGAGCCACAGCACCACTTCTGGGTTTTGAGTGGTTAACTGGAGAAAAGAATCTTACAGGGACTTTTATGCCCAGGCTGGCTCTGAACTGCAATCCTCAGATCTCAGCCTCCTAAGTAGCTAGAATTATAGGCATGAGCCACTGGCACCTGGCTTGGCTTAGCTTTTTCTGTAAGGTTGGTGCTCTACAACTTGAACCACAGCCTCACTTTCAGCTTTTTGGTGATCAATTGGAAGATAAGAGTCTCTTGGAGCCCGGCACAGTGGCTCATGCCTGTAATCCTAGCTATTCAGGAGGCTGAATCTGAGAATAGTACTTTGAAGCCAGCCCAAGCAGGAAAGTCCATGAGACTCTTAGCCCCAATACACCACCAGAAAACTGGAAGCGAAAATGTGACTCAAAGTGGTAAAGCGCTAGCCTTGAGCTTTTATAAAAGCTCAGGGACAGTGCTCAGGCCCTGAGTTCAAGCCCCATGATCATCATCATCATCAACAACAAAAACAATAATAATTAAAGAAAAATAAAAAGAGAAAGTTTCTTGGGCTTTTCTGCCTGGGTTTTGAACCAGGATCTACAGATCTCAAGACTCCTAAACAGCTGTGATTATAAATATGAGCTTAGCCTATTTGTGTGTAGTCTTTAATTCCCCCATGAGACTCCTTGCTCACACATTTAAAAGTACAGTTACAGGTACAGTGTCTCTTATCCAAAATGGGTAGGGCCAGGGCCAGAAGTGTTTTCAATTTTGGATTTTATTCAGATTGAGGATAATTGTGTGCATGTATATATATGCATATGTATACATCTATCTATATATATATATATATCTTGAGGTAGATCAGAATCTAAGTCTAAACACAAAATCCACTTGTTTTAGATATGCTTTGAGTATATAGTGTGGAGGTACTTGTACATATGTACACACACACACACACACACACACACACACACACACACACACACATACACACCCTTTAATACTTTTGAACATGGTGTACAATATTTCCCTGTGGGAAACATTTTCAGATTAAGGAGGCTTCACTCATGGATGAAAATTCACCAAAATGATGGAAGAGTTTTCCATCCCTCGCAAGTCTTGAACAAAAGAAGAGTTAATCTAATAAACATATATGACATGTATTTATGTATTACATGTATTTATTAAAGACACACTAATTCTCCAAACTATTTTCCCTGGACAGTCAGGCTGCAGGTGATTTTAATTTTCTCCTTCCCATTCTGTGGTTCTGTAGAAATCTATGGTGTTTTAATAATTAGATTAAAATTTGTTCTAATTAAATATAATAAGGAGAAATTGTCTTCAAGGGGTAAGGGAGAAATTCTGATTGAGAGTAATTAAAAATTGGAATCGTTTACTAAGAAAGATAATCAGACTTCCCATTTCTGCAAAACTTGATTAAAATAGTATTAGCCCTCTTGGCTTTACATTTTTCAACTGTTCAAAGCCAAACAGCAGCCCAGATGACCTTCTGACACAAAGTTGCCATAGCAACCACAGAACAGTGTTTAGAATATTTTTTTTCACTTAAATAATGAGAAAGAATGCAGTGACTGAACAAAGCAGGAGACTCAAGATTGTTCCACAGCTGCTACACAGAAGCTGAGTTATTAGAAACTTTTAAGACAAAATATTTCTCCAAGAGTGTGCCTTATTACATGGAAGAGGAATGCATGATTTCAGAAAGAGCCTGGTGAAGCTGGCACGTGAGAGGCCACGGCCTGCGAGGGAGAGGATCAAGTGTAATTATGGTGGGGGGTTTCTCCCTAAGAAACCAAACCTTTGCTTTGCTCTAATGACCCTCAGAGGACACCTCAATGATACAAAATGAAAAGAGAGAGCTTCCAGACTCTAGAAAGATGCAATGGATGGACTCCTCTTTCCAGACAGTTAGACAAACTTGTCTTCTTCAGGCATGTTCTATAATTTCCTAAGTAATCCCAAGGTCTTAGATTACGAGGGTGAGGGTGGGGGGTGGGGAAGCAAAGGACATGGCCATAATCAAGATATCAGAAGGGACGACATTTGAAGGAAAGGACAAAAAGTTGTATGTCAGAAAAGTTATAAAGATCATCAGCCTGCCTGCCTGCCTTCCTTCTTTCCTTCCTTCCCTCCTTTCTTCCTTCCTTCCTTCCTTTTCTTTTTTTGCCAGTCCTGGGGCTTAAACTCAGGGCCTGGTCACTGTCCCTGAGTTCTTTTGCTCAAGGTTAGCACTCTACCACTTGAGCCACAGCACCACTTCTGGTTTTCTGGTGGTTAATTCAAGATAAGAGTCTCAAGGCCTTTCCTGCCTGGGCTGGCTTTGAACTGTGATCCTCAGACCTCGGCCTCCGAAGTAGCTAGGATTACAGGCTTAAGCCACCATTGTCTGACTTATCAGTCATTTTTTTTTCTTTCTTTCTTTTTTTTTTTTTTTGTCAGTTGTGGGGCTTGAACTCTGGGCTTGAGGGCTGTCCCTCAGCTCCTCAGCTCAAAGGTGAGCGCTCTACCACTTGAGCCACAGAGCCACTTCTGGTTTTCTAGTGGTTAATTGGAGATAAGAGTCTCATGGACTTTCCTACCTGGGCTGGCTTTGAACTGTGCTCCTCAGATCTCAGCCTCCTGAGTAGTTAGGATTACAGGCGTGAGCCACAGGGCCTGGCTGGGTCATTTTCTTAAAACATGAAAACTGCTTTGGTTCTTGGAATAATGGATTTCAACTGGGGCCATTTGGGGCCCCAGTAAATTATTGACAATGCCAACGATATTTTTGGTGACATTCAGTGGATAGAGGTGAGGTATGTGGCAAAATGAATTATAGTGCACAGAATAATTCCCCCCCCCACACACACACACACAGAGTACCAAATACCACCTGTACCAAGATTGAGAAAACCTAATCTCAAGGGGGACTGGCCCCTAAGGAAATACTCTATGCACCCTCTGCTTCACAAAGACAATACTTAACCAGCACACCCTATTAAAAAAAACAAAAGGGCTGGGAAGGTGGCTCAGTGGTAGAGCGCTTGCCTTGCAAGCCTGAGGCCCTGGGTTTGATTCCTCAGCACCATATAAGCAAAGAGAAAAAAAGCCGGAAGTGGTGCTGTGGCTCAAGTGGTAGAGTGCTAGCCTTGAGCTGAAGAGCTGAGGGACAGCGCCCAGGCCCAGAGTTCAGGCCCCACAACCGGACCTAAAAAAAAAATAAAAATAAAAATAAACAAAAGATGGCTGAACAGACAAGAGTCACCCAGTGACCCAGCTTTGGAATTTGAATCATCAATGCTTTTTGTCTTTAATCCCCTCACATCACTGGGTGCAGGGTGCTAGAGTGACCATCCCTACCTGTTTATCTGCGGCTGATAAAGTTTTAGCACCAAAAGAACAAATGGCAAACACCCCCGCCCCCCCCCCCGCCCTCTCCGGGCCGGCCAAGATCACCCTGGCATTGGGTCATTGGAATGTTTCATTTGAAGGGACGCCATATTGTTCCCCCCCTGGTTTTCTCTGACCCTCCCTCACACGTTACCAAGCTCCTGAGGTCTGTCTGACTCCTTCCACAAGAACAAAAGAGGGCCGACTTGCAGGAAGAAGGCAAGCTGGTGGCCTCCAATGAAAGCCAACTTCGCTGGGAGAGTACTGGCAATACCAACTTAGTTCACCTTGGTGGGTTCACACCAGGACACTGATGGAGCATGGCTTTGCATTGGAAGAAACACTCCTGCCCGGAAGCCACAGGGCT
Organism: Dipodomys merriami; assembly: GCF_024711535.1. Classification (NCBI taxonomy): domain Eukaryota; kingdom Metazoa; phylum Chordata; class Mammalia; order Rodentia; family Heteromyidae; genus Dipodomys; species Dipodomys merriami. The sequence continues at coordinate 42,856,115 of NW_027206512.1, read as the reverse complement.
TGCTGAGAGGCAGAGCAGGCAAGAGCATTGCTGGACCTAGACGCTGGCCTAAACTCCTCCTGGGGCAGAATCCCAGGCCATGGCATGCGCTCCTTCAGAGAGGCCTTATGGTTCTGCTGCTTTCCCGAGTTAGACTTTCAGCCTGCTTCTTATATATGTGCGTCTGTCTTTGTGAGAAGGTCTGGCTATGTAGTCCAGGCTGGTCTCAAACAAGTCATCTTCCTGCCTACGTGTGAAACTCTTTTCTTTTCTTTTTTTTTGAATCTTTTCTTTCCTTCCCTTTCCCTTTCTCTTTTTCTTTTTCTCTTTTTTTCCAGACTGAGCAAGTGTATTTGAAAATGAGAGGAAAATAGGGAGACTCTGTGTTTAGTTACCAAACAAATGTTAACATGGTAATATCACAAAGAGAATCATCTGTCGCTGAAGTTAGTGATTAACTTGTGTATGTGTGTGTCTGCGTATGGCTAGAGACTGAACCCAAGATCTTCCTGTGAGATAGACAAGCACTCTACCACTAAACTACCTCCTAAGCATTGTGATTATTATGCACTACTATAAATGTTTTACATGTTACTTTATATAATATCTACAACCTCCTGTGACAGCTTAGTATGATGTTGCCCATTTCATTGATAAACTGAGGTGCCATGCACGGTGGCTCTCACCTGTAATCCTAGCTACTCAGGAGGCTGAGATCTGAGGATCATGGGTCAAACCAGGCTAGACAGGAAAGTCCATGAGACTCTTACCTCCAATTAACCACCAGAAAACAGGAAGTGGCGCTGTGGCTCAAGTGGTAGAACACTAGCCTTGAACAAAAGAAGCTCTGGGACAGGGCACACACAGGTCCAGCCTTCAAACCCCAGGACCAGTGAAAAATAAAAAAATAAAAGCAAATAAAGAATGCCTTCCTGGAGAGCTGCTGGAGGTGGAGATTAGATTCTGACAGTCCATATCACAGTCTACACTGGATGCTACCCGTGACTCAAGCCAAGAGAAAAGCGGGAGTTGGTATATAACGGGCTTTAGGGGTCCTAGATGAGGAACTTCCAGCCCACCCCAGCATTTGGTGGCGGGTGAGAGGAAACCCGGAGTGAGTCACTCCTGGACACATGATGGCTCAGTTCCTTACGCGTCTGTTTCCTGAAACAGTCTTCCTGGTACCCCGGGCGGAGGCCAGGGCAGGAGGACCAGCTTAGCTTCTGGGAACGAGGCTGAGGCTGGCTAGGCCTTCCAGCGCCCACACTCAAGCCAGCTAGGAGCCAGGGGACTTCCTCTAACTTGAAGGTGCCGGCCTGCCTGCGAGGGTCCTCAGCAACAGCTGGGTGCAGACGAAACACCTCTGGGGGAGGGGAGTGTCCCAAAGGTCACGGGGCTGCTGGGAAAGTGACAGACAAATGCTGAGAGGGCCTGCTTGGCTATGGAAGCATGAGCAAGTTCCTCTTAGCCATTAACTACTTACTCCTCTCCCATCCCCATCTTCTGAAATCTCATTTCTGATCCTCACATACAGCACTCATACTTTAAGGAAACATCTGGGCACCAGTGGCTCATATCTATAAGCCTAGCTACTCGGCAGGCTGAGATCTGACAGTTTGAAGCCAGCCCAAGCAAGAAAGACCGTGAAGACTCTTAACTCCAATTAACCACCAAAAATCTGGAAGAGGATCTATGGCTCTAGTGGTAGAGTGCTAGCCGTAAGCAAAAAAGCTAAGGGACTGTACCCAGGCCTTGATTTCAAGCCCTCCTACTTGCCCAAAAACAAGCTAGGAAAGTGAGCTTCAGAGTAATTATTGACCAATAGGGACACAACATTTTCCCCCCATACTAACATTGCTATATCAAAAAAAAAAAATATATAGTGCAAAATCCAAGGCTTTTTTTTTTTTTGGTTGGTTTTGGGCCTTGAATTCTGGGCCAGGGCACTGACCTAAAGTTTATTTTGCTTAAGGCTAGTGCTCTACCACTTGAGCTACACTACTACTTCCAGCTTTTTCTGTGGTTCACTGGAGATAAAAGTCTCATAGACTTTCCTGCCCAGCTGGCTTTGAACTTCCATTCTCAGATCTCAACTACCTGAGCAGCTAGGATTGCAGGCTTGACCGCCCCCCCCCCCCCCCCGGCCCCAGTGCCAGCTCCCAGGCACCATGTTTGTGAATCTAGTAATGCTATTGGGAGTATTCTCAAATTCTAACTTGGTCTCAGCTCCAGCCTGCCAAATGTCATCAGCCTCTAGCTAATAGGAAATCTTTCTCCCTCAGAACGTGGTCTGTTTAACAAAATCACATGACACCACCTCACAGATAACTGTTAGATTTGCTCCCTTGTTCTTTTAACTAATCATCTTAGAATCTAAATGACTTACCTGTGTGTGCTGGAGTCCTGCACTTCCTCTTTTCCCTTGTGCAAGTTGCTACCACTTTCCTTTCATGGTGAAAGACAGTCAAGTTGAACAACAGATGACTTCATTTCCTCATTTTGAACCCAAACTCCATATTCTTCCTGGCTTCTAAGGTTCCAAGAACATTTCAGCCCACTACCAGGAGAGCCTTCTGGGTACCAGACAAGTACACAGTAGACAGGCTCATGCCTGTGGCTCATGCCTGTAATCCTCGTGACTCAGGAGGCTGAGATCTGAGAATGGAAGTTTGAAGCCAGCCAGGGCAGAAAAGTCTATAAGACATGATCTCCAATTAAGTAGCGGGAAAAAAGCTAGACTGGAGCTAGACTCCAGTGTGGTGTTCTTCTAGTGGTAGAACACCAATCATGAGCAAGAAAGCAGAGCATAGACCTTGAGTTCAAGTACCAGTACTAGAAAAAAAAAAAAAAAAAGAAAAGAAAAAACAAAAAAACCCTGAAAACAACACATAAGCTTCCCAATAAAGTTGTGTTTAACAACAACAACAAAAATACACTACTTTTTTGTTTGTTTGTTTTTGGTCCAGTCGTAGGTCTGAACTCTGGGCCTGGGCGCTGTCCCTCAGCTCTTCACCTCAAGGCTAGCGCTCTACCACTTGAGCCACAGCACCACTTCCAGCTTTTTTTTTTTCTGCATATATGGTGCTGAGGAATCGAACCCAGGGCTTCATGCATGCAAGGCAAGCGCTCTACCACTGAGCCACCTTCCCAGCCCACTACTTCTATTTTTTTAATTATCGTTTAAAACCAGCACACTAAATCTAGCCCCAGTGCAATGGTCACTGTGGCTACTGCCTACTAATTAGACAGTGAAGTTACTGCTCAAGTTAGTCTTAATTCCCACATGCTACAAAAGGAAGAAGAAAAAGCTGAATGGAACACTAGCTAACTGTAGGGACGATTCCTTCCTCACAGACATGAATGGATGGCGTTCGCGCTCTGCTTCCATTAAAGCTGCTGGCCTGTGGTTGAGAATTAGCAGAGAATATGGCTCTTGAGGGCATTATTAATTTATTGCTTCACTTTTCTAATGGGCTTTGCCCACTAGACATGGTGGGGGGGGGGCACGTCATAAAATAAATACTTAAGTCCATGTGACTGAACTACTTAAGGATTTTTATCCCAACAAATCCCTGTTTGCAAAAGCAAGAAAACTAAGAGGATTAGATGTTTCCATGTTAGCTGAACTAGGAAAATTGGAGTTCTCCTGTTTGTTTTTTAAACTTAGCTGAGCACAGGAGGAAGACTCAGTAGGGGATGGAATTCATGTGCCAAATAAAAAAGGCAAAGAGGAAAAGCAGATCGGGTTCCTTTCGGCCTCAATCTTATATATCTTCACCATGTCAGAGTACCAGGCTGGGCTGTGATCCCTACAGCCTGTCGACTGCAGAAAGTAAGAAAGCAATTACCACAGTCTGTCTCTAATGGTTCAATTAGGCTTGAAATAACTGACTTTTGTTGTTGTTGTTCTGTTGGTCATAAAGCTTGAACTCCAAGTCTGGGCACTATCCCTAAGTTCTTTTTGCTCAAGGCTAGTGCTCTACCACTTTGAGCCACAGCACCACTTCCGGTTTTCTGTGGTGATTAACTGGAGATTAGAGTCTCAGGGACTTTCCTGCCTGGGCTCCCTGACTTTGAACTGCAATCTTTAGATCTCAACCTCCTGAGTAGCTAGGATTATGGATGAGAGCCACTAGTGCCCAGCTTCAACTGATTTTTTTTTTGGGGGGGGCATCAATCCTGGGGCTTAAACTGAGGACCTGAGCTGCTTTTGTTCAAGACTAGTACTCTAGTACACTTGAGCCACAGTGCCACTTCTGACTTATTCTGTGATGTGGTACTGAGGAATCAAACCCAGGGCTTCATGCACCCTAGGCAAGCACTCTACCACTAAGCCACATTCCCAGTACCTTCAACTGATTTTAAGGTCTTGTGAAAAGGCCAAGTACATACATGACAAATTTCCCATTATGACAGCATCTCCCGGGCACCATGCTTAAGCATTAGAACCGCAGGTGGCACTGCTGGGCACACACCTATAGCCACGTTCCACGGCGAGATCAAAGCAAGGTCAAGCGCCTGCGCCACATGGGTTCCTTTGCGCATGACCAGACCACGACATAAGCAGGACATTTCTCAGGGGAGACCCATTGGGCATCATATCTGATGCCCAATAGCAAATCTCATGCCTGGCAAATGGGGCGGGGAAGGGAGGGTCTTCCATAAATATATGCTGAATATGTGAATGACTGCATTCTAGAGAACAGAGGCAGAGTGGACATTCTTTGGGCGGATGGAAGGCGGGAAAGCAGGAGGACATGCTTTCATTTCTTCCCACTCCGCCCCCAGCCCTGGGCTTCCAGAATTCCCTTCATTACAAGCTCTTTTGTGAGGTGTCGTCTCATTTCCAGAAACGAATCCACCATTTTTCATTCTGGTGGAAATTCAGATCATATTTGCTTGGCAAGTGGGCTATCACTTGAGCCACGCCCCTAGCCTTTAAAATTTTTGGATAGGGCCTTAAGTTTTGTTTTTTTTTCTGGATAGGGTTTTAAGTTTATGTCCAGGCCAGCTTCAGAGCAAGATCCTCCAACTTCTGCCTCCTGCATAGCTGGGATTATAGATGTTAACTGCCACACTTGTTGACTGAGATAGGGCTGGCCTCGGACTGCTGTTCTTCCCAATGTCCTCCACCTGGAGAGCTGGGATTACAGGCATGAATCACTGCATCCAGATCCTCTTCCCAAATGTTTAATCTGTTTCTTTTATCTTGTTCTTAAACTATTCCCCAGACTGAGTAAATTTCAGTTCTAGAGACTTTATCAAAAGTAGCATCAATGGCTCATACCTATAATCCTAGCTACTTGGGAGGCTGAAATAGGAGGACCATGGTTCCAGGTCAGCCCAGACAAAATAAAAGCTACGAGATTCCATTTCAATGGAAAGAAGCTGGGCATGGTATCATCCCATCCACTATGGCAAACCCAGAATACGCAGATGGAGATCCAGATACACATCTGCCCAGAAATTGAGACCCTATCACAAAGCAAAAATAACCAGTACACAAAAGGACTGGAAGTGTAACTCAGTGGTAGGGCCCCTGTTAGCAAGTGTGAAACACTAGGTCAAACCACATTGATGCCAAAAAGCAAGCAAGCTGAGCACCAATGACTTACGCCTGTAATCCTAGCTACTCAGGAGGCTGAGGTCTGAGGATCACAGTTCAAAGCTATCCTGGGTAGGAAAATCCAGGAGACTCTTACCTCTAATCAACCAACCTAGAAGTAGAGGTATGGCTTAAGTGATAGAGCACCAGCCTTGAGCAAAAATACTAAGGGACAGCCAGGTGCTGGAGGCTCACACATGTAATCCTAGCTACTAAGGAGGATGAGATGTGGGCATTGCAGTTCAAAGCCAGCCCAGGCAGGAAAGCCTGTGAGACTCTTATCTCCGATTAACCAGCAGAAAACCAAAAGTGGAGCTGTGGTTCAAGTGGTAGACTGTTACTCTTGAACATAAAAGCTCAGCAACAGCACCCAGGCCCTGAGTTCAAGACACAAGACAGGCATACAAACATACATACAAACATACACACACACACACACACACACACACACACACACACACACACACACACACACAAACAAACACCTACACAGATGGGTAAATATTCCTGCCAACCCAAGGGAACAATTCGAAAATGTCCTTTTCTCTTTCCTCCCCTTTCTTCTGCCAGGACTATGATGTTCTTTAAAGCACCAAAGTAAACATTTTCCATTCTCATCCGGGAGATTTCTCTTAATTTGGAAGTGATAAAACAGACGAGACCCACAGCCCCAGGCAGCACTCGCTGGATGTCTGGTAAGAGAGCGTGTGCCAGCGACTCTCACATCTTTGTCCTGAGACAGCAAAGAGGCCTGGAGTGGCACTGAGCTGGGCTGGGTCAAGTCAAGGCCTCGCCGCGAAGCAGCCTTGCAGAGCAAGAGCAGAACTCACACGAAAGGACTATCAGTCCATGACTGACTGTATATGCTCAGCACCAAACTCCTCTGCCGCAGTTCAAAGCCTTGACCAGCCACGCCTCCTCCCTCTCTCCCTCCCTGCTACCCCTCCCCCCCCCCCCCCCCGTGCCATTTCATAGCGGGTCAAACAGCCATTCTCTGTATTCTTTTCTCTTATGTAAAACCAATGTATCTCGGTCTTAGGGCTTTTGTTCATGCTGGACTTAATTCATGCATATTTATTTGTACAGGACATTTCATTGCTCCAAATTCTGGTTTTCCCTAGCCACCTCCTCCAAGAAGTCCTTCAGATTACCTCTTTTCTTTCCACTCCATTTTCTAAATCTCTCTGATAACATTTTTCACTCTCTGATTTCTCATCATGTAGCACTTAGCATTTTCTAGGTTTTCTTCTAGACCCGAGTGAAGACAGCGTTGTGGTACCAGTCATCTTTGTAGTCTATCTTTTTTGGCAGGCATCATGAAGTCCCATTGTAATAACTGGTCTCTTTTTCTTTGCTAACAGAACTCCAAGGCCATATAGAGCTAACAGATGGGCTGCCTGGCCTTAAAGTCTCTTCTGGCAACACTAGTACAGGGTTATCACTACGCATTCTTCATCTCTCCTTGGAAGATGAGATTATCAGTTGGGGATGATTCTCTGCATAATTCTGGTCCAGAGAAACAGAAGATCCAGTATTAAAGGAAGGTAGAAGAGGTATTACCATTATCATCATCATATTATGTGCCTAGAAATCTAAAGTCCCAGGTTGTAAGATCCAAACTCCCTTGGCATATAGCAATCTGCGATTTTTCTCTATGTGCAAGCAGCCAGAAGTCTAGAGACAAGAAAGACGCAAGGAAACAGAATGCACCAATCAGACCAGGGCAAAGCCTCCCGCTAAGCTGGGGACCTTCGGGAGGGCGAGGGGCTGTCCTTGGAGCTGTGCTTTCCACGCCTGGACAAATGGAATTTGCTGGTTTTGTAGCCATGAAGGGGATGGGGGTGGGGGAGGGAACGAGGAATAAGGTACAATTATTCATGGGGAGTGGGGTGGGAGGGGAGAGTCAATGATTGACTCTATCCTGAGACAGGAGAAATCCTGGGATTAAAATAGCTCCCACCTGTAATCCTCTCAGGAGGCCATGATCTGAGGACCTTAATCAGAAGCCAGACCAGACAGGAAAGTCTATTAGACTCTCATCTCCAATTAACCACCAAAAAGCCACAAGTAGAGCTGTGGCTCAAGTGGTAGAGTACAAGCTTGAGCGGGGAAACAAAACCAAACCACCTAAGGGACAGTGCCCAGCTCTGAGTTCAAGCCCTAGGACTGGTACAAAAAAATAAAGCCTTTGTCCCCTTCAGCCCTTCCTCCTCCTCCCCCTCCTCCTTCTCCTCCTCCTCCTCCTCCTCCTCCTCCTCTTCCTCCTCTTCCTCTTCCTTCTCCTCCTTCTCCTCCTGGGAGGGGGGGGAAAGGGGGGCTTTTACTGGCTGTGCAGCCATGAATCCAAGTGCCAGCAAAAATGCTTTGGGTAAATGCTCAGATATTTTAGGCTTTTGAGCCATCATTTTCCAAGCTATTCAAATCTGCCATGCTGGGCAAAAACTGCCATAGATAGAAGTCTTCATGCTGTACTTTAATAAAGTTTTAAAGACACTGAAATGTGAATTTTGTATGAATGTCACACAAAAAAAATTGCTTGAACTCAGTACCTCAAGCTGTGGCTTGGCTTTTCTGAAAAAGGGTGGCACTCTATCATTTGGGCCACATCTCCACTTCTGACTCTAGGCTGGTTAATCAAAGATAAGGGTCTCACAGACTTTCTAGCCAAGGCTGGATTTGAACCTCAACCCTCAGATCTCAGCATCAGGGTTACAAGAGAGAGTAATCAGTTCCTGGCTAAAAAAAAAAAAAAAACAACTAATTTTCTTCTTTTCCTACCAGTAAGACTGGGGCTGGTGCCTCACATCTGTAGTATAGCTACTTAGGAGGCTGAGATCTGAGGATTTTGGTTTGAAGCCAGCCTGGACAGGAAAGTCTGTGAAACTCTCATCTCCAATGAACTACTCAAAAAAGCAGGAAGTGGCGCTCTAGCTCAAGTTGTAGAGTGCTTGCCTTGAGCAAAAGAAGCTTAGGATAGTACACGCCCTGAGTTCAAACCCCAGGAGCAACAACAACAAAAAGAATATAAAGAAGCCAGAAGTGGGGGCTGGGAAGGTGGCTTAGTGGTAGAGCGCTTGCCTTGCATGCATGAGGCCCTGGGTTCGATTCCTCAGCACCACATAAGAAAAAAGAAAAAAGCCGGAAAAGTGGCGCTATGGCTCAAGTGGTAGAGTGCTAGCCTTGAGCTGAAGAGCTGAGGAACAGTGCCCAGGCCCAGAGTTCAGGCCCCATGACCGGACCCCCCCTCCCCCCAAAAAAAGAAGCCAGAAGTGGAGCTGTGGCAGAAGTGGTAGAGAGCTAGGCTTGAGCAACAGAGCTCAAGGACAGGGCACAGGCCCTGAAATCAATTCCTAGGACTCACATAAAAACAAACAAATAAATAAATGCCCTAAGTGGGAGGGGAAAGAGATCAATAGAAGGGTATTTTGCCCATTCATATATTATCAAGTTGCAACTGATGATATATGAATGGGCAAAATACTACAATGAAAGCCTTCTATACAATTAATATACACTAAAAAATGAAAAAGCAGGGGCTGGAAGGTGGCTCAGTGGTAGAGCACTTGTCTTGCATGCCTGAGGCCCTGGGTTTGATTCCTCAGCACCACATAAACAGAAAAAAAAAAAAGCTGGAAGTGGTGCTGTGGCTCACGCGGTAGAGCGCGCTAGCCTTGAGCTGAAGAGCTGAGGGACAGCGCCCAGGCCCAGAGTTCAGGCCCCACAACCGGACCCAGAAAGCAAGGAAGGAAGGAAGGAAGGAAGGAAGGGAGGGAGGGAGGGAGGGAGGGAGGGAGGGAGGGAGGGAAAGAAAGAGAGAGAGAAGGAAAGAAAGAAAGAGAGAGAGAAAGCAGGCTCTGTTGGGGAGCAGATACCAGCAGGAAGGCAAACATGGTGGCAATACTTTATATACCTGTATGAAAATAAAACAGTGAAACTTGCTGCACTTGTTTTAAGAGGGGGGAAGAGGGAGAATGATAGAGGGGCTAAGTTTGATTGGTGTACATATGAAAATCTCACAATGAAATCCCCCTTATACAACTAATAGATCCTAATTTTTAAAACAATCTTTTTTTTCTCGGTCCTGGGACTTGAACTCAGGACCTGGGTGCTGTCCCTGACCCTCTTTGTGCTCAAGGCCTAGTGCTCTACCACTTGAGCCACAGCTTTAATTTCAGCTTTTTAGTAGTGACCTGGAGCTAAGCATCTCATGGGCTTTCCTGTCTGAGCAGGCTTTGAACCCTGATCCTCCGATCTCAGCCTCCTGAGTAGCTAGGCTTACAGGCGTGAGCCACTGGCTCCAGGATCTTTAGTACTCCATGTCTATATGTGAGATGTGAGGTGAAGTTTATAGTGTATCACCCCCTGTACTTTTCCATAAAGTAAATCTAAAATATTGAAACTTTAGTCTTTCTACAAATAAATATAAAGGTGTCCAAATTATGTTGCTTGGTAAAGTAACTAAAACAAGCAAATAAACCACCAATAATACCTGCTCATAAAATAAAAATTAAAAAATATCTGTTCCTTCAGCTTTTGAAAGAAGGACCAAGAAATTTTTTTCCTCAGAATCGGAAACAAGGAGCAAGGTGTTGGGCAACACCCCAAATTCACACCTCTTCTCCATGGCACCTCCATTTTGTTTTGGGGTACAGTCTCATCTGTTTTTCTGAAATAGCAGCTTCCAGTAAGTGTCTCAGCCCAGCACCAGCCTAACCCCACAATGTGGAATTGTTATGGCACAGAGTGACATTAAGTCCCTCAACGCTTACTTTCTGAAAATTCCTTGGTGTATTATTGCATAGCAGAGAAATGTGACAAGGATCAAAAGATTAGAAACACTTTCAATTAACTCCTTCCACTAATACAAGGCAAGGCTATTGAAATTGCTCTCCACTTTCAATAGAATAAAGCATGCCCAGAAAGGGCTTACAATTGATCCACACATAGAACTTGAAAAAATGCTACTGGAAAGAAGAAAGCAGCACAAACTCTTGGTAAGGATAGGAAAAACACAACACAAAAAGATATCGGCTATATTAAATTAAGCTATTTAAAACAAAAAACCTTCGCCATGTGATATACATTTTATCGTCTTCAGTATCCATCTGACCTCTACTCTTAAGCATTTTAGCTACAAATGAATTTTCAGAATGTCTTTTGCATTTAAATACTCAGGAACTAAAAAAGGCCAGACATGATGGTCCTTCAAGAGAATTGTATTACTTAACTAAAATAATTATTAGGGAAAAAAAAAAATCCCAGCTGTGTGCCGGTGGCTCACACCTGTAATCCTAGCTACTCGGAAGGCTGAGATGTGAAGATAATGTAAAACCAGCCCAAGCGGATTCTTATCTCCAAGTGACCACCAAAAAGCTGGAAGTGGAGCTGTGGTTCAGGGGGTGGAAAAAGCTATGGAACGCACATGCGCATACACACACACACACACACACACACACACACACACACACACACACACACACACACACACACACACACACACACACACACACACACACACACACACACACACACACACACACACACACAGAGCACCTGAATACCGGAAATAATAAATTCAACCCACGACAATGGGGACACAGGTAGGCTGACCCTTCATGTAGTAAATGACAAATGGTTCTGACTGGCCGCCGGGGGGGGGGGGGGTGGGGGGGGGGGGGGCTCCGCGCCCCTCTGTGTGCACGTGGTTGGATTGTGTTTGCTTTCCCCACAAGTGGCACTGTTCTCGCTCCTACAGCCCAAAGGCCCAGTGAGGCTGGCGGCTTCACAGCCTGCCTCTCAGCCCGTAGCTTAAGTGTGAGCAGGCCAGCGACCCTAGAACTGAGTTCTGGAAAAGGCCCATGACTGTCCCCGCCAAGGCACAGAGGAAAGCCACCTCAAAGGAGGCAGAAGAAGCTTCCAGCTGCGCCCTGCCCCAAGGCGGCCCGCTGGCTCACTAAGGTATGGGGTGGTTTATGGGGCACACACAGAACGCTGGAGCCCTTGGCATCGTTCTAGGAATTACCCTTTTGCACTCCTGGCGGGATGTCTTCCAACCCCCCCTTCCCCCAAAGAGATCTTAAATGATAACTACTCTTGGGCACTGAACTAGTCCTCATGAATGAATGTTACAAGAAAGAAGATTCCAGCAACATGGCAGGAAGGACTTTCTTTGCAGTAAGGTTTTCAAGCAACAGCCTGAAACGCCTTCACACACACACACACACACACACACACACACACACACACACACACACACACACACACACACACACACACACACACACACACACACACACACACACACGAGGAATGACCGCAGAGAAGCAGCAATCACAGTTAAACCCACCAAGGTGGGCATCATAAAGACAGTGCGGATGAACATAGCAGCCAACGCCTATAATCCCAGCACTCAAGGGGCTGAAGCAGTAGAATCTCAAGTTCAAGACCAGCCTGAATTACACATTAAGACCCTGTCTGAATCCAAACAAATACACAAAAGTCCAAGTCTGGCTCTCTTTTTCTATACTTAGCTGGATGATTTAGGGCAAATTACTTGTCCATAACAGATACATTAACAACAATGGCGTCAGTGAGCTGTAAGGAGCGCCTAACCCACACAAAGCTGCTAGTGGACGGATTTCTCAGATCTGACCACCCCTGGTGCTGGGCGGCCATGACCACACTGGGTGGAATGTCCACCCAAAAGCCCTGGGCTTCTGTCCTACTGCAAAGATGCTTGTGTGCAACTTGCTTTGCAGAAAGCTAATTGAAAGCAGGCAGAGGATTGTCAATTACAACTTAATTAAGTCACTGGCATTCTGTTCTTGTTAACTTAAGGTCATTTAATTTGTACTTAAGATCCTTAATTATATTTAAGCAGAAAAGCAGCAAAAGAACAATGGGTTTAACTTGCATGCCAAGAAAGCTTTGCTTGCTTGGGGGGGGGGGGGCTTCCATTGTGTTTTATCTGGCAGACCTTCCTCACTCTTCCCTCCCTGGGCCACAGCCTCCTCCCACAGGCCCCTCCCCCCTCTCCCTTCCCCCCTCCCCCCACCACCACCCCAGTTCCCAGAGACTAAAAGTCAAAATACAGCTGCCAGCCCCAGGTGGCCTTGTGCTGTGCACAGGACAAAGGACTTGGAGGAAACAGGTTTAGTTCAGGGGTGTATTAGGCTTGGTTGGTTCATCTGGTGAATGGGCATAAGAATGAGCCTTCATGGGGACGGGAGGGAAGAAATGGAAGAGAGCAAAGGAAGATGCACTCTACCTGTCTTGTGTAACGCTAACTCCTCTGTGCATCACCTTTATGTTAAGAATAAAAAAGGAAATGTTTTAAAAAATGGTTCCTTATAGGATGAATGCCATAAAATAAAACGCAACTGTTGCAGTGGGGAAGCCTAGATTCATGCCTATGCTCCGGAGGCCAAGATCTGAGGATCATGGTTTGAGGCCAGCCCAGTAAGAAAGCCTGTGAGACTGCTTATCTCCAATTAACCAGCAAAAAGCTGGAAGTGGAGCTGTGCCTCAAGTGATACAGTGCCAGCCTTGAGGGAAAAAGCTAAGAGACAGTGCCCAGACCCTAAGTTTAAGCTCTAGGACTGGCACATGCGCGTGTGTGCACACATGCACTCACACTCACACACACAATTGTTGGCATTTATTACATTTACAGCTGACACCCGGCAGGCAGACAAATGGACCACTGAGAGGGGGCTTATGGCTTTCATAAGTTAGTCTTCTCCTTTTGTCTTTTTGTTTTTATTAAGTTGGAGCTTGCTTGCTTTCTAGAACAAAGCTTCCTATTTACTTAGGGTTTTTTTTTTTTTCACTAATTACCTACCAATTTTTTAAGCTCTGAACTTCTCACAGAAGTGTAACATATAAGCAGAAACGTGCACCATTGCAGGCGTATTTCAGTGAATCCTCATCAGCTGAACAGAACTATAGAAATTTCTCCCCATGTCCCCTTTGCGTCCCTTTCCCATCATCCTCTGCACAACATGGCCACCGCTAGCACTCTATCACCTGAGCCACACCTCCACTTTCTGCTCTGTTTTTTAGTGGTTAAAGAGTCACACAGCTTCCCTTGCTGGCTTTGAACCCTGATGCTCAGATCACAGTCTCCCGAGTACCTGGGATTACAGGCGTGAGTCACTAGTGTCTGACTTACATTGAACTTTCTTAAAGACAGCAGGGATCAGGTTGTTGGTCTCTATGTTCTGGAAATGTGGCCGTTCATCACACTTAACATCAGGCTCAAGGTCTTGTCCCTAACCCAGCAGTGATTCATTCAATAATATCCCCAGCCTTGAACTACCTCACTATCTGGTAGGGATACACTTACACAAGTTAAAGCAACATAACTTAGGGCGTATCAGAGCCAAGTTCTGGAAGAATCCAGAGGGTCTGAGAAGTCTTACAAGAGGAGAAATTATTTAAACTGGTCCTAAGAAAGGATGGCCGGCACCAGGGAAGACTGGGCAAAGGAATAATATGCTGTAATGAAAAAGCCCCTAGTTATTTACTCATTTATTTTTTGAGATGGGCGTTCTCGCCATAGTATTCAGGCTGGCCTCAAACTCCTGAATTTAAGCAATTCTCCTGCTTCAACCACTTACAAAGCTGGGACTACAGGCATGAATCATAGCACTCAGCTTAAATAAATGTACTTAGGCAAAACAAAAGTGAGTTGATTCCAAAAATACAATAAAATACTATAGAGGATTCACAGGTCTAAGTAAAACTGTAAAGTCAGGAGGGAAATGATTGGTATTGGGAAACGAATGTAGGAAATTGGCAAATGACTGGCCATTGTTAAAGAGAACGAGGTGGGCAGATTTGTCTTCTGCAAGCATAACCGAGGAGGGTGGAGGATACCACAGTCTGTGGGTTCACCTGCCACTCGCCGCCGTCCCCGTCTTTAACCCCACAGCCCAGGCCTGCCTGGCCCAGGCTTTGCCTCTGCAGCATCGCGTGGTGGCTAAGAGGTAAACGCCAGGCCAGTCTAGAAATAGACTCGACTCTGGTCATACACCCAGTAGCCCAGCACTGCTTTACCTCTGAACTTCACACGTCACCTCCTGTAATAAAGACTCAGGAAGACTTGACACAGGCCACGCGTTCGGAAGGACTGGGTTATTGAATATATGTGTGACTTAACATGATTGGAGCCACCTTCTTCTTTATTCAAAACCCAAAATGTGTATGAACTGATGGATACACAAAAAGTAGCAGATCCAGATAACGGCACATGAATCATCCCACCAGCAAAGTTTTGAGGCACAAAGTACAAAAGCAAGCTACATAATGGATGAATCTTGAAAACGTACGCTAAGCACAGTGAGTCAGATAGAAAATCTGATATACAATGGCCGTTTCTATGAATGCTTAGAACAACACGGTGAGAAAATCAGTTACTGGTCACCAGGGAGAGAGAAGTAAGAGCGATTGCTTAACGGGTATGAGGTTTCTGTTGGAGTACTGAAAATGTTCTAAATTAGACTGTGCTGATAGTTACACAATTTTGTGAATTTACTAACGACTGGTGAGATTTACAGTTTCTGTTTCTTTTTTCTTTTTAGCATTCCTGAGGATTAAACTCAAGGCTGGACCTTGCTAGGCAGGGACTACACCACTTGAGCAACACATCCAGCCCGTTTGCATTGGTGATTGTTGAGATAGGGTCTTGCTTTTTATGCCCAGGCTGGCTGGGATTGTGATCCGCCTATTTGTGCTTCTCAGAGGACAGGTACACATCACTGTGCCCAGCCACTGTGCTCTCCTCCCCGCCCCCATACTGGGGAGAACCGGGTACCTTCATACCCAGTCTTTGGCTGCGATGGAATCTTGCAAACCAAATTCTTTTTGCCTACACTGATCTTGAACTACAATCCTTGCATCTCCATCTACCTCCCACGTAGCTAGGATTACAGGTGTGGGCCATTCTACTCAGCTTTGAATTTTATATTTAATTGATGTTTTGGTTTGGTTTGTTTGGTCGGTCATGGGGCTTGAACTCTGGGCCTGGGTGCTGTCCCTCAGCTCTTCAGCTCAAGGCAAGTGCTCTACCACTTGAGCCACAGCACCACTTCTAGTTTTCTGGTGGTTAACTGGAGATATAAGTCTCACAGATTTTCCTGCCCGGGCTGGCTTTACTGCGATCCTTAGATCTCAGCCTCTTGAGTAGCTAGAATTATAGGCGTGAGCCACCGGTGTGTGGCTTAATTAATAAATTTTATGACATGTGAATTACAGTTTTTAAAACAGCTAAAAGCCCGCCTCTTGCCAGGCATAGTGGTATAACCTATAATTCCAACCCTCAGGTAACAGGCTCCTAAGGCCAATCTGGATTAATATATAGCAAGATCTTGCTCTACCGCTAATCTCCCCCTCCCTCCCCCCCCCCCCCCCCCACACACAAAGAAGAACTAGGCACAGTGATTCCTAGCTACTTGGGAGGTAGAGATCAGGAGGACTGAAGTTCAAGTCCAGACTGGGCAAAAAGCTAGCAAGAGTCCCATCTTAACAAACAAGCTAGAGCACAAGCAATTATTTTCAGAAAACAAAAGCAAGAATGCTCACAAATGAACTGTAACAAATTCAAAATTTTCTCTGTAACAAAAGAAATAATTACCAAAGCCAAGAGACAACCCACCAAAGGGAAGGAAAATCGTCACCAGCTATTCAACAGATAAACGATTCATATCCAGAACATACAAAGAACTCAAAACATTAAGCATCAAGAGAACAAATAATCCAAAAGAAAAAGACAAGTGAAGCTGGGTGACAGTGGCTCAGATCTATAATCCAGATACTCAGGGAGATGAGAGCTGAGGATTCCAGGCAAGAAACTTTGTGAGAAACTCTTAACTCTAACTATCAGGAAAGCTAAAGTGCAGCTGTGCTTAAGTGGTACAGCACTTGCTTTGAGCAAAAAAGCTCAGGGACATTGTCCATGCCCTGAGTTCAAGTACTAGGAGCAGCACAACTAAACAAACAATTAAGTAACCAGGCAAACTGAACACTCAGTTTTCAGAAGAAATACAAATGGCTAGCCTGGCAGTGGTGGTTCATGCCTATAATCCTAGCTATTGAAGAGGCTAAGATTTGAGCATCACGGTTTGAAGCCAGCCTGGACAGGCTTTGAGACTCTCATGCCCAATAAACCATCAAAAACTGAAAGTGGAGCTATGGCTCAACGTGGTTAAGGGTGCTAGCCTTGAGGAAAAAGCCCAGGGACAGGTGCTCAGGCCCTGAGTTCATGCCCCACCACCAATAAATGAATGAATGAATACAAAAATAAATAAACAAACAAATATAAATGGCTAATAGACACAAGAAGACAGGTTCAATATCATTAGCCATGAAAACATGCAAAACAAGCCGCCATGTGTGTGCACGGTGGTGCACACACATAACCCTGGCTACACGGAAAGTATGAGCAGGAGGATCTGGTCTGAGGCTGGCCCAGGGCAAGAAGTGTGAGACTACATCTGAAAAAGAATCTCAAAGCCTCAAATGCTGAAGGTGCCAAGCACTAGTGGCTCATACTGTAATCCTAGCTACTCAGTAGTCTGGTCTGAAGATCATGAAGCTAGCACAGGCAAGAAAGTCCATGAAACTCTTTTCTCCAATGAACTTCCAAAAATTGGAAATGGAGCTGTGGTTCAAGTGGTAAAGCACTAGCCTTGAGGTAAAAATGGGACAGTACCGGGCCCCTGGGTTCAAATCCTAGAGCGCGCACACACACACACACACACACACGCACGCACACACACACACACACACACACACACACACACACACACACACACACACACACACACACACACACACACACACACACACACACACACACACACACACACAGCTGAAGGCATGACTCAGTAATAGAGCATTTGCCTAGTAAGTGCAATGCCCTGATTAGGATTTACAGCTGTAATCCTAATTACTCAGGAGGCTGAGATCTGAGGATCAAGGTTTGAAGCCAGCTTGGGCAAAAAAGTCCATGAGATTCTATCTCCTTTTAACTACCAGGAAACAAAAAGTAGAACTGTGGCTCAAAGTGTTAAGAGTATTAACCTTCAGCACAAAAACTGAGGGACAGTGCCCAGATCCTGAGTTCAAGCCCCACAACTGACAGAAAAAGAAAAAAAGAAGCAGCATGAAAGCACATTTTGGTTCTATGGACACCTCCCCAAGTACAGTATTTCCTACATATTTTATGTCTTCAATGCTTGAGAAAGAACTTGTATCCACCCAATAAAAGGCTGGAGTGATTGCTACCAAAAGGCCTAAACTCCAAAACCATTAAGAATTTTCAAGAAGAGCTGGGAAGGTGGCTCAGTGGTAGAGCACTTGCCTTGCATGCATGAGGCCCTGGGTTCGATTCCTCAGCACCACATAAGCAAAAAGAAAAAAGCCAGAAATGGTGCTGTGTCTCAGGTGGTAGAGTGCTAGCCTTGAGCTGAAGAGCTGAGGGACAGTGCCCAGGCCCAGAGTTCAGGCCCCACGACCGGACTCCCCCCCCAAAAAAAGAATTTTCAAGAAGACTTCAGAAAGTCTTGAGAGTTTATTGAAATCATGACATCTTGAAATCATTATTCAAAACACAGATAAACTACAGCACATTGAATTGAAACAATTGAAACAGGGGCTAGGAAGGTGGCTCAGTGGTAGAGTGCTTGCCTTGCATGCCTGAGGCCCTGGGTTCGATTCCTCAGCACCACATAAGCAAAAAGAAAAAAGCCGGAAGTGGCACTGTGGCTCAAGTGGTAGAGCGCTAGCCTTGAGCTGAAGAGCTGAGGGACAGCACCCAGGCCCAGAGTTCAGGCCCCACGACCGGACCAAAAAAAAAAATTAAAAAAAAAAAAAGAAACAATTGAAACAATTCGTCTGTTAAATATTATTAAAGATATAATTGATGAGTTCCGTGTGTGTGTGTGTGTGTGTGTGTGTGTGTGTGTGTGTGTGTGTGTGTGCGCGCGTGCGTAAAATAGTAAGTGTTGAGTGCTGGTCTTCAAACTAAGACTTAGGTTTCTTTAGAACTGAGATGTTGAAGGATTTAAATGTCAAAAGCAGGAAATAAGTCAGGCTCAGTGACACCTGCTTGTAATTCTGGCTACTCAGGAGGCTGAACTGAGGATCCGGATTCAGAGCCAGCCCAGAGAGACAAATTTTAGATCCTCTTATCTCTAACTAACTAGCAAAAAGCTGGATGTGGAGTTGTAGCTCAAGTGGTAGAGCACCAGCCTTAAGTAAGAATGTGAGGCCCTGAGTTCAAGCCCCTGGGACAAAGAAAAAAAAAAAAGCAAGAAGGATCATGAGCTTCAAGAGAGAGTCAGAGCACAGTTGCATTAGCTACTTCTAGAAAATTAGCTTTAGTGGGGGAAGGGGGAGTCAGAGGAGGAGTCTTCATCATAGACTCCTATTGTGCACTGTGGAGAGAAAATGGGATCCAGGCTTTGTATCTAACAATAAAGGAACACAGAAATTCCACGAATGACAGTATCCACCACACATCTCCAAAGCCTGCAGAAGCTGTCAGTAAGGAGGAGCAGTTATTTCTTTAATCAGATCCAACAGTTTCCATGACCTTAAATGACTTGCCTTAACACAAAAGGTCACGAGAGAACTTCCCAGCGTCTCAGTACACTTCAGCTCTCCCACCTGCAACATCTGAAGGTATTCCCCATGCTCACGCAGCTGTCATTTCTTTTACCTCAAGGACTTCAGTGCTAAACACGGGTCAATATTCATCACTCTTAAGGTTTCCTTTTCCCAGCTCCTCCCCCACCTTTGCTTGTTATTAATTTCTTATGGAAGCTAGGTAAACAGCTTCCCTCAGCCAAGAACAACTGCATTTATCTTTCTGTACTAAATCTACAGGACATCAAATATTGACCAGAATGTTTCTTCAAAGGAAAATGTCAGCCTAGTACACAGGGTGTGTTTCTAGCCATCCTTGAATGTTTGCTCTTTTCCTAGCATTGCTGGCAATAGAGCCAGAGTCCCACAGGAACCAACTGCCTATTGCTCCTCTCCCTCCCAGGAACTCACAACAAGTACCAGTGCTGTTCGTTTTAAATGAAGGAGTGGTACAGACTCATTAAAGTACAAAACTTCATTCTGTCTAACCTAAGACTATACCTTGGGCATCTTGAGGACTGAAAAGATCCTACAAACCAAGCCTAGCTGTGAAAGAAATGTATAATTAACAAGTCATCCCTTAAAAAATAAAAAAAGAGAAACCAGATTACAGGCTCATGCCTGTAATCCTAGCTATGCAGGAGGCTGATATTTCAGGATCAAAGTTCAAAGCCAACCCTGGCAGACAAATCAAGAGACTCCTAGCTGTGACTTAAGTGGTAGAGTGCCAGCCTGAGCAAAAAATGCCAAGAGTGCGCTGGGAAGGTGGCTCAGTGGTAGAGCGCTTGCCTTGCATGCATGAGGCCCTGGGTTCGATTCCTCAACACCACATAAGCAGAAAAAAGCCATAAGTGGCACTGTGGCTCAAGTGGTAGAGCATTAGCCTTGAGCTGAAGAGCTGAGGGACAGCGCCCAGGCCCAGAGTTCAGGCCCCATGACCGGACCAAAAAAAAAAAAAAAATGCCAAGAATACAAAACAACAACAAAACCTCTGAAGGTGGCAGTCAGATACAAGTG
The DNA here is from genome assembly GCF_024711535.1 of Dipodomys merriami. NCBI lineage: Eukaryota > Metazoa > Chordata > Mammalia > Rodentia > Heteromyidae > Dipodomys > Dipodomys merriami. Next base: position 42,835,867 of record NW_027206512.1, on the reverse strand, counting down.
CACACTTATAATCTCAGTATTGGGGAGGCTGACACAAGAGAATCTTCTGTTCCAGGCCAGCCTGGAAGTCTCACAGGGAGTTTTCTGCCCCAGCTAGCTTTGAACCACATTCCTCAGATCTTAGCCTCCTGAGTAGGTAGGATTACAGGTTTGAGGTTACACCCCACAGCTTCCACCCCCCAGTCCACACTCAGCCTTTGTAAAGTCAGGTCAGAAAAGAATCTAAAACATTTGCATATTCTAAAGGAATCCCCTCTTATGAAGTTAGTGTTTACAGCACAAGTTTGCATATCTCCAAGTGGCTGTCACACACAAGAAAACTCACAGTTTCACTCCTTAATAATGTTTTCTGGGGGTCTTGGTGCCCATCCTGGGCTTGAACCTGGGTGCTGTACCTGAGTTTTTCTGCTCGAGGCTAGCATTCTACCACAGCGCCACGTCTGGCTTTTGGGGGATGGTTAATTGGAGATAAAGAGTCTCCTGCTGAGTTCCAGTGGCTCATGCCTGTAATCCTAGCTACTCAGAGGCTGAGATCTGAACATCATGGTTAAAGCCAGCCCTGGCAGAAAAGTCCCCATGAGACTCTTCTCCAACTAACCACTCAAAAACCCAAAGTGGCACTATGGCTCAAAGTGGTAGAGTGCTAGCCTTGAGCAAAGGAGTTCAGAGACAGTATGAGCAGGTCCTGGGTTCAGCCCCATAGCCAAGGGGAAAAAAAAAAAAAAAAAAAAGCTTTCCTGCCTAGGCTGGCTTCAAAATGTGATCCTCAGATCTCAGCCTCCTAAACAGCTAGTTTGCAGGCATGAGCCACTGACATCTGGCTTAACATTTTCTTTTATCCTTTGTGCTGTTGGAGGAATTTCATTGTTCATTGACACTCAAGTTTTCCCCTATTGGTGATATGTTCTTTAGTAATTGCCAAATATTTCCTCTATTAATAAAATTACAGACTTACGTGATATATTCAGTCTATTCAACATTAGGTATATATAAAAGAATACATAGGATAACACCAAACTAAAATATTTGTATTGCTACAAATTATACATTAAATATTTAATAGAATTAATTTTTAGTAAGCGTATATTAATTGGAATCACATTCTCAATGACTAAAACTCTTGTTTTATTTTGTTTTTGCTTTTTCCAGTTATAGAGCCTGAACTCATGGCCTATGTGCTGTCCCTGAGCCCTTTTTTGCTCAAGGCTAGTGCTTTTACTACTTTGAGTCACAATGCCACTTCCGGTTTTTGAGTGGTTAATTGGAGATAAGAGTCTCCAGGGGACTTTTCTTCCCAGGCTGGCTTCAAACCATGATCCTCAGATCTCAGCCTCCTGAGTAGCTAGGAATATAGGCGTGAGCCATGAATACCAGCTAGGTTTTCCTTCGTTTTGTGCTGCAGGGCCTCCCACATGCTGGACATGTGCTCCACCACCGAGCCCACCCCTAAGCCCCTTAACTTTGCTTTTAATGTTTGCCCTCATCCCCAACACCCCCTCCCTTTGCCAGGATAGCCACCCATTCATGCTTGCTATAGCTTTAATGAACGCCCCTCCCCCCAAAAAAAGAAAAACCAAAAAAACCCTGAGCCCCACATTCCCATGCTGATGTTATTTGGAGGTAGGCCTCTGGAAGGCGAGGAAGAGCATTGGGTGAAATCCCGAGGGAGGGGACTCCTTGGGGGCCCTTGTGGCTTTTGGCCTCCCGCTTGTTCCTGTCTCCCCACATGATGCCCTTCATATTAAGATACAGCACCCAAAGCTGAGTGCCAGTGGCTCACACCTGTACTCCTAGCTAGGAGTCTGAGATCTAAAGATCACAGTTCAAATCCAGCCAAGGCAGGAAAGTCCATTAGACTCTTATCTCCAATAAACCACCAGAAAACCAGAAGTGGTGCTGTGGCTCAAGTGGTAGAGTGCTAGCCTTGAGCTGAAGAGCTGAGGGACAGCGCCCAGGCCCAGAGTTCAAGCCTCACGACCGACAAAAAAGATACAATACTCATCATGCCCTTGGATTCTTTCCTAGACTCCAGCACCACCAGCCAAAGCCGTTGCTATTCTTCATGAAGGACCAGTCTTGGGTATTTTGTTCTACTACAAAAAACAGAACAAGCACCAGCAGGCGGGTCAGGGGGGTTGTCTTGTCATTTGTGATACCGCGTGCTTCACCCGTGCAAGCCAGGACATAAGAAGGAGAGGAAATACAAAATAGGTGCCTAGAATGTTCTCTCTGCCTTCCAACCAGGCTATCTGCCAGTCCTGTGTTTCTGCCTGCCAGGCCGGATCTCAGGCTGTGAAAGAAGCCGGGGACTTACAGAAGAACCCCATGCCACACGCTGCCTTCCCTCCGCACCAGAGGGGTGCCTATCCCTCTCCAGCCTTCATGCACTATCAAAGTTGCTTGTTCACCAATAAGTCCGTGTGTATGTGTGTGTGTGTGTGTGTGTGTGTGTGTGTGTGTGTGTGTGTGTGTGTGTGCACGTGTGATTTCTGAGACAGTGTCTTACTATGTAGCCTCATCTGGCCTTAAACTCTCAATCTCCTGCCCCAGCCTCTCAATGCTGGGATTACAGGCATGCACTACTATACCCGGTTGGTAAATCTTCTTTAATGGTTCTCCACTGGGTTTGTGGAAACAAAGTGCAAACTCTTCCATGCTTCCTGAGACCTACACACTGGGTCTCAGGAACTCCCATAACTGTACCCAGTGCTCCTCACAGGCTACTCCAGATCTCTTCTCCACAGCCACAAGGGCCTTCGTTAAGCCCCTCAATTCGGCAAGCTTTTCTCTTCTTAGGACTCCAACAATGCTGCTCCATTCAGCAAGAACGCACCCCTTCCCGCCCCTCACAGGCATTCTTTCCAACCACCCCATTTCACAGTGCTCCCTAGTGCTCCTCCTAGCTGGGGCTTTCAGGACACGCAAAGGGAGTGCCTCCTCTGTCCTACCCGGGTCTGACCATAGAGCTAAAAGCTAAGCCTCATTAGGAAAACGGATCCTTTCAATACATCCAATCAAGCTACCTTTGCTGCTTCTATCTACTGATAAATAATTGCCCCAAGCCAGGTACCAGGGTCCCAAACCTGTAATCCTAGCTACTCTAGAGGCTAAGATCTGAGGATTATGATTAGAAGCCAACCTGGACAAGAAACTCTGAGACTCTTATCTCTAATAAATTACCAAAAAGCCAGGAGTAGAGCTGTGGCTCACATGGTAGGACACACTAAATTTGAGCAAAAATGCTCAGGGACAGTGCCCAAGTCCTGAGTTCAAACCCCAAGATCACCGCACGCGCGCACATGCACACACACACACATACACGCGCACACGTGCGCACACACACACACACAATTTCTGTAATATAGCTTTTTATACAGTTTATTATTTAAAACAAGGCTAAACTGAGTCTGGTGGCATATGCCTGTGATTTCAGCACTCAGGAGGCTGAGGTGGGTAGATTGTAAATTCAAGGCCAGCCTGGGCTACACAGTTAGACACTTAAAGAAAAAGGGAAAGAAAAGAGCGGGAGAAGAGAGAAAGTGAGACAAAGAAAAAGAAAGGAGGGTTGGGAAGGTGGCTCAGTGGTCGAGCGCTTGCCTTGAGTGCATGCAGCCCTGCGTTCGATCCCTCAGCACCACATGACCAGAAAAAAGCCGTAAGTGGCACTGTGGCTCAGGTGGTAGAGCACTAGTCTTGAGCTGAAGAGCTGAGGGACAGCACCCAGGCCCAGAGTTCAGGCCCTGTGACTGACCTAAAAAGAAAAGAAAAAGAAAGGAAGAAAGAGAGGAAAAAAAAAAATTAACATTCAGATGCTATCTAGCTCTAATATTCCATTCAACGTATGTGGGAAGTAATCAAATGAGTAGCAGAAAGAACAAATAGTAGCTCTTTGTTTACTAGGTACTTTATGGGGTTTAATGTGTTACAATCATGTGTGCGTGCGCACAAGCACGCACGTGTGTGTATGTGTGCGTGCATGCATGAGTGTGTGCATGCGCTCCTGTCCTGGGGCTTAAACTCAGGGCTTGGGCACTTTCCCTGAGCTTCTGTGCTCAAGGCTGATGCTCTTCCACTTGAGTCTCAGCTCTACTTCAGGCTCTTTGGTGGTTAACTAGAGATAAGAGTCTCATGGACTTTCCTTTCTGGGATAAAGCCCTGTAAGGTTTTTTGTGGGTTTTTTTGGTTTTGTTTGGTTTTGTTTTTAGTCCAAAACTACGATGTGAACTCTTGATTTGACAGTTGCACTCACTGGCTGATGCTCTACCATCTGAGCCATGCCTCCAATTCCAGGGTTGGTTCTTCCTTTAAGGAAAAAAAAATTAATTCTGGTGGTACTAGGATTTGAACTCAAAGGTCATATACTTTCTAGGCAGATGCTTTGCCACTGAGCCACATCTCAGCCCTGATATTAGTCTTCTACACCGACAATTTCTCTTCATCTGTCTGTAGAATCTCGGCTGCCTGTGTAACAGAGCCCTGGCAATCTCTCCCTCAACATTCCATCACACCTTGAGATTGCAGGCAACAATTTGTCTTGAAGTAACACAGGGAAGATACAAACCCAAAGGAACTGTTGCAAAACAGAATCTGCCTACAGTCCCACTGACATTAGGTCAAAGGCAGGGAGTGGATATTACAAAGAGCATCCTGGATTACTACCCAGGAGAAGAAACCACACAAGAAAACCTCTTCCTTAAACCAGGCACTGGTGACTCACACCTGTAATCCTAGCTACTCAGGAGGCTGAGATCTGAGGATCTCGGTTCAAAGCCAATCTGGGCAAGGAAAGCCCATGAGACTCTTATCTCCAGTTAACCACCCTAAAACTGGATGTGATGCTATGATTCAAGTGGTAGAGCACTGATCTTGAGCTGAAGAGTCACGGAGTGACTAGATGAGTCGCTACCTTGGTGAGAGAGCTGGGTGGGGAGACTGGGAGGTCACTCTTCATGGCATTTGCATTTAATATGAAAAATCAGCCTTCCCCCTCCCCACCCCAAACTCTCAGTTTTACTCCAGCTAAGCCCCTTTTCTTCATTTCCACGTGATTGAACTTCACCCAGTCCCCTAAGGTCACACTAGCCCAGAGCTGAGCTCGATCCCCCACTGTCTGTGAGCCGCCACTTTGCCCTTTTATAATCCTACTAAACCCCAAGTAAGCAGGCCCCGCCACATCCAGAGAGGATTATCAGGCTGGAGAAACGCACCACCCACATAAGCTGGTAGGGTACAAGACAAAACCCAAATGAAAACGTGCAGCCTGGGATCTTCTGCGAAACCTGGCTGCAGTGCCACTGAGTTTTTCTGTGTCACCAGATCCTCCCCAGGGGACTGACACAAAGGCAACTTTGTCTTAAGAGGGCTACGGAGAGATGGGCCTAATCGTAGCCAAGCCTTGGTCCACTGAGAGCCGTGCCACTATTATTTTAATAAATGACAACAAAAAGGAATCATATGCAAGCCATCTTTTCAAAAGTCTCAGCCTCCTGAGTAGCTAGGATTATAGGTGTAAGCCACCAGGGCCCAGTAAGAGCCCCACTTTCAAAACATAAACGTTTTATCTGAGCTTGAGATATCCAAATAGATGTTTCCAGAACACAAGTCAAAGGGAGGGGGGAAGGGGGTGGGGAAACCACACACACACACACACACACACACACACACACACACACACACACACACACACACACACACACACACACACACACACACACACACACACACACACACACACACACACACTCCAGTCCATGAAGTGTTTTGGCTCCTTATGCCTACCTCTTGCACAGGACATGCTTTATAAAATGGACAGGAGAGGAGGGTAGGAGGGGGAGCTGGGGAGACACCTAGGAATGTGGCTGAATGGTAGAGTGCTTGCCTAGCACTGAAGCCCTGGGTTCGATTTCTCAATACCACATGAATAGTGGTATTGAGTGGCACCACGGCTCAAGTGGTAGAGTGCTAGCCTTGAACAAAAGAAGCTCAGAGACAATGCCAGGCCTTGAGTTCAAGCCCCACAACCAACAAATAAAAATAAAAAATAAAAAATAAAGTGGACACAGATCCCAGTGCTTTGAGATGTGTATGTGGGGTATGTGAGCACCGTGTGTTATATGTGCTTGTGTGCCTATGCATATATGTGTATACTGTGTTGCATATGCGTGCTTGTTGTATGCATGTGCACATGTGTATATGGATAGTGAATGTCTACATGCACATGTGATATATGTTATTATGTTTATGTCTGCATGTATGTGTATATGAGCATGCATGCATGTGTGCACATGCATGTGTGTGAATTATATGTGTGCTGTCATGTGTACACATGTATTGTGCTTATGTGCATACAGTGTGTTTGTAAGTGTGTACCTACATATGTGCACACATAAGTTTGGCCTATGCATTGAATGTTCTGTGTACACATCTAAACATGCATAGTGTGTATTTGTGTCCACACACGTGTCATAATGCGTGGGAATTCATAAGTGTTGTATGTGCACATGTGTGTGCCTGTGCCTCGTGTGTATGGGTATGGGTGTGTGCACATGTAACTACTATGTGGGTGCCAGAAATGGAAGCGGGGGCCTTCCACATACTAAGCACATGCCCTAGCACTGAGTTCCACCCCCAGGGTGGCCACTTTTTATGCTAATTAGCACAGCTCAGCCTTTTCTTGGTCAGGTGCAGCTCCCAGTTCACTGCACACCGCCCACAGCCCTAGGACGCAGAGTTAATTCTTGTTTCCTCTGGGGACAGGCTGTCTTCCACCCATACCCACTCAGGGTGCATGGCCCACTCAGGATGCATGGCCCAAACTGGCCATGAACCAAAGCCAGGGGCACAACCAGCAAGCTAAGGGTAGCAGGGACCTCTTCCACCCATCCAGCCCCCAAAAAAGAGGAGCCAGGCAGTCTTTGTCCTAGGACCCCAAACATAGGTTCCCCCAAGATAAGCCTCGTGAGCTGGGGAGATGGACGCTGCTTCCTGGACGAATGTCTACAGCCCATGAATAAAGCAAGCATCCACTCTCAGAGCTAGGAGCCTGCAAAGACCAAAAGCTTCAAAAGGCATAGGGTTTTAAGGGCCTCATAAACACCTCACTGTGGGAGGCCAAATGCCCTCATGGGTACAGCCTGCTCCTGGTGAAGAAAAGGAGCCTGCTCGGAAAGGTCTGTGGGCCGAGAGACTTGCCACGGTCAAGCATGTCACTACACTATCGGTTTGGTTTCTATTTTTTTGTTGTCGGTTGTGGGGCTTGAATTCTGGGCCTGGGTGCTGTCCCCAGCTCTTCAGCTCAAGGCAAGTGGTCTACCATTTGAGCCATAGCACCACTTCTGGTTTTCTGATTAATTGGCGATAAGAATCTCAAAGATTTTCCTTCCCCAGGCTGGCTTTGAGCCTTGATCCTCAGATCTCAGCCTCCTGAGTAGCTAGGATTATAGGCATGAGCCACCGATGCCCCGCTGGTTTCCGTATTTTATATACACAAATTATGTTCATTTAAACACACTCACGGATGAGCTTTACAAAACTGGAAGATTGTAACAATAAAGAACGCTCCTTCAATACTGGTGAGGACTCCAAATGGAGCTGTGGCTTTGCTCAGATGTTCCCAAGCCATAGCAGAAAGCCTAGGAAAGGGGCTGTGGATGTAGCTCAGTGGTAGAGTATTTGCTTGGCCTGTACAAAGCCCTGGGTTCAATCCCCAGCACTGCAAAGAGAGAAAGCAAAGGTAGAGGAGGAGTGTGGCTGAAGGCTTTCTACTCTGTACCTTTCGCAACCTGTTTACTTTTGACTGTACTAAGAGACGATATCTATAACTTATTCAAATTTGTGTCTATGACAACACACTAGAACTTGAAATTACAAAGGGTGGGGGGAGCTTTAATGTCACCCAGTTGCCAGTTCACCTGCAATAGTTGGAGGGTAATAGCACTGAGCTTTAACTTTGCTGACATTCAGAGCTTGCCTGTGTGTAAGCCATAGATTCCTCTAGTCACACTCACTGAAAAATTTCTTCCCTAACTTTTTTTTTTTTTTTTTTTGCCAGTACTGGGTCTTGAACTCAGGGCCTTGTAGTGTTTTTGCTCAAGGCTGGTGCTCTAGCACTTAAGCTATACCCTCCACTTTCCGCTTTTTGCTTGTTAACTGGAAATAAGGGTCTCTAGTATTTGTCTCTCTTGGCTAGCTTTGAACCACGATCCTTAGATCTTAGTCTCCCTAGTGTAACCAGGATGACAGGAAGGCAGGAGCCACTGGCACCTGGCTTTCCTATACCATTTTAAGGCAGGGACGGGGAAGACAAGATTCTTAAAAGATCAGGGAGCTGATGACTGTAATCCCAGCTACTCAGGAGACTGAAGCAGGAGGATCTTGATAACAGGCCTTTTCAAAGCCTCATCTTATTAATTAATTAATTAATTAAAAAGGACCGAGGAACAAAGCTCAGTGGTAGAGCTAGCATGTGCAAAACCCTGCATTCATCATCCAGTACTGCAAGCACATGCACATATGCATGCATATAAACATGCATGCATACACGCATACGTACATACAGGCATGCATGCATGCATACATATATACTGGCTCCAAGGAGAAGGTATCTCCTGCCCCATCCCATCCCCTCTTCCCTCTTCCAGAAGCTAACAGAACAGAAGAGGAAGCAACCATAAGAGAAACAGAACAAATCAGAAATGAAACTGAGACCATCTCAGGAGCATTTCACTGGAAAGGGGGATACAGGACAACACATAAAAATTGGTACGGTTCCACTTCCCTCTGAATCCCTCTAGCACCAGATATTTCCAGCAACTTCAGGTAGCAACAGATTGATTCTTTTTTTTTTTTTTGGTTATTTTTGTTTTTGTTCCTGTTCTGGGGCTTGAACTCAGGGCCTGGCACTGTCCCTGAGCTTTTCTGTTCAAGGCTAGCACCCTACCACTAGAGTCACAGCTCCACTTTTGGCTTTTTGCTGGTTCATTGGAAATAAGAATCTCAGGACTTTCCTACCTGGGCTGAATTCAAACCATTATCCTCAAATCTCGGCCTCCTTAGCAGCTAAGATTATCCACTTGAGCCAGCAGCACCTGGCAGCAACAGAACAAGTCTTAATTATCATCTCTCCACAATTCTATGAAAGTTCTAGAGGCCTCCTCTCTCCGAAGCCAAGTCACCTCTGCACTACCATTATGAAAAACCTTTACCCCATTGTTCTCTGAAGCAAGTACTCCCAGCAGGTGGTTGTTTTGCCTAACACACATCTTCTCTTATGATATTAAACCAGGAAATCAGCAGCATCATAAGACACAGAGCCTGCTCCCAAGAGGAAAAATATATCTCTTAATCAAGCCAGGAGTTGGAATGTTCCAATATAACCTTTAACTTGGAATCATTCTGACAAACGCTTCAAGCTGCATTAAATGTCCTTCACTGTGACTTCACAAAAGTTTGGCACAGAACTCTAAATTCAGGCAAAGCATATCTTTAAAAAAAAAAAAATCTTATGAATCCCAAATTTAAGTCCTCTTCAAAGTGAGTTCTCTCCCTTTACCCCCACCCCCACCCCTGTCCAGTTTGGGATAACGAACATTGAGCTTGGGCTCATTTTGAAGGAAATCTCCCTCTCACCACCCCCGCTGTGAGCATCCTCTGACCCTTCATGAAAAACCAGGCAGAGCCCTGGAAATGAGCTGAAAGACAAAGGTTTTTGTTTTGTTTTGTTTTGTTTGTAGTAGTCAAAGTGCAATCATCTGGTATTTAATTTACTTTTTTTTTCCTTTGGTGCCAATACTGGGGCTTGAACTCAAGACTTGGGTGCTATCACTTAGCTTTTTCACTCAAGGCTGGTGTTCTATCACTTAAGCCTACGTTACAAATTCCAGCTTTTTGCTGATTTATTTGCAGATAAATCTTAAGGATTGGTTGGGGATAACAATGTTCGACAAGAAATGTACTGATTACCTTACTTATGTAACCGCAACCCCTCTGACATCGCCCTTACAATACAATAAAACTCAATTTAAAAAAAAATTAAGGGCCTGGGAAGGTGGCTCAGTGGTAGAGTACTTGCCTCGCATGCATGAGGCCCTGGGTTCTACTCCTCAGCACCACATAAGCAGAAAAAAGCTGGAAGTGGCGCTGTGACTAAAGTGGTAGAGCGCTAGCCTTGAGCTGAAGAGCTGAGGGACAGCACCCAGGCCCAGAGTTCAGACCCCACGACGGGACCCAAAAAAAAAAAATTAAACATGGGCTGAGAATGTGGCTTAGTGGTAGAGAGCTTGCCTAGCATGCATGAAGCCCTGGGTTCGATTCCTCAGTACCACATACACAGAAAAGGCTGGAAGTGGCATTGTGGCTCAAGTGGTAGAGCCTCTAGCCCTGAGCACAGAGAGGCTCAAGGACTGAGTCCAGGCCCCTGACTTCAAGCTCCATGACCTGCAAATAAACAAACAACCCCACCCCACAAAAAAAAAAAAACTTAAGGATTTTCCCACCCAAGCTGGCTTTGAACTAAGATCCTCTGATCTCAGTGTCTTGAGTAGCTAGGATTACAGGTGTAAGATATGTGGCCTCCTGGCACAATTTGTTTTTTGTTTTTGTATTTATTTATTTAGCTGAGGACTAAACTCAGGACCTTGCAATTGCCAGGCAAATGCTCTTCCACGGAGCTAAATCCAAAACCCTGAAGATTTACTTTTTTTTTTTTTTTTTTTTTTTTTGTCGGTCGTGGGGCTTGAACTCTGGGCCTGGGCGTTGTCCCTTAGCTCTTCAGCTCAAGGCGAGCGCTCTACCACTTGAGCTACAGCGCCACTTCCGGTTTTCTGGTGGTTTTATTGGAGATAGGAGTCTCACAGTCTCTCCTGCCCGGGCTGGTTTTGAACCGCGATCCTCAGATCTCAGCCTCCTGAGTAGCTAGGATTACAGGCGTGAGCCACCAGCGCCCGGCTTGAAGATTTACTTTTAATCTTGAGTTTAAGAGTAGCTTTGGGTATTGGGGATGCAGCTCAGTAGTAAAATGCTTCACTATCATGCATGAGGCTATGGGCTAGATTTGCCCTACCCCCACCCCCACCAACAATCCCTGGTGGGGGAAAGAGATAAGAGTAAAATTTAGAAAGCAAATTAATTAGTTGGGCACTGGTCGCTCCAGCCTAAAACCCTAGCTACCCAAGAGGCTCAGATCTAAGAATCATGGTTCAAAGCCAGCCCGGGCAGAAAAATATGTGAGACTCTTATCTCCAATTAACCACTAGAAAACCAGAAGTGGCACTGTGGCTCAAAATGATGGAGCGCTAGCCTTGAGCAAAAGAGCTCAGGGACAGTGCCCAGGCCCAGAGTTCAAGCCCCACGACTGACCCCTCCCCCCCAAAAATTATGTAAAATAGGTTTGATTACTACTAAATGAAGAATGTGAATGTCCTATCATATGAGGAATAAAAAATTGAGGGATCTTAAACAATGTATAGTCCATACCTACACACACACACACACACACACACACATACACACACACACACACATACACACACACACACACACGCATATGTCCCCAAACAAGCAGCTTCCTTATTTTACCTCAGTACCAACAACTGTTTGAACAACAGGGGGGACCCAGTCATTCATAGATAGGCTGGAGATATGACTCCAAAAAGTCAGAAACCTAGCATGCCTGATGCCCTCAGTTCAAATCTCAGTAGAGGAATAGGGTTAAAAACTCTCTCCAAAGCCGGGCGCCGGTGGCTCACGCCTGTAATCCTAGCAACTCAGGAGGCTAGGATCAGAGGATCACGGTTCAAAGCCAGCCCGAGCAGGAAAGTCCGTGAGACTCTTATCTCCAATAAACCACTAGAAAACCAGAAGTGGCGCTGTGGCTCAAGCGGTAGAGCACTCACCTTGAGCTGAAGAGCTGAGGGAGAGCGCTCAGACCCAGAGTTCAAGCCCCACAACCAACCAAAAAAAAAAAACCAACTCTCTCCATCTTCACTAGTCTGGTGGAGGGATGGCAGAGTCGCGTTAGGGGCTTTGCTATTGTCCATTTATGTCTTCATTTGACAAGTACTCAAAGTGAACCTTCAAGTCAAACACTTGTGCAATTTCTGATTTCCTGTTCTCCTAGGATACAGCAAGCTATGACTCAAAGAAACCTACTGTGCGCTTATGAAAATCAGGTGATGGGTAAGGTGGACACAGAAGAAAAGAAAACCAAATCCAAGTTATCTTCACCTCTCCTCCTACAGCTGCCCTCTCAGGCTGGGTTGCGTTTTTTTCTCCTCCAACACACCACGGCATCGATCTGACAATGAGTGTTACTGAAATTACAAGCAACACCAACTCCCACACGTGCTATGATTCTCTTGATTGGGCACTTGGCTCTGTCTAGAGGCTGTGTGCTCACAACCTTTCACCTTTTACAGTCCGCACCTGTAACTCTCAAAGGCTCTGGGTCTAATCGGCAACCTTTTGTTTATTTGCTTGTTTATTTAGTGCTCAACACTGCAATGACCCTTTCGTGTGACTCTTTGCTTATCCTTCTGTGAAAAAATGTGTGCGATTCCAAACCTTGGGACTTAGTCATTTTGGGGGGAGACCGCATCTCTGCAGCTTAGACTGGCCTCAACCTGTCCAAACCCCCGGCCTCTGTCACCGAGGACTACAAGTGGGGATTTCAAGCATGACCACCAGACCTGGTTCACATCAGTACTTTTAAATAATACATTTTTGTTGTTATTGTTTTAGACAAACACAATCTTGCGATGTAATCCAGACTAGTCTTGAACTCAAGATCCGCCTGTAAGTAGGCACCACCACGCCTGGCTGGGGGATATAGTTTTAGTCTAGATTCCTTCTAAATAAAACCAAGTGAGATATTAGAAGACTACAAAAAAAAAAAAAACGACTTTTAATTTGAAAATGACCTGTCAAGTACCTTAAGGATCCTATCTTTCCACACTAAGATAAGCCCTAGAAAGAAGCTGCATCTCCAGATGCCTCCGAACAGACACCAAGAGTCGTTGGGCTTTTACCGAATTAAAAGTGAGTCATTTCGTTACAATTTTCCATTTCCATTACTTTTAACTAACCTCTTATATGCTCGTCAGCTGTCACAATCGGAGGCCTGGCCTGGGGGTGGCTTTCCTTTTAGAGTAAATCACCCCAGGAAGGCCACCCGCTTGGACTCTAACACTTCAATAAGACACCCCAGGTCCAAAAGGATCCGAGTCGAGAAAAGAAGGGGGAAAAACAACACAAAACAGTCACCTGTGGCCCTGGGCGGCCCAAGCATGGTTGGTTGGTTTTTGTTTTTGTTTCAAGGGTGAAAAACATCTGTTTCTTTCTGGAAAGAAGACTCACCACCACAGGAAACACCGTGCGGCCGGCTGGCTGTGGGATGATCTGCTTTTCCAAAAGCTGACGCTTTGCAAAGCCTTGTCTAGAAACCCTTTACTTCCCACTCCATGGAGGAAGGCGGTCGGAGGAAGGGAGCACGGACTACTACCGAGCGAGGAGAAAGACCGAGAGCGAGGGAAGAAATCCACCCCGGCCCCGGGCCGGCGCTGGCGGAGGCGCCGCGAGCCACCTTACCTTGGGTGAACACTTGGAGTCGCCCACTTGGGAAATCCAGAGCGTCCGCAGCCCCGCAGCGACTCGCCCGGCTAGGGAGTCATTAGCACATCTTCCCGGCGCCCTCCGTTTCATGTAAAACCCCAAATCGGGGCCACACCGAGCTGCTACTTGAAGCACTGCCCCACACTCCCCCGATTTCTTTCTTTTTAACTTCCCAGGATCTGGGAATTCCAGTTGATCACAAATTTCTTTACACAAACAAACAAAAGCCCCTTCGAGCCCCCGCGGAGAGGAAACTTGCCCCCCTGCCGCCGCCACCACCCCTCCACGAAAAGACCAACTCCCCAGACCCCGGCTCCTCACGGTCCCGGGCTGCACATTCCAAAGCCGGGCGGGCGATCGGGAACCCGAGGGCGGCTCTCCAGAGTTTGGGGGTGGGAGTGGGGGGTGGAAGGTATCCCGGGGGGGGGAGGGTTCGATTCCCGGTGAGGAGGGTCCACACCCCGGGCAGGGCCGGAGAGCGGCGGCGGCGTGCGTGGTGCGCGGCGCGCGGTGGCTGCGCTCCGGGGCCGGCGCGCGGTGGCTGCGCTCGCGGCTCTGCCCGGCTCTCCGCGGCTCCCCGCCGCCCGCTCCCGCCCGCCTCCCGGCCCACCCCCAGCCCGGGCCGTGCGCCTCACTCACAGGAGCGAGGCTGTCTCCGCCGACTCCCTTCCCTCTTAAACTCACCAAACCAGATTTCTACTCCCAGCACCGGCCGCTTCCCGTAAATCTGCACTGAAATCGTATCCTGCTCGCTGAGCCTCCGCTGGCCCAAGGCCAGTGCAGCATTCCTGTTGTTTGAGGAGCGCAGATACCTTAGCTGGAGGTGCACAGGGGTACATTCAATGTAAAAACACCTCGTTTTTAAGGGAAGAAGCCACCCCGGCCTCGATACGAAGAGGTGGGGACTTCACCAGATGGACCCCCCTCCCACGCCACCCCCGGATCAAACACAACACACACACACACAAACCACACGCACTTCCGAGGGCTACGGCGGACCCCAGAAGTGGCACCTGCCACCACCTGGGGCCGTCGGGGGCGCCCGGCTTCCGGCTCCCCCGCGGGCAGCTCGGGGCCGCCCGGGCTGAACCACGATCGGGGACTCCGGACCCCGCGTGGAACCGATCGCGGGCCACTGCGTCTCCCCCACCTCCCCCTCCCTCCCGCCCCGCGCACTGGTGAAGAAGCCGCTGGGGCTGGGCAGGCGGGCTGGGCCGGCCGGCGGGCGCCCCCTCGGCGGGCCCCGAGCCGGGGAGGATCTTACCTGGGGCCCGGCGTGGCTCGGCCGGGCGCAGGAAGGCGCGTCACGCGGACCAAGCCCTGACCTTTGGCGGGGCCTTCACAGCAGGGCCCGGGGCCTGGGCGCCGCTCGCTGGCTCCATGTGGTTCATTTGAATGCGCCCTGACCTGGTGTTACAGCTGCTTTCTAGAAAGAACCACCACCACCACCACCACCACAACAACACAAATCCCGTGCCTGTACAACTGCGGCCCCGGCCCTGTCTTCACCTTGCCCGATCTCCTGGGAGTTGCCTCGAACTCTGACCCCACCCTGGACCCCGCAGAACTCACGCACGTCCCTGCCACCCGCGTCCCCCCCACCGAGCCTCACCTGTTTATACAACAGTGAAGGAGCCCCTGCCGGGGGGGCCAGGCCCATCCGTAGGCACCGAATGTGACTAAACAAACGAGAAGAGGAAGCAAGCCCCGCCACCAGGAACCTGAACTGGAGTTGTGATTTCGGATCGCCTTGTCATGCAACTGCCAAAAAGAAGAAGAAAAGGCCGTTTCTTAGTGGGCCACGTTAGTGGGAAAATGCTCCTAAAAGAGTTTGTTGTTGTCGTTAACTAAGTCAATTAACACACATGAAGAGCTTAGAAAGGCGCCTGGCATACAGTGTGTGGTGTGGTAGGTGCTATTATTGTTCATTTTTTATGATATTGTGGCCTTTACCTTCTGAAAAGGTGGTGTCTGTTAGAAGTGGACTCTGGATCCAGCACTGGCTACTCACTAGTTCTGAGACTAGTGTCCTGGTTTCGGGAAGGTTCTAAGGACAGGAGTTTTGCGGTTGACATTCCTTGTAGACAGTCGTAAGCACAGTGGAAAATAAAGTCTTTGGAAAGGGGTATACAACTGATCTTTGTCTCACTGAAGTTCCAAGAGTGGCAAACAACATGAAGACCAATTTTCTCTCCATTCCACGAAGTTCCTTCAGGACCCAGCAATCAGACTGCTGAGGGTACTTAATTCTAATGAGGATTTAGGTGTTGGGCCTTCTGTACAGCCCTGAAAGTCCTTTATCTGATCGGTGAGAAGTCGGGGCTAGATAAAGAATACACAGTACCATCTCAAGCCTGTGTGAAATAGGGGCAAAAGGTTTGAAAAGCATAAATATTAAAAATCAAGTGGAGGGCTGGGGAGGTGGCTCAGTGGTAGAGCCCTTGCCTTGCATGCCTGAGGCCCTGGGTTCGATTCCTCAGCACCACATAAGCAAAAAGAAAAAAAGCCGGAAGTGGCGCTGTGGCTCAGGTGGTAGAGCGCTAGCCTTGAGCTGAAGAGCTGAGGGATAGTGCCCAGGCCCAGAGTTCAGGCCCCACGACCGGACCCCCAAAAAAAAAAATCAAGTGGAGGTGGGCACTGGTGGCTCACACCTGTAATCCTAACTACTTAGGAGGCTGAGATCTCAGGATCTCAGCTCAAAGCCAGCCTGAACAAGTAAGTATTTGAGACTCTTATCTCCAATTAACCACCAACACATCGGAAGTGGAAATGTAGCTCAAGTGGATCAGGGACAGTGTCCAGGCCCTGAGTTCAAGTCCCATGACCTACACACACACACACACATACACACACACAGACTCACACATACCACAGAGCTAGTCTGAGATGAGTATTTCTACCCTCTACCTTCAACTTAGCTTCCTATGAAAATAAAGAATAATTCCTGTTAATAAGTTCCTTTGGACTTTACAGAATACCTTCTCCTGTAAGGCCTTATATGATGCCTACAGATTAATCCTGTGAGCCATTTTAACCTTTTTCTTTTGGAGGGGGGCAGGGAGGGAAGGGGAAGGGTACTGGAGGTTGAACCAGAGCCTCACACCAGCCAGGCAAGTAAGCTACCACTGGAGCCACCCCCCTAGCCTCTGTTTTGGTGTACTAATATTGATTTGGGTGCTGGTACTCTGGAGCCCAAGCTGGCTTCGTATTCAAGATTCTCCTGCCTCAGATTCCCAAGTGCTGGTTTATACTCACTCTGATGATGAAAGTGCTTGGATCACCTAGCCTGAGGAGCTTCTTCCCCTAAGTGGTGCTGGTGGACTAGTTCTATTTGAATCCAGGTCTAGCTGAACCTGAATGCGACATTTTTACCACCTCTGGGAATAAAGTTGATCCTTAAGACCAGTCAAAGATTCTGCAATCTTTTCCATCCCATGGACCTTTTCTTCTTCCTGTGTAGCAAAACTTAACCCAGAGCAATTCACCGTTTTCTGAATTGGAGATTCTTTCCTTGTCCACACAAGAAGGGAAAGGCTGAGAGTAGGGGAAGGTGGGAAATTCCCAGATTCTCACAGTGTCCCGAGGAGGCACTGCTGGATAGGAGCAAGGGCTTCGTGACCTTAAGTCAACACAAAAACACCACCTCACTTTAGCCTGAATTTTTCTGTTCTTTCCTAGAAGTAGCTCCATTCTGGTCTGAAGACCCTCTGAGCTCCAGGAGTTAACAGGGAAAGTGCTCAGGCTCAGAGATTTTCCTGAGAACAGGCTTTTCAGTAGGAAAGCTCTGTCCAAAGCCTGGGGAGTAATAGCCAGGGGTGAAAGAATATGTGTAGAAAAGCTGGGGATAGAGCCAAGCACAGTACTATATACCTGCAATCCCGTTACTGAGAAGGCAGAGGCAGGTGGTTCATGAGTAGGAAGGCAGACTGGGCTACATGGTCACACCTGTAATCCTGCGTACTCAAGAGGCTAAGATCTGAGGAATGAAGTTTGAAGCCAGACTGGGTAGAAAAGTCCATGAGAGTTTTATCTCCAATTAACCACCAAAAAAGCTGGAAGTGGAGCTGTGGTTCAGGTGGTAGAGCACTAGCCTTGATAGGGAAAAGCTAAGGGAGAGAGAGAAAGAGGCCATGATTTCAAGCACTGGCACACACAAAAGTTAGGCGCAGATCAGTGGCTTACATAGGCCTCACCTAGAGTGTGGATGAGTGGGGCTCAGTGACTTTGCAAACAGGAGCTACAGCCAGGGAACATGCCCTTGAGGTGGTCCAGGCCACAGCAGCCACATCCACATGTCGTCCTGAGCCCATTACTTTCTCTAAGTATTGCCTACGGCCTGCTCTTCTGCCTTTATTTTATTGTGTTCCTTTTGCCTGTTTGTTTGTGCTGGTCCTGGGGCTTAAACTTGGGGCCTGGGCTGCTGCCCCTTAGCTTGTTTTTTTGTTTTTGTGTTTTTGTTTTTGTCAGTCATGGGGCCTGAACTCTGGACCTGGGTGGTGTCCCTCAGCTCTTCAGCTCAAGGCTAGCGCTCTACCACTTGAGCCATAGCGCCACTTCTGGTTTTTTCAACTTATGTGGTGCTGAGGAATCCAACCCAGGGCTTCATGCATGCAAGGCAAGCACTCTACCACTGAGCCACCTTCTCAGCCCTCCCTTAGCTTGTTTTACTCAAGGCTGGTGCTCTACAACTTGAGCCAGCACTCTACTTCTAGCTTTTTGGTGATTAGTTGGAGATAAGAGTCTTATGGACTTTGCTGCTTGGGCTGGCTTCAAACAGTGATCCTCAGATCTCAGCCTCCTGAGTAGCTAGGAAGAATTACTTACAGTTGTCAGCCTCTGGAGCATGACTCTGGATACGTCTCATCGTAAAGACATGTAGGGATACAAAGGGCCCTGTGGAAGACACGCACTGTGAGAGGGCAGAGCGCTGACCTGCACGGTAAGCTGTCAACTTTAAGACAAGTGGAAGGGTAGGGGAGAAACTACCTGGACTTCAAGCTTTCTACAGAGATTCCTCCTCTTCCCTCCGCCCCCCCTCCTTCCCCAACAAAAGTTCTTCAAAGCTGGGCACTCGTGGCTCACACCTATAATCCTAGCTACTCAGGAGGCAGAGATCTGAGGATCATGGTTCAAAGTCAGCCCCTGGAGGAAAGTCCATGAGACTCTTATCTCCAATGAATCACCAGAAAACTGGAAGCGGGGCTGTGGCTCAAAGGGGTACAGTGCTAGCCTTGAGCAAAAGAGCTCAGGGACTGTGCCCAGGCCTTACATTCAAGCCCTACAACTGACAAAAATAAAAAGTTCTTCAAATGGAATCTTACTTTAATCCAGAGCATGTAGCTTCCCCACATTCCCCCCTCCCCCAGCTCTCCTCCCCGCTGGCGACCACACCCACAGAACGTTTTTCTACACAAGTCTTTTCATCTTCCACATTTATATTGTGTCTCCACTGGGTCTCATATGTGCACATGCAAGATCTGTTATTACTGGGCACTCTGGTCCAAAGGATTAAATCCAGAGGCCAATCCCGGAGCTCAGCCAGCGCCCAAAGGTAAGCAGGGCCATTTAGAAATCTATTAGAAGGAGCCTGGACTGGCAGCGTCCTTGGCCACACAGGAGGAGGCCCCCTAACTGAATCTTAAAAATGTCCTGAGTTCACAGAAAAGGGAATTAAATATAGCAGGGGTTCCCTGTGAACATTAATCTCAGAACCAAATCCTTCATTTTGAGAAAGGCCTTCAACACAGGAGTCCCTGCCCCGCTGAGAGGGAGGAAGCACTCATGTAAATTATAGGCCCTTAAAGGCCCACTCAAGACCAAGATATAGTTTTTGTTATGGCAACAGATGCCATTAATGCCTTCGTATCCCTTTAAGATATCTTTCCCTACCACATCTCCAGATCTCTGTTTGTTTTATAGTAGAAAACAGCCTCACACGAGGAGCTCAATCATTCAGCAATGACTTTACAGGAAGAAAAAAATCGCCGACCTAAAATGGCTAATATTTATTAAGTGCTTCCCAGAGGATTTGCCAGACACTGGGAGATAGTTTTCACAGATTACCGAGGTAATCCTCACAGAGTGTCATGTTGTGATGCTGCTGTTACAGAGGAAGGGACTCAGGGACAGAGCAGATGGGAGCCAAGGCCTGTGATCCTTCCAGAACATTCCATGTCTGTGGTTGTATCAGAGATATATATGTGTCTATTCTCATAGTGGTACCTGGGTAGACAATAATTATCTGCCTGTGGAAGAAACAACTGAATGTGTATAATTCGAATGCTATCGGTAGACTTGTGTATCAAGAGAGAGAGAATCTAGCTCAGGTATAGTTTGAGGTTTAGGGTTATGGAGTGTGAATACAAGTGTGCTTAAAATATAAAGCTTTTAAATTTGAAATCTACCATAGGGAATGAGTATTTTACAGGAAAGAATTAATTGCAGGTATGACCAATGGCCTGACCTTAAAAAGAAAAACATAGGTAAATACTGTTAGGATTCTCTTATAAGTTTCTATTGTTTCTCCACTCAGAATACCCTTGTATCTACATCTAACTCCATCACTGCCATCTTGTCATAAAGAACTCCATAACCACTCCTTCAGTTTCTTGGTGATTTTAGCTCACCAGATGAGGTTTGCCAACCTCCAAGTCTCTCTGCTCAGCCACTATACTCCCCACAACATACCCTTTGAGACGAAGTGAAAATGTGTTAAGACCGACCCCCCTTCCCTGCCCCACTCCATCCGGGGCTTTTATACACTGTGGGGTCATTGGATGATTGTTTTCCTGTCTCCATAAAATATGAGTTCCTTGAAGATAGGACCTTGTCTCAGTTATTCACTTATTCATTTAAACTTTTTGAACTTAGAATCTCAAGCACGTGAGGCAAGCACTTTACCATTACACATCCCTGAACCCTTGAAATTTTATTCTGGGACAGAGTCTTGCTATGTTTCCCAGGCTGGACTCAAATTCCCTATTCTCCTGTCTCTGTCTCCCAAGTAGCTGGGATTACAGGGGTGCCTCACCATACCTAGCTTCATTTATGTTTCTGTCTTCAGTATGATACACAGAGTCTGACTCATAGTGGATGGCTGATAAATATCTGTGGGATTTAAGAATGGGTGGAAGATGGTGAATAAAACAGCAAACACTTAGATGATCTAGCCTCCTACTATTTCCAACACCCGGGTTGGAAGACATACAATGTTCCTGATGAGATAGATGTGAGGAGGAGTGTGAAGGTTCTGAATGGTCACTGTTTACAGGGGGTAGGGTCAGGGGTCAGAGTTGGGCTTTCTGGCAAGTTCTTTTTCTTTTGTTTCTTGTTTTTGTTTAAAGATAGGCTGTTATTATGCAGCCTAGCTGACCTGAAACTTGAAAACTGCCTGCCTCACCTGCTGGTTGCTGGGATTACAGGTGTATACCACCACACACACTTCATACTATGTTCTTAACTATTGTCCTTACCCTGGTGAGACATGGACTGACGGAAAGATAGATGAATGTAGATACAAGGGTATTGTAAGTAGAGAAGACTGGTAAGGTTGAAACTGCCATTTTTCTAGGAGGAAGAAGTGGTAAGGGTGCTTTCTGTGGAGTGCTGATACTGAGCAATTCACTGGCCAGCAGTGGCCTCAAACACCAGTCATGAAATGAAGACTCTCTCACTGTAGGGTAAGAGCCAGGGGGTCAAAGAGAGCTTGCTTTGAGAGATGGAAGAAATCTTTGCATGTCTAGAAGCTGAAGAGCAAAACTAGGCCTGTGCGACCTAGTGTCTCAGATACCCAGGACAATTCATTTTTTCTCCTCTCCCTCCTCCTCCTTCTTTCTTTGGTCTGAGACTGGGACTTGAACTTGGTAATGACACTTTCTGTCACTGGCTGGCACTCTACCACCTGAGCCATGCTTCCATCCCCATTTCTTCACTGTACCCTATCCATCAAGTGCCACCCACTGAGGATATGCAAATGAAGAGATTCCTTCATGTTGAAGAGATAGACTGTCTGTAACTGCATATCATACAGAGGAAAGGGACAATGGAGAGATACGAAATACCAGGAGAATCCATTAATTCTAGGAAAGGGGGAGAAAAGAGGCAAATGTCTTAGAGGTGATCTCCTTTATTTTGCGGATTTTAGTCTTTGTTTCTGATGTAGTGCAGGCTGGCCTCAACTTTGGTCTGTTGTGGGGTTTGAACTCTGGGCCTGCACGCTCTCCCTCAACTCTTCAGCTCCTAGGTGAGCTCTCTACCACTTGAGCCACAGCGCCACTTCCAGTTTTCTGGTGGTTAATTGGAGATAAGAGTCTCACGGGCTTTCCTGCCTGGGATGGCTTTGAATCTCAATCCTCAGATCTCAGCCTCCTGAGTAGCGAGGATTACAGGCATGAGCCACCAGCCCTGGTTGGACTCAAATTCTAGATCCTCCTGTCTCTGCCTCCTGAATCCTGGGATTACAGATGTGCACCATCTCGCCCAGCTGATGTGGTAACATTTGGACAGAACATTTAAAATAAGAAAACAAGCAGTAGCAGGACCTTTGAGCCCCAGAAGCATGTGAATGGCAGGTGAGGGTGGAGTGGGGTTAGAATGTAGTTAGCAAGGTGTGAATGAAGCTTGAGGGTGAGGGATGTGACAGAATTGACAGCTGGGTAAGGTGAGTGGGGATGATTAAGAGCTTTGAAAAGAGAATGGACCTTATTCTTACGGATGACAAGATTCTGAGCATGAAGTGACATGATTGAGGGTGTGTGTTTGAAAGGAAACTCAAATACAACATGGTGCATAGATTGAAGAGGGGGAAAAACTAAGAGCAGAGAGACCTGCTTCTGAGGAAGTTGCAAGGATACAGGTAAGAGGCAACGAGGTCATAGGGCAGCCGCTGTTCCAGAGAGGCTGGATGAGCCGGTTGCCACAGGTGATCTCATTCTACTCTCCTTCCTACAAGTGTTGCTGCACCGAGGCTAAGCAGCAGAAAAACTACATTTCCCAGACTCCCTTGCAGCCCAAGTTCCTAATGCAATATGACCTTTGCAAGACTGGGAAGGTGAACGTGAGGAAGAGGCCAGGTTTCTGGCTGCCCCTGCTGTGCTTTACTGCAAGCATATTCATAAATACCGAGAGGAGCAGGGTGTGTAGGATCATGAGTTCCAAGCCAGCCTGGTCTATACAGTGAGACCTTATTCCCCAAAAGCAAGTGTTGGGGATGTGGCTGAGTGATGGAGTACTTCAGTGAACACATAGAATGTTCTTGTGGCACTGCCCTGCATTTGGGAGATATGATGAGATGACACTAGTCTGCATTTTTTTCAGGAGCAGATCTGATAAGAGCATAGCTCTGTTGCAGATGTGGCAATGGTGGCTTTCTGATCCTGCAGTGAACGTGGCATGAATGTCCTCATTGCAGGGGTGGCTTCTGGTTCTGTTCCTTTCCAGGCTGAGGTGGCTGCAGCAGCTCCTCTGATGGGTCAGTTCTGTGGGATTTCTTCAGCCATCCTCACTGGCCAGCCAAGTGCCTGCTCTTCAACAACTGTCTAAGCACTTGAACAGCACGTGATACAGAAGATGGCAGCGAGTGGGAGGAGGAAAGAGGCAGCTACTTCCAGACCGATTCACACAGCTGGCCATCAGCAGGGGTCCGCAGGCACGTGGAGATTTGCAGGTAGGAGTAGAACATCTCATGCATTGGTCTAAGCAGATTCTCCACAAAATCCAGCCTGGGCACAGGCAGGACACTAGGCCATTACTAAGAGGGGAGCAAAAGGAGATTGGGCTCCAGAATCCAAGTGGGACTTTCCTGTATGCACCTCTGATCCACATCTTCAAGTTTCATTTTCTTGTTATTCTTTGTGTGTGCAAGTGTTTGTATGTGTCGTGCTGGGGACTGAACTCAGGGCTTCAAGTAGGCGAGGCAAGCTCTCTACCACTGAGCTACTGCCCCAGCCTTGGTGGATTTCATGCCTACTTGCTGTCGGTGCTTGGAGATATTTTCTCTGGGATCTTACTTTTTTTTCTTTTGTGGTACTGGGGGTTTAAACTCAGAGCCTTGTGCCTGCTAACATGTACTCTACCACTTGAGCCATGCACCCAGCCTGAAGTCTGATATTCAGAAAGCTATCTTCCCGTACTCTCCTTTCTTTTTTATTTTATTTTTAATTTTTGTCGGTTGTGGAGCTTGAACTCTGGGCCTGGGCACTATCCCTCAGCTCTTCAGCTCAAGGCAAGTGCTCTACCACTTGAGCCATAGCACCACTTCCGGCTTTCTGAGTGGTTTATTGGAGATAAGAGTCTCACGGCCTTTCTTGATCAGGCTGGCTTTGAACCACAAAACCCTCAGATCTCAGCCTCCTGAGTAGTTGGAAATACAGGTGTGAGCCACCACGCCAGGCTCCATACTCTCCTTTCTGAACTTCGGGGGGTGAGGTGGGTTGGGTGAGGGGGTTAGATTTTTGACTTTGGCTTTTTAGAATTAGGCCCTAGTTGGGTGAGGGGGGTTGCATTTTTGGCTTTGGCTTTTTAGAATTAGGCCCTAGGGCCTAATTGTTAAACACACACACACACACACACACACACACACACACACACACACAGCTCAAAAAAGTTATATTTTGACCTCAACTGGGCAATGGAGGCCATTTGTGTGCCACTCCTTCCTTTCAAATATTACTATTTGGGGGCCTTTGACAGCAATCTAGGACAAATAGTAGGATTCTGATATTCTGCACTCTTCCTCTTTTTTTGGAGGCAGCAGATTCCATGACTCATCAGCTCAGGGACCATGTTTCCAGGCTTGTAGCAGCGGAAAAAGAAGTAGACCTTGCTCTAGATCCTTTAAACTCTGGGGAAACAACAGCCTGCCACACTAACTCTGCAATGGGAACATATGTTTTCCACTCACAGAAAGATTTAGGGATCTGACACATGTCATTGTGTGTTGATGTGAACAGGTTTCTCAATGGACCTGGGCTGGGACACAGGAGATAGAAGTAGAAGTCATTATTATTTTTTTGGAGGGGGAGGGACAGGGTCTCATTGTGTAACTGAGGATGGCCTAGAACTCTTGATCTTTTGGCTTCTGTTTTCCAAAGGCATCGCTGTACTCCATCCCCAGCATCCATTAAAAAAAAAAAAAGATTCTTAGACTTCAAGATGCATTTGAACATGCCTGTACATCATCAATAATATTAGATTAATAAAATACCACCCAACTATAGAATGGTAATCCCTTTGTACAATACCTTAATAATAAAAATAAAATTATATTAAAAATAAAATACCAGTATTTCTGCTCAGGTGGATTAGGAGCCCCTCCTGGGGTGCAGAAACGGTCTTGTTGACTCCAAGTGCAGATCTGGTGAATGACAAGTTTCTGAACTGAGGTTGAGACATATTTAAAGTATTAGCATTGCCCGGTTTCCAGGGTATATATTTTTATTATTTCTAAGAACAACATCTTACCTATACATTTTTGTTTTAAAAAAATTCTTTTCGGGCTGGGAAGGTGGCTCAGTGGTAGAGTGCTTGCCTTGCATGCATGAGGCCCTGGGTTCGATTCCTCAGCACCACATAAGCAAAAAGAAAAAAGCCGGAAGTGGCACTGTGGCTCAAATGGTAGAGTGCTAGCCTTGAGCTGAAGAGCTAAGGGACAGCGCCCAGGCCCAGAGTTCAGGCCCATGACTGGACCCCAAAAAAAAAAAAAAAAATTCTTTTCATGGGCTGGGAAGGTGGCTCAGTGGTAGAGCGCTTGCCTTGCATGCCTGAGGCCCTGGGTTCGATTCCTCAGCACCACATAAGCAAAAAGAAAAAAGCTGGAAATGGTGCTGTGACTCAAGTGGTAGAGCACTAGCCTTGAGCTGAAGAGCTGAGGGACAGCGCCCAGGCCCAGAGTTCAGGTCCCACGACCAGACCCAAAAAAAGAAAAAAAAATTTCAGCTAGGTGCCAAAGGCTCATGCCTGTAATCCTAGCTACTCAGGAAGCTGAGATCTGAGGACTGCAGTTCAAAGCCAGCCCGGGCAAAAAAGTCCATGAGACTCTTTTTTTTTTTTGGGTCCAGTCGTGGGGCCTGAACTCTAGGCCTAGGCGCTGTCCCTCAGCTCTTCAGCTCAAGGCTAGCGCTCTACCACTTGAGCCACAGCGCCACTTCCGGCTTTTTTTTCTTTTTGCTTATGTGGTGCCAGGGAATTGAACCCAGGGCCTCAGGCATGCAAGGCAAGTGCTCTACCACTGAGCCACCTTTCCAGCCCTCCATGAGACTCTTATCTCCAATTACCTTCCAGAAAACCAGAAGTGATGCTGTGGTTCAAGGGGTAGAGCACTAGTCTTGAGCTGAAAAGCTCAGGGACAATGCCTAAGCCCAGAATTCAAGATCAATAAAAAACAAAATCCTTTTTTTTTTTTTTTAACCAACAAACTTTTATGATCCCTCAGGGGGAAAGATAAAGCATCTCTCCTTAGCTAACGGTGGTAAAGCCCAGCCATTGGGTATTTGAGCCTGCAGGGCAGGGATGGGCGGAATGACCTCTGGAAGTCATCCCAGATTCTGGGACCTGGAATCCTGTTACCTAACACTCTCCACCTTGAGGTCTGGGTCCCGAATCACTGGGCGTGGGACTCTACTCCAGAAATGATTTTGGTGACTAAGTTGTTTGTTTTCCTCTTCTTTACCACTAGGATATTTCCTCTTTCTGTGGGGATTTTCTAGAAAGGTCACACAGCCACTTGAACATACTGCCCTCTTGACCATGACAATGATAGACTCTTTCTCTGGTTAGCAACCAGAAGCCACTGCTGTCCAAATAGGGAGAAGAGGGGGCTCAGCCATGCAATGGCCAAGACCAGAGGGAAAATCCAGGCTCTCCTAACGACATGAAGACTGAGGCACAGCGTCTTCCATGGGCCAACAATTAGAATTCTCCATTGGGGTCTGGTTGGAATAACACAGGGGAATAAAGCCTCTTCTGTGACCAGCCCTGGGCTTATTAAAAAAAAAGGGGGGCGGGGACAAAGGAAGAGGTAACAACGCTCGATAGGAAATGTACTCATTACCTTAACTCATGTAACGGTAACCCCTCTGTACAGTATTTTTACAATAAAATTTTTTTTTTAAAAAGGCTGGGTGCTGGTAGTTCACACCTATAATCCTAGCTACTCAGGAGGCTGAGATCTGAGGATCGCAGTTCAAAGCCTGCCTGGGCAGGAAAGTCCATGAGATTTTTTTTTTTTTTTGGGTCTAGTCATGGGGCCTGAACTCTGTGCCTGGGCGCTGTCCCTCAGCTCTTCAGCTCAAGGCTAGCGCTCTACCACTTGAGCCATAGCGCCACTTCTGGTTTTTTCAACTTATGTGGTGCTGAGGAATCGAACCCAGGGCTTCATGCATGCAAGGCAAGCACTCTACCACTGAGCCACCTTCCCAGCCCTCCATGAGATATTTATCTCCAACAAACCACCAGAAAACCAGAAGTGGTGCTGTGGTTCAAGTGGTGGAGCACTAGCCTTGAGCTGAAGAGCTGAGGGATGGCGCACAGGCCCAGAGTTCAGGCCCCCATGACTAACAACAAAAACAACAAAAAAGGAGTTCCAAAATACTTGAAAGCATCCTGCTAGCCTCACCTTTCTGGCTTCTTACAACTAGATAATCTAGTACCCTTTTGCATCAGTAATCCCGCTTAAGCGCAGTACAGAATTCTAGGTAGAGCTGTGAATATAACTACTGTCATCATCTGTCACTCTGTCACTCTACTTTCTGAGTCCCTGCCCTGTGCTAGACCTTTGCTAGAGGCTGCCCTTGCCACAGTTGCCACAGCTCAGAAACCGATGATCAGGTTGGATAAACAGAGGAACAAAGAATCAAGATAGGATCTGGATTCCTCTCTGCCTGTGAGTACAAAAGTTCCAACTCACTCACACCTAAGTGCTGCTGACTGGTCCATGGGGGAGGGGCGGGGCTGCTGGTAGGGTTGATGGCTACCTGTCACCGTGTTTATCCACACCTTATGTGACACTTAGCTCATCTGACCATGGCACAGGTGAGCCAACTCCCTATTGAATAAAGACCTAACTACGTAGTGAGGCTTACAACTTGGCTCTTTCCTTTTAAGCTTGATCTCTCACCATTTCAATGATCAAGTCTATAATTTCTATACTCTTGTCCTGTCTCCGAGTCTTTGGCTCCCTTCGTGTCAGCCTTGCTGATACCTGGCTGTACTTACCGAAACACATTAAAAGCTGCTGCAAATACCTACAGTCCTTTTTCTAGGGCTTTTTAATTTTTTGCTGGTTGTGGGGCTTGAACTCAGGTCTTGGGCACTGTCCTGAGCTCCTTCACTGAAGGCTAGTGCTCTATCACTTTGAGCCATAGCACCACTTCCGGTTTTCTAGTAGAAGATAAGAGACTCATGGACTTTCCTGCCCGGGCTGGCTTTGAACCACAATCCTCAGATCTCAGCCTCCTGAGTAGCTAGGCTTGCAGGTGTGAACCACTGGTGCCAGGCATGAGAGAGCACTTTAGTCTGAGAAGTAATTCGCCTAACTCGCCTAACTCTGTGACCTCCTATTGGGGTGACCCTGACTTCCTGGCTGCCCAGTGGCTGTGGCCTTCAGTCACCCCAATGGCAGCCTTCTTTTTAGCATATTCTTCCATCCTTGCTGCATCCTTCCACCTCTTACTGCTCTTTCCTGGAATCATCTTCCAAATGAACTACTCAAGTCCTCATCTTGGCCTAACTTCTGGGTACTGGTGGATGCAAACCAAATAGAGCCTTTCCCCAGCCTGGCTGTTACACCATGTGTCCTCAGCCGCTGAGTTCTGCCTTCTGGAAGGCTCTGAAGACATCATTTCCTCTGTGGTGTCATAGCCCATGTCCACCTTCCACACTGTCAGGCCTTCTGGCTCTCTCATGATTCCAGTCACGCAGCATCGTGGTTATGTGTAGGAGTGTTTAACTGCAAAGTCCACTAGGAACTAGGACTTACTCATCTTTGTAAACCAAGGCCTCAGCAGAGTGCCTTATCTCCAGTAGAATTTGATGATGAATGCATACATGACCCCTTCTGATGGCTGTGATTTTCTGGCTCTAATCCCTGTGCACTCTGGAAGGAGTTGGAACCCAGGGCCCCTGGACTGGGGCGGGGTTAGGCTCTCCTGCTCCGCCCACAGGGCTACTGACTGAGATCTCAGAGCTCTGCACCGGTTTAGGGCAAGAGTCTCCAGACACACCTGGCCAGGCCTGTAGGAATCTAGGAGTAAATTGCTAGGGTGTGAAAGCAGCAAGGTCTGAGGGCTGCTGAAAATCCAGTGAGAAGGCTCCATGAAAATTGCGCAGATAAGCTGAGGCTTCCGTAGATGCCATCAGTCCTTGTCCTTGTTTTTGTTTTTTATTTTTATTTATTTTAACCACTGGGTAAGGTTCAAAGAAAAGAAAATCTCTGGTAGTAAACTGAGGAGATGGGATCCTGTGGAGGAACCCAGAGCTGTCAATGGCAGCTGGACTGCAGGATTGGTTTTAGCTGATTTGCGGATTGCCTGCAAAGTTCTTTTAAAAATCACTGCCTAAGAAGGAAGCCCCATTGCTTGTGAAGACCAGGGCCCATCCCCTGCCATGTGAAACTTCAAACAAACAGAATCAGATGCCAGGGCCCAGAAGGAAAGTGGTCCTTCCCTGCTGGGCAAGATGGAAATGAACCAAATGACCTGAAACAGCTGTGACTCACCCATATTAAAAATGATCTTTGACTCAGAGATGGTGGTTCATTCCTGTAATCCCAGCATTTGGAAGGCAGAGGCATGAGCCAGTCTAAGTGACATAGTGAGACCCCCAAATGAAACTATCGAAATAAAAACAAAGCTATCCATGTATCCATTTGTAGGATATAAAGAGGGTATGAATTAGCTAAATTGGAATACATGCTGTGAACTTTCCTTTCACTAGTTTGCACTTCCTGCCATAAACGTACCCTCCTGTGCTCTTGCCTCAGTTTCCCCAGGGAGCTAGGGCAGTCAAGAACTTCCAGTAACAAAGACCTCAAGGGCGACTTTGGAAGTTGTCCGGGAGGAAAGCAACCCAATGTCATGTCAGGCTCTTTGGCTAACAGGTAAAGAGCCAGGAGCTAACCCAAGCACTATTTTTTTTTGTAATTCTAATTTGGATTCTATTATTAAATATATATATATATATATATATATAAAACCTTCATAACAAGTTGAGTAACAGAGCTAGGAACTTTTAGTGTACTGAAGAGTTCTTTGGAAGCAATATCAGACTGTTTTAAATCCAGAAGTTCTATGTTTGAATCTTAGCTTTATCGGTATGGCATGAGCCACCCAGCAAATCTCTACATCTCTTACATAGAGGAGAGTAATTACAATGTCAGTAGTAACAGCTGCCATCTTCTGGGTGCTTTATGTGCCAGGCACTGAGTAGTCTCTTTGTATAACATCTCCATGGGGGCTGGGAATGTGGCTTAGTAAGTAGAGTGTCTGCCTACTATGAATGAAGCCATGGATTCGATTCCTCAGTATTACATAAACAGAAAAAGCCAGAAGTGGTGCTGTGGCTCAAGTGGCAGAGCCTTAGCCTTCAACAAAAAAGCTCAGGGACAGTGCCTAGGCCCTGAGTGCAAGCCCTAGAACTGGAAAAAAAAAAATCTCCAGACATTCCAAGTGTATGAATTAGACATTACAATTCCTGTTTTACTGGAAGAACACAAAGACTCACAAGCTATAAGGACCAGTTAGGAAGGGCAGGGCTGTAATCCAAACACAACTTGGTAAAACTAGGACATTTTTGCCCATATTTACCCTCCCCAAGGATAAAAGATAATAATATAACAATATAGATAAAATATCTTGTTTTTTTCGTTTTTTAAAATAAGGGAACATTCTAGATTTTCTTTTTGAAGGGGTAGAAGTTGTTAAACCCAGGGCCTTATGTATACTAAGTAAAAATAAGGGAATATTTTAAAAGATACTTTGTGCTGGGCACTGGTGGCTCACACGTGTAATTCTAACAAATCAGGAGGCTAAGATCTGAGGATTGTTCAAAGTTAGTCTGGGCAGAAAAGTCCATGAGACTTTTTTTTTTTTTTTTTTCTTTGTCAGTCGTGGGGCTTGAACTCTGGGCTTGGACGCTGTCCCTGTGCTCTTCAGCTCAAGGCGAGCACTTTACCACTTTAGCCACAGCACCACTTCTGGTTTTTCTAGTGGTTTATTGGAGATAAGAGTCTTATGGCCTTTCCTGCCCGGACTGGTTTTGAACCACGATCCTCAGATCTCAGCCTCCTGAATAGCTAGGATTACAGGCGTGAGCCACCAGTGCCCGGCAACACTTTTTTTCTTTTTTTTTGGTTGGTCATGGAGTCTGAACTCTGGGCCTGGGTTCTGTCCCTCAGTTCTTCAGCTCAAGGCTAGTGCTCTACCACTTGAGCCACAATGCCACTTCTGGCCTTTTCTACTTATGTGGTGCTGAGGAATCGAACCCAGGACCTCATGCATGCAAAGCAAGCACTCTACCACTGAGCCACTTTCCCAACCCCTTCATGAGACTTTTATCACCAATAAACTACTCAGAAAAAGCTGGAAGTGGCACTGTGACTCAAGTGGTACCCTTCAGCAAAAGCAACTCAGAGACAGTGTCTAAGCTCTGAGTTCAAGCCCCAGGAATGGCAAAAAAAAATATTATAAAGGTGATGTACAGAGATGCATCATTTTTTGATTGTCTAATCAATAGGGTGGGATGATGGTTCTATGCCAAGCAGGTGTGGGAATACTGCTCATCAGTTTTCATCACTGAAAGTCTAACTTTCTGCCTCCCCAACCCTTGCCCCCGCCCCCCAAAAAAGTGTGCATGAGCAAAGATCTTGATACCTGAGAAACAGTGTGGAGAAGATACAGGATGTAGCAAAACCTCTTTATCTGAAAGTGACACCTGGCCAAGCCTACCAGAAAATAGCCAGAGATGATAGCTGGCGGGGTTTACCTCCTTAAAAAAAAATCAAGCCAAATGGCTTAATTACCAGGGCAGTGATCCTGAGTTGTGACGAGAGAAAACAAAAATAGGTGGCAAACTGTCCTGATGAGTCATCAAGGCCAACAAAGAATCCTTTGGCCTTTTAGAAGTGAACCATGTTAACTTGAAATTGAATCTTAGCGCAGAGTGACAGGGCACAGTTCCCTTAAAAGAGGATGTGGGAAACCAAACTGAAGCAGGTATAAAGCCATCCTGGGAGTCTCCAGTCCACCCCGGTGGCAAAACAAGTCTGATGAGCCTGTCTCTTGTCTATCCATCCATCCATCCATCCATCCATCCATCTATCTATCATCTATCTATCTATCTATCTATCTATCTATCTATCTATCTATCTATCTATCTATCTATCTATCTATCTATCTATCTATCTATCTATCGAATGCAGGGGATGGAACCCAGGGCCTGTACTTCTAAAAGCATGTGCTAGAGTTGTATCTAACCCAATAATGCCAATTTCTTTTCTTTTTTTTTTTTGTCGGCTGTGGGGCTTGAACTCTGGGCCTGGGCGCTGTCCCTCAGCTCTTCAGCTCAAGGCGAGCGCTCTACCACTTGAGCTACAGCGCCACTTCCGGTTTTCTGGTGGTTTATTGGAGATAGGAGTCTCACGGTCTCTCCTGCCCAGGCTGGCTTTGAACCACGATCCTCAGATCTCAGCCTCCTGAGTAGCTAGGATTACAGGCGTGAGCCACCAGCGCCCAGCTAATAATGCCAATTTCTTAAGATTCCTTAAATCTTTAACTGACCCAGTTTTTTTTTTTTTTTTTTTTTTTTTTTTGTCGGCTGTGGGGCTTGAACTCTGGGTCTGGGCGCTGTCCCTCAGCTCTTCAGCTCAAGGCGAACACTCTACCACTTGAGCTACAGCGCCACTTCCGGTTTTCTGGTGGTTTATTGGAGATAGGAGTCTCACGGTCTCTCCTGCCCGGGCTGGCTTTGAACCGCGATCCTCAGATCTCAGCCTCCTGAGTAGCTAGGATTACAGGTGTGAGCCACCACGAGGGTCGGGGCTGGGAAGGTGGCTCAGTGGTAGAGCACTTGCCTTGCATGTCTGAGGCCCTGGGTTCAATTCCTCAGCACCACATAAGCAAAAAGAAAAAGCCGGAAGTGGCGCTGTGGCTCAAGTGGTAGAGTACTCGCCTTGAGCTGAAGAGCTG
The DNA here is from genome assembly GCF_024711535.1 of Dipodomys merriami. Taxonomy (NCBI): domain Eukaryota; kingdom Metazoa; phylum Chordata; class Mammalia; order Rodentia; family Heteromyidae; genus Dipodomys; species Dipodomys merriami. The sequence continues at coordinate 42,803,084 of NW_027206512.1, read as the reverse complement.
AGGGACAACGCCCAGGCCCAGAGTTCAGGCCCCACGACCAGACACCCCCCCCCCCCCAAAAAAAAATTCATGAGGGCCTAGATTCGACCCCAGCACTGAAGAAAAAGCAGACAAAAGTCCTGATACCTTTCAAACCTAGCAGAGACAGCCACAGATTGTTAAATATGAAAGAGGGTTGGGGGCATGACTCAGGCAGTATATTCCTAGCTTGCTCAAGGCCCTGGGGTTATATTTTTAGGACTCATCTGACCAAACTTGTTCTAGATGCTACTTCATCTATTTCTCCTTCCATGCTCCTATGCTCATTTTTACTTTGATATTGCTTTGATATGCACCAAGATATCATAGAGCATCATTCACAGGAAGTAAAACATACTGTCTAGGTGCACAATGTAAGTATGTCATACTTATCAATATGTAAAACCTTACAATAGCCCTAGGAAGTTCATACTAGTATTATTTCTATTTTACAGAGACACAGAAAAGTTCAGAGTTCACACAGCTAGTCAGTGGTACAGCCAGGATTTAAACACAGGCCAGCTAGCTGTAGTACTACAGTTACTCCACATAAAGATGTAAAGAAATGATTAGTAGTTGTCTCTGGAGAGAAGAAATATGTGTGTGTGTGTGTGTGTGTGTGTGTGTGTGTGTGTGTGTGTGTGTGTGTGTGTGTGTGTGTATCTGGGTAATATTTTCTCTTTCCTATAAATTCTCATAAACTGCATACATATTTGCCATCTGTACACCTCACTTATTTAATAAACATATAGCTGCTATTGTTGGTGTCTTTTTCAAAAAGTTCTAAAATGGATAATGATCCCCAGCCAATTGCTTTTATTTATTTTTTTGCAGGTCCTGGGACTTGAACTCAGGGCCTGGGTGCTGTCCCTGAGCTGCTTTTGCTCAAGGCTAGAGCTCTACCACTTGAGCCACAGCCACAGCTCCACTATAGGCTTATTTTGGATGTGTGTGGCAGGGCGGGGGGTCGGGGGTGGGAGAAGGTGGGAAGTGGATAGTTAACTGCCTGGGCTGGCTTTGAAATGCAGTCCTCAGGTCTCAGCCTCCTGAGTAGCTAGGATTACAGGTGTAACCGGCACCCAGTACCAGTTGCTTTTAGATGGGCTTTCATTTCTTCATACTTCACTGGGAAGAATAAAATCTTGCCTACCTACCACATAAGATTACCTTATATTGAGTGAGAGATAATGTATATGAAAGGGATTTAAAAGACAAAGCTAGCTGGGCACCAGTGGCCTGTAATCCCAGCTGTTCAGAAGGCTGAGATCCAGAAGGTCACTGTTTGACATCAGCCCAGGCAGAAAAGTCTGTGAGTCCATCTCCAATTAACCATCAAAAACTCAAGCAAGAGGCATGGCTCAAGTAGTAGAGTGCCAACCAAGGAAGAAATTTAGTGAGTGCATGGCCCCTTGAATTCAAACCCTAGTACTGCAAAAGAACAGCCAAGAAAAGAAACAAAAGACATTAGTGTTTGTCACAGTGACTTCTAGTCACTCATTTTTACATCTAGATGCATCTCTTACCAAGGGCCCTTAGAAATCCCACTGTCCAACTTCAATTACACCACCCATGGAACCAAGTGGTTCAACTCTCTTGAATCTTTTTGAAAAATTTAATGTATGCCTCTGTGTGTGTTTGTTTTGGCAGTGCTGGGAATGGAACCCAAGGTCATATGATCCCTAAGCAAGCACTCTACATGGAGCTACACCCTTAGCTCCATAACTTTGATTTTTCCACAGATAAAATGGGAATAGGAACACTGGTCGAGTCACAAAAGTTGCTAATTAAGAGAGGAGCTTGCCGTACACCATTGCTCACGCCTGTAATCCTAGCTACTCAGGAGGCTGAGATCTGAGGATCATGGTTCAAAGCCAGCCTGGGCAGGAAAGTCTGTGAGACTCTTATCTCCATTTAACCACCAGAAAAACAGATGTGACACTGTGGCTCAAATGGTAGAGTGCTCGCCTTGAGCTGAAGAGCTGAGGGACTACACCCTGACAGAGAGAGAGAGAGAGAGAGAGAGAGAGAGGGAGGGAGGGAGGGAGGGAGAAAGGTAGGGAGGGAGGGAGAGAGAGAGAGAGAGAGAGAGAGAGAGAGAGAGAGAGAGAGAGAGAGAGAGAGAGAGGAGAGAGAGAGAGAGGGAGGGAGAGAGGGAGGGAGGGAGGGAGAGAGGGCTAGAAAATGTAGGTTTGATACCCTTCACCCTTAACCCATGCACAACAAAGTCATGACCATGAGCAAACCTGGTCAAGCTTCCAGAATTTCCATCTTGACTTTACTTCTTTCTTTCTGTGGGTACAGCTCAGTGGTCAAGTGCTTACCTCAAAGTACAATCAGATGCCCATCCACTATCCTGAACCTGTTTCCTCATCTCTAAAATGAGAATATTAATAATGGCACCAACTCATAAGTTTTTTGTGGGGCTCAAATGATATAGGTTGTATAATGTGCCGAACTTTCCTGCCCAGGCTGGCTTGGAACCATGATCCTCAGATCTCAGCCTCTTGAGTAGCTGGGATTACAGGCGTGAGCCACTGGCACCTGCGCATTGATTGATTCTTTTGAGATTCAGCTTCCTGGTTGGTAACTGGGAGTAAGGAGTGGGTGTGGCCTTCTCTGGCTTTGGTCAATGAATAAACAAGGCAGGAGTCACTCCTCTGCTATCAAGAGGGCAGGGAAGCCCTGGGTGAGGTCCAGGAGCTCTGTTTTGAAGTGTTTGCTGCTGTGCCCATCTTTGCCTGAGACCATACCGAACAGGGTTCAAACCTGCCATGTGCTGGGGCTCACACTGGCTCTTCCACATCTTCAGGAAGTTCGTGAGCAGTTATTAACTGGCCCTAAAACAATGCAAACTTATAATTAAGTAAATGACATTTAAAATGAAGTCATAAGTACTCACAATGTCTCATCTCCTAATTACTTGGCTGCTCTCACCTGTTTCTCACACTGCACATCGCTGTCTGCCAGCCGGGCTACAGCGTGTGATGGTGACCCACCTGTCTCCAGCTGTTCATCCAGTGAGGTCAGGTGCAAAGCCTGGATCATCTGTCTTAGCTGGTGGTGATACTTACACGACAGCAATTTACAAACAGTACAGATCAGCCCCTCCACCTCCCCCAGGCTGGTTGTTAAATCTTTCCCAGTACACCACTGGCTTAATACAGCATGTGCAATTCAGCGGGGGTCCTGAAGGGAAGTTCTCTTTGTTATCATCCCATAGGACTTCTATCAGGGCTCATAACACAAGAGGCTAGCAGATAAGGCCCTCTTTTCTGTTTCATTAAGCAGAATAAAATAAATAATTCTGTGCGCTTGGCCCATAGTCAAAGATCTATCATATTTGGTTCTTCATCCTCTGTCTGCAAGAGCTAATTACAGCCAGGGGTGTGCAGCAAGAGTTCTTTGTGTCCGGAGTGAAGTAATGGCTTAGCCACCCGAGCGCACTGGGAGCTGTACTTCTCCTCGGGGTAGTAAGGACAAAGCCAACCTGGTGAGATGTGCGTAGCTTCGCTTTCCTGCCCCTTCTCTAGCTATAGAGCACATTTTGTTTTTCTAGACTCACCAATAGTGGCTTGCATGTTTTGTTTGGATGATGTCGGAGGGAGCAGGAGTCTTTGCTTTGCCTGCTCACTCTGGTTTTGTTGAGAGGAGAAGAAATTCACTCTTATATACAACACTAAGTCCTGGGCTTGGGAAGAGAGTATTTTCTCTTTGGGGCAAATCCAGTGAACCAACTTAGCCCAGGTCTCAATACCCGCTCTATAGGTTCAGGGTACCTAAGGCTGCAGATGAGCTGCTCACCGATGGAAATGTGGAGTCCAAAGAATCCATGTCTAAGGACCCCAAATATTGACTGACACTAGCACTATCTGTATCTCAGCCAATCAAATATAAAACTTTTAACTAACCAGAAAATGATAGGAAGGGCATATAGTATCTCAGGGAAATGTAGAGATTCTATAGAACTAAGTTGCTTGGGCAGCGTGAAGATTAAACATGTGTAAGATGCTTAGAGAAGCGCCTGACACATAGTAAAGGCCTAACGATGTCCCCACTAAGTGTCCTGGCTTTCAGATTAAAAAATGGTGAAGCCAGGTGCTGGTGGCTCACATACCTATAATCCTAGCTGCTTAGGAGGCTGAGATCTGAAGATCATGGTTTGAAGCCAACTCAGGCAGGAAGTCAGTGACTCTCATTTCCAATAAACTACCCACTCTTTCCTCAAAAAGCTGGAAGTGGAGCTGTGGCTCAAGTGGTAATGAACTAGCTTTGAGCAAAAACTGTTCAGGGACAGTGCCCAGGCCCTGAATTCAGGCTCCAGAGGTACCCCCTACACACACACACACACACACACACACACACAAAGAAAGTTGAGAGAGTTGAGGCTTTAGACACAGAGAGTGAGGGAGGGCTGGGAAGGTGGCTTAGTGGTAGAGTGCTTGCCTACCATGCACGAAGCCCTGGGCTTGATTCCTCACACCACATACACAGAAAAAAGCCAGAAGTGGCGCTGTGGCTCAAGTGGTAGAGTGCTAGCCTTGAGCAAAAGAAGCTCAGGGACGTTGCCCAGGCCCTGAGTTCAAGCTCCAGGACTAGCAAAACAAACAAACAAAAAATACACACAGTGTGTTCTTTTTGTTGGGAAAATGGAGGAGAATGGAAAAGGAAGAGGCTGGACTTGATCCTCAACAGGGAAGACTGTTTATTGAGGAACAGCGCGGGGCACAAACCTTCCTGCAGGTTTGGAGGTAGTACAAGGGACTGGATTTTGGGGTGGGCTTATATAGGGCTTTCCCTATGTAAGAGAATACAAAATGGGCTATGGTCTTCTTGGGATCAAGGCGATGTCCTTAGCCAGGCCCGCAGTGGAATGCTGGGGGTGGGTGCGATTGCCCACAGTGGAATGATGGGGGCCAAGGTTGGACTGACCTGCCTGTGGACAAGCACCTGAGCACACACCTGGGGCTTTGCTTGACCCTGGGGAATAAGGCAGCATTAAAAACCTTCCCTTTTCATTTGCTTAACTTTTTACTGTTTAAATGTAATGGTAGACTTGAAGAAAGTAGTAAAAAAATAAAATACTGCAGAGAGTTCATAACTTGTCTCTGTATTCCTTCCGCTAATGCCAACATTTTGCATCTCATAGTATATTACTAAAGCCAGGGAGCTGGCACAAATTTAAGTTTACTAACTAACTATAACTTTATTTAAATGTCACCAGTTTTCCACTGGTGTCCAGGATCCAACGCCGACTCGATGTCGCACTTGGTTGGTGTGTCTTCCTGGTTTCCCGGATCTGTGCCTCAGACGGTTGCTCAGGCTTTGCATTTCCCTCAAGACTTGACACCACTGCTGAGCACCAGCCCATGCGTTTACAGAATGCCCTGTAGTTGGGTTGTCTGGTATTTCTCTCCTCATGACAAGGCTGAAGTTTACCTTTCTGGGACGACTATTACTCCAGTGGGCTTGAGTAGGGGCAAATCATTTCAGGGTGAGTCACATGCTCAAGTCTTTCTTTTAATTTTGTTTTGGTTGCTTTGCTTTTAATATTATTTGTAAGACTGAGGTTTGAACGCCGGGCCTAGAGCCTGTTAGACAAGTGCTCTACTACTTCAGACATGCTCCCAGTTCTGTTTTGTTTTTGAGACAAGGTCTCACTTTGTAGCCCTGGCTTGGTTGAACCAGTGATCTTTCTTTCTTTCTTTCTTTCTTTCTTTCTTTCTTTCTTTCTTTCTTTCTTTCTTTCTTTCTTTCTTTCTTTTTTTTTTTAACATTTATCTGAGTTGGGGAAAATAAGGGGAAAACAAAATGCTGAAACAAGGACAAAGGATGACCCATTGCAACAATGATACTCACAAGACACTATGTTGGAAATGAACTTTATAACTTTGGGGGAGGGGGAGGAGTGGAGGAAGAAGGGATAGGGGAGATAAACAAAGGAGGGTGTAACAATGTTGGATAAGAAATGTACTCATTCCTCATGTAACTGTAACCACTCTGTACATCATCTTTACAATAAAATAAATAAATATTTTTTATTTCAGTGTAATGCCATTGAAACTAATGGGAATTTCTTTGGGGGTAATATGGATACTTAATTTTTGCAACCTGTATACACAAGGTATTGTTTCATTTATTTATATCTTCTTCATATTCTTTCTTTACCATTTCTATACTTTTCAATGTATAGAACAATCACATACTTGGCCAGTTATCTTTCTTTAGCCACCAGTGTGCTAGGATTCTAGGCCTGCCCTTCCACTTTTGATTCATTATCTCTTGTTACAGTGATAATAATATAGGTGGGGGTATCTTTACTGCAAGGTTATAAATCCATTTTCCAAAATAGCCAAAAAAAAAAAAAACCCTCTCAGGATATAGGAAGAAACTTTTGGTATGAGAGAGCCTTTGTAGGTCGGTTGGTCTGTCTGTCTGTCTGTCTGTCTGTCTGTCTGTCTGTCTGTCTATCTATCTATCTATCTATCTATCTATCTATCTATCTATCTATCTATCTTTGAACTGGTCCTGGGGCTTGAACTCAGGGCCTGGGTGCCGTCCCTTAGCTTAGTAGAGGTAGGGCTCTACCATTTGAGCCACAGCTCTACCTTTGGCTTTTTGGTGGTTAAAGAGTCTCATGGATTTTTCTGCCTAGGCTGGCTTTGAACTGTACTCCTGCTATCTCAGGCTCCTGAGTAGCTAGGACGACAGGTGTGAGACTCTGGCACTTTACTGTGCTGTGGACCTCCATCCCAGCCTGTGAAGGATGTCATGCACTTAGCCAGCCTCTCCATGTGCTTCATTATTTGAGGTTTTATAGGAGAAGCCGGGTCACTTTCAAATGCAATTGGAGTAATAGCTCAAATGAAAAAATGTTTCTGATTATGTCTATGTGATACTCATTCAAACAAAGCATAAAAGTTTATCAGGGAGTAGGAACAACATAAACCAGAGTATAAATGAAACAAATGAAAACATATACCTGAGGAATATATGAGAGCAGCAAGGCTCACGCGTGGGTCATGGCCTGCGCGGGTTCATGAAGTGACTCAGGCACACACAGGTGGTTTGTCTGCTGAGTGGTCTGTTCTCATGGCTGCATCACTGTGCTAAATCACATGTTAATGAGGCCAATCAGGACTAACAAAGACCATCTTCCTGGGCATAAATCAAGTAAAGATTCTTCAAGTATAGCCTGAAAAATTGTTTTTTATATAGATACATAAAGAAACACTGCAGGGGATTGGGAATGTGGCTTAGTAGTAGAGTGCTTGCCTAGCATGCATGAAGCTCTGGGTTTGATTCCTCAGTACCACATAAACAGAAAAAGCTGGAAGTGCACTGTGGCTCAAGTGGTAGCCAAAGACGCTCAGGGACAGTGCCTAGGCCTCAGGATTGACCAAAAAAAAAGAAAAAAAAAAAAAAAAGAAACATTGTAGGGCTGGAGGCATGGCTCAGTTGGTAGAGCGCTAGCCAAAGAGCAGAGAGTCAGGTACCAGGTTCAAGTTCCAGTCTCATACCTAGGGGGGGAAAACACAAAAAAAGAAAAAAAAGAAAGAAAACAAAAATTGCTAAACTAGCTTCTTAGGTGAGGGATGACATAAGATTAAGGACATTTCCTGATTCCTATCCTGACAGAGGAACTGCTAACAGTTATATTTTTATTTATTTTACTTCTTTGTGCCAGTCCTGGAGTATGAACTCAGGGTCTAGGCACTGACTCAGAGCTTCTTTTGCTCAAGGCTAGCTCTCTACCACTCATGGCCCAGTGCCACTTCTGGCCTTTTCTGAGCAATTTATTGGAGCTAGTTGTCTCCTAGACTTTCTTGCCTGGTCTGGCTTTAGATTGGATTCCTCAAATTTCAGCCTCCTGAGTAGTTAGGATTACAGGCAGAAGCCACAAGGCTCCTCCAATATGAAGCTTCTGTGCAAAGTATTTTCTTTTTTTCTTGGGTCCGGTCGTGGGGCCTGAACTCTAGGCTTGGGCGCTGTCCCTCAGCTCTTCAGCTCAAGGCTAGCGCTCTACCGCTTGAGCCACAGCGCCACTTCTGGCTTTTTTTTTGCTTCTGTGGTGCTGAGGAATTGAACCCAGGGCCTCAGGCATGCAAGGCAAGCGCTCTACCACTAAGCCACCTTCCCAGCCCAATGTGCAAAGTATTTTCTATGCATAATTCTATTTACTTAATTTTCTCATTCAGTGAACAAGTATTTTCAAGCACTCATTTGTCCCAGGCTTCTCTGTAGGCATAAGAGATCAGCAGGAAATATGGCAGAAAGAATCTTAGCTCTTATGGCAGGAGATGGTAATGAGTGCTATAAAATAGAACCAAAGTAGGCCACACTGGGTGATGAGTGACTTTAGTGGTATGACTGAGACTCAGTTATTATAGGGTGATCAGAGGAGATCCCTCTTTCAGGATAGTTGGTGTTCTGGAAAATTTTTTTTCTAGGTACAGGATGCAACAGAAATGCAAAATATGTTTAGCATTTGATGCTAAAAGAATCACTGTACAGGCAAGAAAATTGGAAGCCAGGCACCGGTGGCTCACACCTGTAATCCTAGCTACTCAGGAGGCTGAGATCTGAGGATTGTGGTTCAAAGCCATACCGGGCAGGAAAGTCCATGAGACTCTTATTTCCAAGAAACCACCAGAAAACCAGAAGTGGTGCTGTGGCTCAAGTGGTAGAATGCTAGTCTTGAGCTGAAGAGCTCAGAGACAATGCCCAGGTCCAGAATTCAAGCCCTACAACCAATGGGAAAAAAAGAAAAGAAAGAAAAGAAAAGAAAGAAAGGAAAAGAGAAAAGAAAAGAAAGGAAAGAAAGGAAAGGAAAGAAAAGAAAGGAAAAGAAAGAAAGAAAAGAAAATTGGAGCTCAGGAATTTATACACACACGCACACATACACACATACATACATACGTATGTATGTATGAAGAGAGAGAGAGATGCTGAGGATCAAAAGCCCAAATTCTTGTGTGTGGTAGATATTCTACACTTGAGCAATACTCCTAGCCCTAGGAATAATTCTACCCGCTGTGTGCCCATGTCACATAAGTATTGAGAGGCAAGGTCAAACACAACCCCAGGTCTATGATTCTTCGAGTCTATGCCTTACTTCCTCCAAATGCCATCATTATACTCCTCACCCTAACCAAAGGAGTTGCTCTGTTTTTTTTTTTGTTTGTTTTAATTTAATTTTTTTTTTTTTGTGAACATACTGTACAGAGGGGTTACAATTACATGGGCAGGATAATACGTACATTTCTTATCAAGCATTGCAGATTCCTCCTTTGTTTACCCTTCACATCCCTTCTCTACCTCCCCCTACCCCCCCCCATCCTCCCAGTTGCTCTGTTTTTAAAGACTAGCTGACCCAGGCATATGCTTGTAATTTCAGAATTTAGGAGGCCAAGGCAGGAGGACTGAGAGTTGAAGGTCATCCCTGTCTCATTAAAAAAAGAGAACTAGTAAAGATTGGCAGAGCATAGGACTACCAGGAATTAATTGATGTTGCTGTGAGTTCTACAATTTATTATAGCTTTAGGCAAGTTCCTGACACTTGCTCTTCTCTTGAACCTGTTAAATGGGGTTCGTATAATTAACAACTCAGAACAACTATTATGAGAACTAATTAGCTCTTGCTTACAAAATACTGGGAAGATAATACTATGGTTTGGATCTGAAATGTCCCCCAAGGCTTATGTGTGGAAGGCTTGGTCCTCAGTGCAAAAATGTTGAGAAGTGACTGGATCAACAAGATCTTAGACCTCACCAATAGACTAATAATTAATGGGTTCAAAATTACATGGGCTTCAGAGAAGTGATGGCAGAGAATGGGTCCTGGGGTATGTGCCTTTAAGGATTATATTTTGTCCCTAGCTCCTCCTCTTTCTCTGTCTCTCCTTCTTCCATGGATGAGCTGCTAGATTCCACCACAAGCTTCCTGCCATGATTTAACTTACCACAGGCCAAGGCAATGGAGCCAAGTGACACCATTGAAACTTCTGAAATTGTAATTCAAATAAACTTTTTTTTCTCTCTCTCTCTCTTTTTTTTTTTTTGTCAATCATGGGGCCTGAACTCAAGGCCTGGGTGCCGTCCCTTGGCTTTTTAGCTCAAAACTAGCACTCTACCACTTGAGCCACAGTGCCACTTGTGGCTTTTTCTGTTTATGTGGTGCTGAGGAATGGAACCCAGGGCCTCTTGCATGCGAGGCAAGCACTTTACCACTGAGCCACCTTCCCAACCTAAACCTTTTCTTCTTTAAGTGGACTGTCTCAGGTGTTCAGTCAGAGTAATTGAAAGCTAACACAATCATTGATAAGCATTCCCCCACTCTGAGTATTATGTTTTCTTTCCAAAAGGATTTGGAGTACCTTCATCCCTACCCACTTCAGACTCCCACACTGGGTCCACTTTAATTTTCCCTCTGTTGGCAAAAATCAATCACCATTGTCCATGGGGGTTGGTTTTAGGACTCTGGTCAGTCACAAAATCTATAGATGATTAAATCCCTTATAGAAAATGGTGGAGGATTTATATTTAACAATATCCCAGATCCTTTAAATCATCTTTAGATTATAACACCTAATGAAATGTAACTACTCTATAAAATTACAGTACTATCTTGTCTAGGGAATGATGAAAAGCCTATATAGACCCTTTTTTCTACAGACCCTTTTTGTCTTTTGGTGATACCGGGGGTTGAACTTAGGGCCTTGTGCCTACTAGGCAGGTACTCTACCACTTTAGCCACACCCCTAGACCCTTGTTGCTTTATCTTTAAAATAGGGTCTCATGTGTTTGCCTTAACCATCCTAGACTTGAATCCTTCTACTTCTGGCCTCCTTTGTAACTTAGATAATAAGCACATGTACCCTCCCCAGCTATCGGTTGAGATGTGGTCTTGAGGACTTTTTGCCTATACTGGTCTTGAACTTATATCCTCCAGAGCTCGGTCTCCAGAGTAGCTGAGATTATGGATGTGAGCTACCATTCCCAGTATGGCCTTTGCCAGGTGATACACCATCATCCCTAGGATCCATTGTCTGCCTTTCCCTTGGCCAGGAATGCTCTTCCAGGGCTGGATTGCTCTCATCCTTTAAGGATCCTTCAATACTCAGGAAAGGTCCCGGATGCAAGTTAATTAATAGCTCCTCACTGCCACTCTTTCCTATAGCACTGTTCTAGCTCCTCCCCAGCACTTACCACTAGCGACATGGACATTGGTCATTCTCTCACAGAATCCTTCCGATACTGCAGGTGTAAGTTTTCCACACTAAACACTTCTCTTGTGCTCAGCAGATACTGTCTGGGTGTCTCCACTCTCACTCAGTTCTGGTCCTAGCTGTCTGGAGTTAGCACAGACTCCACAGAGGATGCAGCAGGCTCAGTCCTGTAAACAGTTACCACCAGCCATCTAGCGAGGCCTCTCATACCTCCGACCAATTGCTTCTCATGATCCTCTCCTTAGAGCCCATAATTTGCTAGCAACGTTCACAGAACCTTTCCTGAGTTCTATACACTTCACTTACTAAGGCCAGTTTACTAGAGAAGAGGTAACTGGCAGAGCCTCCAGGCTTTCTGCGGGTAAGCCGCCCTCTCAGGGTCTGGATGTCTTTGTGCATTTGTCCAAAAGATCTGAGTCCTATTATTTAGGACTTTTGTAAAAGTTCCATTATATGGCTATGACTGATAAATCATTTGGCCATTAGCGGATTGAATCTCTAGTTCCTCTCATCTCCCCAGAGGCAGGGCAGGATGGGCCAAGTCTCTAAGCACATGGTTAGTTTCCTTGGTAACCATTTGCACTACCCAAAAGTCACCCCATTAGCATAAACTCAGTTGTAGTTGGAAGGAGCTTGTGATGAAAAAAAGTATACTCTTTTCACCTTATCAGTTCGGAAATTACAAGAGCTCTTGGCAGGAACTGAAGAAAAAGAATAATGTATCATTCTTTTCTTTGGAGTTTTAGCCAGGCACCAGTGGCTCACAACCTGTAATCCTAGCTAGTCAAGAAGGTGAGATCTGGAGATCATGGTTTGAAGCCAGGCAGGGCAGGAAAGTCTATGAGACTCTTAGTTCCCATAAACTAACAAAAAGCCTGAAGTGGATCTTTGGCTCACGTGGTAGAGTACTAGCCTTCAACAACAACAACAACAAAACCCTCAGGAACAGAATGCAGGGCCTGAGTTCAAGCCTTAGGACTGGCACCAAACAACAATAACAACAAACAACTGAACAAACAACCAACTCCCCCACCCCCAGTCTTGCTATGTACCCTGGTTGCTCTCAAACTTATGGTCCTCATACTTCAGCCTTCTGAGGGCTGGGATTACAGACATGTACCACACATTTGACATATATCTCTTCTTATATCACAATACCACATGATTATTGACTTATTTTCATTTACTGACTCCGTGTCTCCTTGCCAGCACTGAAATATAAGATGTCAGAACCTTACATACATACTGTTATGTATAAGGGCATAAGTATATTTATTATGTTCATAAAATTCATTCTGTACAATTGCAGGTCAAGGCTGCTCTTTTGTGATATATGGAACATGGTGTTTTAAAGACTATGTTGGAACACGATTAGAAAACTTACTATTTTGATGTACTAAGACCTATTTTAAGTTTAATATTTTACCTTTGCAAAAATTTTAAAGATATTATTTATTTATTTATTTATTTATTTTTGTCGGTCATGGGGCTTGAACTCTGGGTCTGGGTGCTGTCCCTCAGCTCTTCAGCTTAAGGTAAGCGCTCTACCACTTGAGCACAGCACCACTTCTGGCTTTTTCTGCTTATGTGGTGCTGAGGAATTGAACCCAGGGCCTCCTGCATGCAAGGCAAGCGCTCTACCACTGAGCCACCTTCCTAACCTGCAGTGTTCCCTTTGTGTCACAGTGCATGGCATGCAACAAATATTCAGAAAATACTTACACAACCAACTACTTAGTTTTTGCTTTGTTGTTGTTTGTTTGTTCGTTTGTTTGTTTTTTGCCAGAACTGGGGCTTGAACTCAGAACCTGGGCACTATCCCTGAGTTTCTTTGCTCAAGGCTAGCACTTGAGCCACAGCGCCACTTCTGGCTTTTTGTTTTTATGTGGTACTGAGGAATCGATCCAAGGGCTTCATGCAGGCTAGGCAAGCATTCCACCACTAAGCCACATTCCTACTTTTGAACTTCAAACCTCACCCCCACCAAATAGTAAGTAGGTTAGAACATCCCTGTAGAAACAGAGACTAAATCAGAATTCTCAAACACTAGGACATCTGGTCAACTTGGCTGCCATCCAATTCCAGCAAGCACCAAAATGTACAAGAGAGACTTCAAAGAGGTATAAAGTGGCTAAAGGACTTATCCCAAACTTACATACTGGGTTTTTGTTGTTGTTGTTGTTGTTGTGGAGCTTGAATTCAAGGTCTGGATGCTGCCCCTGAGCTAGTGGTACGCTAGTGTTCTACATCATTGAGCCACGTCTTCACTTATGGCTTTTAGGTGGTTAATTAAAGATAAGAGTCTCGTGGAGTTTCCTGCCTGATCTGCCTTTGAACTGTGATCCTCAGATCTCAGGCCCCTGAATGGCTAGGAATACAGGCATGAGCTTCTAGTGCTAGTTGATACTGAGTTTTACATTTAGCTCAGCATCAAAACTATTATTTCCTCATTTTCTTACCAACTGAGTTCTAATTTCAAAGGCTCTTATAATAGAAAGAAATCTCCAGATTCTACTTGCTCACCCCTTCACACAGGATCTAATTATGTTCCTTTATGAGACAGCTATCTGAATTCAACAGAAATAAACATGTCTGGGGCTGGGAAGGTGGCTCAGTGGTAGAGTGCTTGCCTTGCATGCATGAGGCCCTGGGTTTGATTCCTTAGCACCGCATAAGCAGAAAAAGTGGGAAGTAGGGCTGAGGCTCAAGTGGTAAAGCACTAGTCTACAGCTGAAGAGCTGAGGGACAGCACCCAGGCCCAGAGTTCAGGCCCCACGAACAACAAAAAAAGAAAAAAAAAAAAGACATAAAAAGAAATAAACATGTCTAAGGTTGCATGGCTACCAAAAGGCAAGAAAGGACTTCTTTCCTATACCACAGGACAGTGACTCTGGTTTTTAATGATCTATCTATCTATCTATCTATCTATCTATCTATCTATCTATCTATGTATCTATCTATCTATCTATCTATCTGTCTGTCTGTCTGTCTGTCTGTCTGTCTGTCTGTCTGTCTGTCTCTCCATCCATCTATTTTTTTTGGGGGGGTGTCTGGTCATGGGACCTGAACTCTGGGCACTGTCCCTCAGCTCTTCAGCTCAAGGCTAGCACTCTACTACTTGAGCCACAGCGCCACTTCCGGCTTTTTTCTTTTTGCTTATGTGGTGCTGAGGAATCGAACCCAGGACCTCATGCATTCAAGGCAAGCGCTCTACCACTGAGCCACCTTCCCAGCCCCCTCCATCCATCTATTCATCCATTCATCCACTAGAGTTTGAACTAAGGCCCTGCACTTGCTAGGCTTATGCTTTATCATTTGAGCCACATCCTCATGTGAATTTTTAATCTTTTAAGTTTTAATTTGTACATTCATCCAAGCATTTGGGTTAGCAAATGCTACTAGAAAAGAAAGAATGAAATAAAGATCAGGTCTAGGCAACAGATGTAATGCTTCTACTCTTGTGCAATACACATTACTAATATTATTAATAGTATTACTATTATAATGCAATATTGATATAATGCAATGCCTCTGTAATTATGCAATGCATGTGTTATTAAAACGGGTGCTTTCTATTCTTAACTCAGTCATTCAGTGAGTATTTGAGTCCCTACTATTTGCTGTGCATTGTTCTGGCCACTGAGGTACAGTTGGAATTAGACTAGAACCAAGTTCAATGCACAAGTCTGTAGCCCGTTACTTGGGAGGCTGAGGTGAGAGGAGCCCAGAAGGTTGAGGCTAGCCTGGACAACGTAACAAGCTACAGTGATCCCTCACCAGTCGAGGGAGTTACCTACAATCCAGACATAGGTAAAAATTCCTCCCTCTATCACGGTTCACTTATTTTCACCTATCCCCGGGGTCTCTGGAACGTAACTCCCATGGTAAGTGAGGGATCACTAGTTACATATTGTTTTTTAGAAAAAAACGACAACAAAGTGAAGCTGCAATAATAAGTGAACAGCGATATAGCAAGGGATGGCTGTAACTTAAACACTCACTTGCACACAGACACACAGACACACACAGACACACACACACACACACACACACACACATGCTAAGCATGCTCTTTGCCTCTGAGCTCTACCCTCTATATTTTTATATATAAAGCATGAGGTTATCACAGTGCTAGGGGGAAAAAAAACAGGGACAAGGTGACAAGGACATGGGAAAACTACTGCTCTAAATATGAAGGGTTTGGGGTTTGTTCAGGGGCTGGGCAGAGCAAAGAGGGACGAGCCTGTGCTTAACTCAAGATAGGCCCCGGATTTAGTCCTCAGAACTGAAATAAGGTGATTAGAGAGTGACACTTTAGTCAGAAATTTTCTTGAAGTGGTAAAAACCTATAATCCTAGCACTTGAAAGAATGAAGTAGGAAGAGAGAGAGTTCAAAGCTAGCCTGAGCCACAACTGATACTATCTCAAAAAAATAAAATAAAATAAAATAAAGGGCTGGGAAGGTGGCTCAGTGGTAGAGCACTTGCCTTGCATGCATGAGGCCCTGGGTTCGATTCCTCAGTACCACATAAGGAAAGAGAAAAAATCCAGAAGTGGCGCTGGCTCAAGTGGTAGAGCGCTAGCCTTGAGCTGAAGAGCTGAGGGACCGCGCCCAGGCCCAGAGTTCAGGCCCTACGCGCGGACCCCCCATCCCTACCCGCGGACCCCCCATCCCTACCCCGACCTCTACCCCCACCCCCCACTCCCAAAAAAGCCTCCAAAACCTGGACTTGAGTGAATTAGGGCAGGAACTGGAATGTTCCATGCCTGAAGGAACAGAGGCCCAAACTGCCCCCAGGCAGGGTGAGGCTTGGCTATTCGTGGGAGGGGTGTGGGCACTGCCACTGAGAGCAGTTAGAGCAGTAAGCAGGAAGGAGGAAGAGAAGAAGAAAAGGTCATGGGGGAGTGCAGGCCAGATCCTGGTGCTAACTGCTCCTAATGACTCCTTTTGAAACTGCCTTGTCTCTATGAAGCCTAATATTGACACAGGCAGCCCTGGAGAGGGCTTTTATGGGTGTGTATGTGTGTGTTTATGTTTCAGTGTGTTGGCAAGCGCTACAGGATTTGCCTTTTCTTCTCCCAACTGCTCCTTGGGGTTCGGATGTTAATCTTTCTCAACCCATTCAGCTTCCCTTGTTTGGAAATCAGTCATCTTGTGCTTGTCCTTCTATTAGGGAGAGCGGGTTCCACAGCTCCACAGGGCGGCCCAGGCTGCTCCCACAGACCAGCCCATCACTGAAACCCCAGCTATTGTTCAGCCAGTGGTTTCAGGTTGGCGCTGAAAACTAAGTAAGAATCTGAGTCATGCTTTCCACCATCAGGGAGCTTTACTTCTTTTCACCCTGTGGCTCCTCTGGGGTTAACACATTACTTAATAGTGACGTGGGTGTGTGCGTGTGGCCTCCGCACAGAAATCAGGTCCTTCTGACAAATGGGTGGAAGTTCTTTGCTCCTCAGTTTCCTCCTCTGGAGAGGGAGGTATTAATGCCGTATGAATGTCCCACGGCTGTGTAACCAATGAGCACACATCTAGAGCCTGCAGGTCAGGTGTTCCAGAAGCTTCACCAGGCTGTGTCACACTGGACTGTTCCCAGCTAAACCTCTTCCCTACAGCTCTTCCTCCACAGCTCCTTCTTATTTAGTGGCAGAATTATGAGCCTCGAAGTGGTAAGACTGTTGTCTCCTTGCCATCTAGAGGCATTTCCTAGTTTTGTGCGCGCGTGCACACACACACACACACACACACACACACACACACACGTGCGTGCATGCATGTGCATGCGCAGGTACTGGGGCTTAACCCCAGGGTCTGGGTGCTATCTTTTAGCATTTTTGCTCAACACTGGCACTCTACCATTTGAGCCATACTTTCACTTCTGGCTTTTTGGTGGGTAACTGGAGATAAGAGTCTCAAAGACTTACATTCCTGCCTGGGCTAGTTTAGAACCATGATTCTCAGATCTCAGCCTGTATGATGAACTTGTGAGACTCTTTGACCTCTCTAACTCCCTGTGACCCTCGCCCCCTGACCATGACCCTGTTTATGAGCCACTGTAAGGAAACGCCCACCTCGCAGAGCTAATCTCCACCCTCCATGGCAGCACCTGGGCAGTAGGTGAGGCACCGCCCACTTCCGGCCTCTGATGATATAAAAGGGGCCTCCAAGGAGCCAGACGATGCTGGTTTGTCCATTTCCTCATGAGAGCTTGGCCTTGTCAGCTCTGCTGGCAATAAATCTTTTCCTCTACTTGACTTCTGTCGGCATGGTCTTTTGGGTTACTTTCTGCCTGAGTTACATTTTCCTTGCAGCTACCTCTGCCAGTATTGCACAGGCCTTGTGTCTCCTCTCAGATCACCATGGCGTCCCTCTTCAACTCCCCATTAGAATTGATCAGGTGTGTTGAGATTGTTTTTCTGCTCTCTCTTTATTCTCGTGGCTCAGTTTCCTAACAGTATTAAGTATATTCGAGTCTACAAGTTTTTGGGGGACTTGAGTCTGCTCACAGTTGCCAGCTTTCTAATAAAGACTTGCAATTCGAGCTCTCAAAATGTGGCTTCTCTGTATCTCACAATTGAATTTCTCTATAACATGGGAATCAAACCCCGGACCTCATAACAAGCTATACAAGTACTCTACCACAGAGCTATGTCTCCATTCCCTCTAAACACCTATTATTAGCTGTTCATATAGCAAGTATTGTTTTTGCTGGACCATTGATTTGATGACCTAATTTGTAGGTTCTCTTGGACTTAATTTAATGAGAACAGGTTGGAGCCTTCCTCTTCCTTTAGTATACTGCTTCTCTCTCCTTAATCAGATCATTTTGGCAATGCTGCCTTTTCTTCTTCCTCCTGTACTTTGGAGGAGTTTAACACAGGAGCTGGAGCACAGTACATGGTAGTATAGATACTAAGAGAATTGTGGGAATTTACTTAAATTCTGGTGCCTCAAAGGGAGAATGGATGGTCAGTGTACTCTTGTTTGTTGACAGGGTCTAATTACATGTAGCTCAGACTGGTCTGGAACTCTCAGTTCTCTTGTTTCAATCTCCTGAGCACTGGGATTATAGGCATATACCAACATGCTCTGTGCCCTACACATTATTAAAAGCTCAGAAAAAAAAGTGAGGTGGGGATTAGAAAGATCAAAGGAGCGTAAATAGGATCAAGGTATATTTTGTATGTATGGACAAAAGGTCATAATGAAACTTCCCATTTTAATATACACTAATTTAAAAGGGGAAAAGAGAATTCTGGATTAATTTTAAAATATGACTTTTTTTTCCTTTGGGGCTAGTCCTGGGGCTTTAAGTCAGGCCATAGGCTCTGTCCCTGAGCTTTTTTTACCCAGGGATAGCACTCTACCACTTCAACATCTCCACTTGCAGCTTTTTTGATAGTCAGTTGGAGGAAAGAGTCACAGACTTTGCTGCCTAGGCTGATTTTAAACTGTGATCCTCAGATATCAGCCTCCTAAGTAGCTAGGATTATAGGAATGAGCCACCAGTACCTGGCAAAATAATGACCACTTTTGCTATCTATGAGAAGACGGTTGAGGTAATAGTTTTCACATTCATGGTTCCCAGGAGACCACCACCATTGGGGAAAATCTGTGCATGCGGAACCTGGAGCAGGTCCCCTGAATTGCTCCACAGGTTATTTTTATTTTTAAATGTAAAGGGAGGAAGTTGATTAGGAAGTGAAAGGCAAGCCCCTTCATCTGCAGAGGGGTTCCAAAGAGGAATCCAATGGTGTGCTCTTGGAGAGCGGTTATTATATAATTCGAGCCTCCTCTCCTATTTCCTCCCCTGGGCTTTGCTCTGATTGCTCGATGGCTTGTGCATGAGTTGTTCTGGCTTGGTTTATTGGTTGAGTGGGCACCCAGAGGATTATGGGAAGAAGCGTTCGAGCAGGAACTCACAGGATTATGGGGGGAAAAAGTAGCATTTGAGTGCTGGGGTTGTGGCTTAGTGGTAGAGTGCTTGCCTAGCATGCATAAAGCCCTGGGTACCTCAGTACCACATAAACAGAAAAAGCCAAAGTGATGCTTTGGCTCAAGTAGCAGAGTGCTAGCCTTGAGCAAAAGAAGCTCAGGGAGAGTGCCCAGGCCCTGAGCTCAAGCCCCAGGACTGAAAAAAAAAAAAGAAAGAAAAGTAGCATTTGAGCAGGAGCCTAAGGCACTATGGGAACAAGAAGCACATGTATTATTGTCTGCCACTTTTTATCACTATCTACCTAATACTTCTTCCCAAATAGAAGAGATTTCACTATATTCAAGGTGTATGTGGTGGGGGAGGGGAGATTGTGCTGTTTCAAAGGAAAACCATTGTTTTTGGGTTAAGAGATCAGGACAAGTCCAAACTAACACCTGTAAATTAATCCGCAAGACCTCTCAGCTTAGTGAGCAAGCTACCCAAGGCTGGCTCTCATGGAGAGATATTTGGTCCTGTTTGTCTTGACTGATACCTTTCCTGAGACCCCTATTGAGGAATTCTAGAGATCCCCCCCCTATATAATAATTCTGCTATACCTAGCTCCTGTGTTCTCACCTACTTGTTAAATACTTGATTCTTCTAGATTGGAGTCTATAAAGTTACAAACAGCCATTAAAAAAAAAAAAGGAGCCTCATAGAAATTGTTTCCTGGAAACAGCACATAAACCATATTTTGTCCACTTAAAGACCCTTCCTGCGGGATCTCAGACTGCTGAACCCAGCTCACCCTCTCTCAGCAGCAAGTGGCTGGGAGTGGTCGGCGCCCTGTTCTAATGGCAGTTGGGGTTCCCATCCACAGCTTTTAAAACCCAAATTGTAGGTCCAATCACAATATTTCCCAATGTTGTTGCTCAAACTGTTTTTCTTTCTAGAATTGGGGCTTGAACTCAGAGCCTGGGTGCTGTTCTTAGCTTGTTTTGAAGGCTGGTGCTCTACCACTTGAGCCACAGTTCCACTTCCAGCTTTTTGGTGGTTAATTGGAGATAGGAATCTCATGGACTTTTCTGCTCTGGCTGGTTTTGAATTGTGATCCCCAGTTCTCAGTCTCCTGAGTAGCTAGAATGACAGGCATGAGCTGATGCTCACTTCATCCATTTTCAGCCTTTCCAGTGAACTTGGTTTTATGTTTTGCTTCTCAGTCCTAGAATATGCCTTTGCTTCTTTTACATAGGTCCCATTTCAGCTAAGAGCTGGGCTGCACATGGGCAAGACCGGACTACCCATGGATTACCAGAGATCAGCTTCTATGGGTTGAAAGCTGAGCAAGGAAATTAGAATAAAAGTAGTAATGGGAGATGCTGGAATTACAGCTCAGCATGAGTTGGAAAAACACATTAACACTTCACTAATCATATCCTAAGCATCAACTGGGATGCCAGAAAGATCACATCTTTTTTTTTTTTTTTTTGGTCAGTCCTGGGGCTTGAACTGCCGGGCATGGGCGCTGTCCTTCAGCTCAAGATGAGCGCTATACCACTTGAGCCACAGCGCCACTTCCGGTTTTCTGGTGGTTAATTGGAGATAAGAGTCTCATGGACTTTCCTGCCTTGGCTGGCTTTGAACCATGAACCTCAGATCTCAGCCTCCTGAGTAGCTAGGATTACAGGTGTGAGCCACCGGCGCCCGGCAAGATCACATCTTAAAAGCAAGGAATATGTTCTGGAGTGATATTTCTTAGCTTGTTTTCCCTTAGACCAACAGCATCAACATCACCTAGAAATTTGATGGACACACGTGTGGGAATAGAAGTACAAAAGCCCCAACTCAGACAGAAAGAATCAGAAACTCAGTTTGCCTTAACGAACTCTTCAGATAATTCTGAAGCAAACTGGTTGTTTCCCTGAAGATTCTTTATAAATCCTCACAGAGGACAATTATAAAGCGAGGAGACCAGAGGATCAAAAAATCTTTGGGAAACCACCAGCTTCTTCTCATGGTATTGTGAAAGAAGGTTAATAAAAGAGGAAGAGAAAGTGGTCTAATATATGAGAGAGGACTTAATGGTTTAAAAATATTTTGGGGGGGGCTGGGAAGGTGGCTCAGTGGTAGAGCGCTTGCCTTGCATGCATGAGGCCCAGGGTTTGATTCCTCAGCACCACATAAGCAAAAAGAAAAAAGCCAGAAGTGGCGCTGTGGCTCAAGTGGTAGAGCGCTAACCTTGAGCTGAAGAGCTGAGGGACAGTGCCCAGGCCGAGTTCAGGGCCCACAACCGGACCCCCCGCCCCAAAAATAGCTAGGTATTGTATTCTACACCTTTATCTCGTGATTCAGGAGGCCTAAGTAGGAGGCCTAAGTAGCAGTCCAGGTCTGCCTGGGAAAAAAAGTGAAATCCTACTTAAGCAAAAAGATCTGAGGGAATGGCTCAAGTAGTACAGAGACTATTTAGCAAGTGTGAGGTCCAGAGTTCAAATCCTAGGAATGCAAAAACAACAACAACCAAAAACTTCCAACTTTAAGAACATTTCTAACAATCCTATAGTAGTGTTATTAATTTCATTTTATAAATGAAAGAGCGCAAATAATTTACTCATGGTTATTAGCTGGTAAGAGGCAGAGCCAGGATTTGAATCTGGCTTTTGAATAGGCATTCTGGCTGCAATACTGTCAAACATTCCAACCTATTGCTTCGCTTTAAAATAACAGAGGATGACAAATGCTGCGGACCCTCCAGGAGTCTGAGGGGTGAACATGCTCATTGAAATAATCAATAGAGCCACTGGTGAGCTCAGGAAGAACTCGGGCAGTTAACATTAGGTGTAAACGAACTGTGTAACATGATTGGTTGTTGGGCCTAGCTAGTCCTTGAGTCAGCAGAGTGCCACACACCTGTGTGCACTGTCAGGAGCCTATTCTAGAATTATGCTCAGAGAGAGGGGAAGCTCATTCCCCAGGTTCATCCAGGGGGAACCAGACCCGGCATCCCAGCTTCTTAAAGGGGTGGTGAGACGAGGGAGACCTCAAACTTATGCCACAGATTTACACGAATTTAAACATATCATCGGCTCAATTACCTATGTGCAGCTTAGATTCAGCAAATCTTAATGCGCTCCCAGCTGTCCTCGGGTGTTCAGAGGATTATTATGCAGAGATGTTAATCGGCCGTTCTCCGGGTCTCCTGTGGGCAGAACAAAAGGAAGGAAGCTTAAATGTCAGCAAGAGATTTAGATGTAAGTGAGAACTCTGAGAGGGAGGTCCTATGTACCCACGGAAGTTTCCAGCCTGTCTCTCTTACTTAGCTCCCTTCCCCACCATTCTGATTTTGGTGTTTATCATAATACCACGACTGCCAGCAGCAGCAACAGCAGCTAGTGCTTAGATAGTTCTTTGTGTTGAGATCAGTTCTTAAGTGTGTGTGTGTGTGTATACACGTGTGTGTGTGTGTGTGTGGTTTAAAAAAATATATTCCTTCATATACACAATGACACAACTAGTATTGCCAACTTCATTTTACAGGTAAGAAAGCTGAAACAGAGAAGATGAATAACTTGCCAAAATCTCACGGCCATCAAATGGCCGTGATTTGAAGTGTCAAAGTCCATTTTTATCATCATGACCCTGAATGCAAGGAAGGAGCTAAGGAATTAGCAAGGTGTCTGGTGTAGAAGGTTTCAAAATTGCCCTGGAGGCCTCCAGCAACGGTGTGGGGGAAGCCATCTTGGGTGCTCTATTCCTATTCACATTGCCAAGAGACGCGCATAGGGCAATGATGAGCCAGCCTGCTGAGCCCTGCCCTAAACTCTGACTCTAAAAGCCTTATGGTTTTAGGTTACTGTTATTTATTGTGCTGAAATATACATCACATTTGCCATTTTAACCTTTTGGTTGTTGTTGTTTCAGTGTTAGGTATTGAACCCAGAGCCTCTTGTATACTAAATGTGTGCTCTACCACTTAGCTCCAACTTCAGTCCCATGTCACTATTGCTTTTTCTTTTAATTTTTGCCTGTCTGGGGCTTGAACTCAGGGCCTAGGCGCTGTCTATAAGCTCCTGTTGCTCAAGGTTAGCACTCTACCACTTGAGCCACAGCACCATGTCTGGCTTTTTCTGGGATTAATTGGAGATAAGAGTCTCAGACTTTCCTGCTTTGCACTATGATCCTCAGATCTCAGCCTCCTGAGCAGCTAGGATTACAGGTGTGAGCAATCAGTGCCCAACTCCATTTCACCATTTTTCCTTTCCTTTTCCTTTTTTCTTTTTGCCAGACTTGGGGCTTGAACTCAGGGCCTGGGCTCTGTCCCTGAGTGTCTCTGTGCTTAAGGCTAGAGCTCTACCATTTGAGCCAGAGTGCCACTTCTGGCTTTTTCTGTTTGGGTGGTACTAAGGAATTGAACCTAGGGCTTCATGCATGCTAGACAAGCAATCTACCACTAAACCATATTCCTATCCCCCAGTTCACCATCTCTAAGAGTATGTTAAGTATATATTCATGGTTGTGCAACTACCAATAGCATTCTCAATGTTTCTATCACCCTACTTTAAGGCTGGCACCCATTAAACAGTAACTCCCCATTCCCTTCTTTCCAGCCCTGGTAGCTACTGGTCCATTTTCTGTCTTTATGAAGTTAAGTCAATAAGATTATAGAAGTTTTGTTTGTTTTGTTTCTGTCTTTGAAGCAGTAGTTCGCTCTGTAACCCAGACTAACCTACGACTCATAATTTCCTAACTCAGCCTCACAGGTGCTAGGATTACAGGATTCACCATCATGCCCCCTTAAGTTGATACGTGTTAAACTGACTTTTCAGGTAGCAATGGGTTGGCAGATTTAGTAATCCACTGTTAGAACACACTTATGTGCTTGTTGGTTTGGTGTCACAGAGCTGTCAAGAGCATTGAGAACCAGCCCAGGGCTTTGGTTCACACTGCCATTTATACAGTTAATTCTACTGTGTTGTAGCCTTTGGTACTACAGGTAAAATGATAATTATACCCAACAGTTGAAGTTGAGAAGAAGGTCACATATTTCAATATCATTTTTAGCTTTCACAATTGCTTCGTGTGGTAGGATTATCTTTTTCACTCTATGGATCATGGAACAGAAGATCAAAGAATTTCAGCAACTTTGCCTAGGGTCAGAGAGTAGAACAGGTTGGTCTGCCACTATTTATAGATCTCTCCTGCTTGAGGAGAGAAATGGGAAATGAATCCAGAAGACAATTTGGCAGATTGAGAGAGAAGATGCAATTCCTGACTCCAGAGAACATCTGTTCCTCTGGGAAGCACATCAGTGCCCAGGGAAAACCAAGGAGAATGCTCAGTCTCCATCAAGATGACTCCCAGCGAAGTGCTTTGTGGGGTGTGGCTGGGTCTCATATCTGGGCACACAGGTTTGATGGTGTTGGGGTGGACAGAGCGTGATGAGGTAGGTGCGACACCATGAAGTGAAGCACAGAATCATGTCCCATATATAATAACGACATGGAATCAACGCAGTGGGTCACAACGCTTTTTCTTCTTCAGTCCTGGGGCTTGAACTTGGGGCTTCTTTGGTTCAAATCTAGTACTCTACCACTTGAGCAACAACTCTACTTTTGGGTTTTTGGTTTTTTGGAGGGGGGTGGTATTTAATTAGATATAAGAATCTCACAGGCTTTTCTGCCTGAGCTGGCTTCAAACTATGATCCTTGGATCTCAGCCTCCTGAGTAGCTAGGATTACAGGTGTGAGCCGCTGGCGCCCCACAGGGCCTAGATTATCTTGAAGTCATGTCTCCCACCAAGAGAAAGAGCTGAGACAGTTGATGTTGCAGTCTCCTATTTTCCGTGGAGGACAAATGAGAAGGAAAGGCTGTCTGTCTCTCATTTTAAGACGCGTCTGGTTTCCATTTCTTTCTACTTTTCCCACAGTATAAAGACAACAGAAAAACACCATCTTTGAAAGATAGTCACTGTATATTCAGCCTGAGACAGGGGGCTCACTCTTACCACACTATCTGGTCTGTGTGCATGTACTTGTGATGCTTACATCACTTTATTCTCATTAAAAATGCATGGACTGGGGGCTGGAGTGGCTTAAGGGCTTGCCTAGCAAACATGAGGCCCTGAATTCAAATCCCAATACCACTACCAACACACACACACACACACACACACACACACACACACACACACACACACACACAGAGCAATTCTAATGGTCTATGTGTGATTCAGTGGTGATGTCCCACAGCCACATATAAAATTCTGTCACTATTATTAAGCCCTGTGTATGAAAGACAGTTAAGCTTCCTCAAGAGTTAAAAGCACGTGGTCATGGTGATCCTTTGAGCTGAAGAAACATGAACTCTCTGTTGGCAAGACTTCAACCTTGGAGTCTACACAGCTGGTCCAACTGACCACTGGCAGCTCCCAGACACAGAATCCCCCTGGCAGAGATGATGGGAGCCCAGTCTTTGCTGACAACCATGTTCTTCTTATCTTTTTTTTTTTTTTTTTCTTAATGCCAATTCCGGAATGGTGGGCTTGGGGATAGCTCAGTGGAAGAGTGCTTGCCTCGCATGAGTGAGGCCCTGGGTTTGATCCTCAGTCTCTCTCTCCTCAAAAAGAACTTGACAAAGAAGAATGTGCCTCAGAGCCTCAGCATCTGGCTCTGCTTTGCCAGCATCAGCAAGGAGACAGGTGTAGAGAGTTCTGAGAGTTCTTTCAGCCAGAGTCAGGGTCCAAGCAATGTCCCTGCTCTGCTTCCTGCCAGCCTGGGCTGAGTCCGAGTATTTCCAGCTGTCTTCCGAGGGGCCTTAGAGTGCCAGGTGAAGCTGGCAGCTTTGTTTATCAGTCAAGAATAGAAATCGTTGTCCTCAAACAGGAAACATCCCTGTCCATTTGAATTTTAGGATGAAACAATGCCTTTTCTTTAGAGCTGATTCAATCTATTTTCCGTGGGGAACTCTACATGTTTGCTCAATTTGAAAACCAATGCTTAACATTGTGAATTTCAGTATGGCCCAATCAATCTATTGTGATTTTCTCCTAGGAAAGAGAAATGTATGTGATTCCATCACTAGTTTCTTTTCATGGTAATTGTTTTTGCCATTCCTGGGGCTTGAACTCAGGACCTGGGAACTGTCCCTGAGCCTCTTTTGCTAGCACTCTACCACTTGAGCCACAGTGCCACTTCTGGCTTTCTCCGTTTATGTGGTACTGAGGAATCGAATCTAGGACTTCATGCATACTAGCAAGCACTCTGCCACTAAGCCACATTCCCAGTCCCCTTGGTAATTTCTTTAAAGGAATTTGTCCAAAGATACTTTTAAATAAAGTTTGGAATATTGCCCAACTCTCAGGATATAGAAGAAAGGGCACACAGTGAAGGAGGAAGTAAGAAAAGATTCAATAGAGGACAACGAATTGGAGTAGAACCAGGAACTGCGCTCTCCCTCCCCTCACACCAGCTCCAAGTCCGGCTTATCTGAATAAATCAAAGGAAATCCAATCTTTGCTGAACTATATATTCAGTACATTCTGGCTGACACTTTAAACCTTGCTCAAAATCTGGTTGGCTTCCAAGCACATGCAATACTAGAATGGAGAAATAGTAGAGATAACTATCTCATTTTTCTGTCTCTCTGAAACGCTGACAATGATTCTTTGTGAAATGTCTCAGGACATTGAAGGAAGTTATCGACAAACAATTTGCAAAAATCTGTCAAGAGCTGATTATTATTGCAATGTGACTATTCCATTTCATAGGTCTCATGTGTTGTATGATGAAAACACATAGCAGCGGCGAAGGGCTCTCTCAGCTGCAAACACGGCGTGCTCAGGAGTCAGAGGCAGGTTTGAAGGTGGTGTTGTTAGCAACTCTAAGGGCAGAAGAATGACCCCAGGCCACAGAGGCACAATTACCCGGTACAGGCTAGTCCCCTTCCAGCCAGAGGGAACATTACTGGCAGAACAGAAGTTTGGACCTCTTTAGTTTCCCAGAAATCCTTGAGACTCGCTGGCTTCCTCGAAGAGTGTTGTGTTGCGGCTCCATGCTAGAAAACAAGGCAAACACAGATGCCTGAACTTTAGGAACCCCTCTCTTTAATTTTAGCAATTTAATTTGAAATAAATTAGTTCCATCAGCTCTTTTGTGTGTGTGTGTGTGTGTGTGTGTGTGTGTGTGTGTGTGTGCGCGCACGTGCACGCGTGCTGAGGTTTGAACTCAGAGCCTGAGGCATCATCCTTTAGCTTTTTTACTCAAGGTGGACACTCTCCCACTTGAGCCACAGCTCCACTTCCAGTCTTTTGGTAGTCAATTACAGATAAGAGTCTGA
The DNA here is from genome assembly GCF_024711535.1 of Dipodomys merriami. Taxonomy (NCBI): domain Eukaryota; kingdom Metazoa; phylum Chordata; class Mammalia; order Rodentia; family Heteromyidae; genus Dipodomys; species Dipodomys merriami. The sequence goes on along the minus strand of NW_027206512.1, from coordinate 42,775,597 downwards.
TGGACTTTCCTGACTGGGCTGCCTTTGAACTGAGATCCTTAGAGCTCAGCCTCCTGAGTTGCTAAGATTATAGATGTGGCCAATGGCACCTGGCTGCTTCTGCCAACGCTGTTAATCAAGGCACTTCTGTAACCGAGGTCTACCCATGTAGGTGGGATTCCAGCCTCTTCCCCATGACCAACTTCAGACGGAACTATGGAGTCACAAAGTGTATGGATGATTTGGTGAGGCCCTGGTGCAGCCCTAACTGGATGCCAATCCCTTGGCTCCTGAACACAGAGTGCAGAAGAAGACCCCCATTCCTGAGCCACACAGCCCAGCACCCCTCCCGGCACTCATTTTCAGGATCCCCTGTGGCACTTTTAGATGTTTTCCTTTGATAAATCTTAAGATTTTTTTTTTCATTGTGGGAAGAGACACAGATCATTTAATTGTACTTGCTTCAGGGTTTTCATTGCAAATTTCACCTGCCCATCTCCATGTTCCACGGACAGCAGACCGTTCTAGCACCTTTAAATAGACACAGGAACAGCATGCTTGCAAAGGACAAATGAACACGAGGACACAGCCTTGTTCTTATTCCTCAACAGAGGTGATGACTTTTTCTTTCAAAATACTGTGCTTAAAGACACGTCAATCTTAATGAAACTATGTGCTTAGGCTAAAGTTATGTGGATCACACACACACACACACACACACACACACACACACACACACACACACACACTTCTTTTTTTGGGGGCCTTGAACTCTGGGCTTGGGCATTGTCTCTGAGCTTCTTTTGCCCAACACAAACATTCCACCACTTGAGCCACAGCGTCACCTATGGCTATTTGGTGCAGTTTTTTGGAGATAAGAGTCTCATGGAGTTTTTAACTCAGGCTGGCTTTGAACTGCAAGCCTCAGATCTCAACCTCCTGAGTAGCTAGGATTACAGGCATGCACCACCAGTGCCTGGCTTGGATTATATCTTTTTTCTTTTCTTTTGTCGGTTGTCAGGCTTGAACTCTGGGCCTGGGCGCTGTCCCCCAGCTCTTCAGCTCAAGGCTAGCACTCTACCACTTGAGCCACAGTGCCACTTCCAGTTTTCTGAGTGGTTTATTGGAGATAAGAGTCTCATGGACTTTCCTGCCCAGGCTGGCTTTGAACTGAGATCCTCAGATCTCAGCCTCCTGAGTAGCTAGGTGTGAGCCACCAGCACCCCACTTGGATTATATTTTTAGAGGCTTTCTGAATATACATTTCTTTCTAATGAGCTCCAATACAGGTACATAAATACATACAAAAAACATCCATTTTAAAAGTAAAATCTTCTTACAGACAAAATTTCAACTAGTCACCAAGACTAGGTAAACCTTTTCTTTTCTTTTCTTTTCTTTTTGCCATTAAGATCATTTAAAGCCAGATGCTGGTGGCTGAGGAGGCTAAGATCTGAGAATCCCAGCTTGAAGCCAGCCTAAGTAGACAAATCTAAGAGCCTCTTATCAGGAATTAACCAGCAGAAAGCCAGAAGTGGGGGCCTAGCTCAAGTGGTAGAGCGCCAGCCTTGAGAGGTAAAAAGTGAGGGTGTGAGGCCCTGAGCTCAAGCCCCAGGACTGGAAAACAAAACAAAACAAAACATTTACAGCTGGCATGGTGGTGTGCACCCACAGCATAAGGCATTCCAAGTTCAAAGCCAGTCTGGGCCACATGGTGAGATCCTGTCTGAAAGCAAAGACAACGAAACAAAAAGAATTTAAATGGCTAATTTGTCTACATGATAAAAACACAAACATAACTGGATCTCTCTCTATATATAGAAAGTGGAGATGAAGGTTTCCATAGCAACACAAAGTCCCATAATGCACAGAGAATCCTCCTGCCTCACCTCTGCTGAGTGCTGCTCTCATAACAGGGTGAATAGAGCACACTTCCATTTCTTCGGGCCTCCGAGATAGGTGGTTCAATTCCTCAGCACGTCCACATGGAATAGGATGGTACAGTTCGCAGGGCTGGGGTCTGTCACCGTCCCACGATCCAGAGAGGGGAGCAGGGCCAGGGTTGGAATTTTGACAGGTGCAAAACTGAAGCCAGATGAGGTTTCGTGACTTGGTCCAGCCGTGGACACCCACAGGCACAAACAGGATGCAGCCCAGACCTTCCCTCTCCTCATCCACTCTCCTTTCTCTATCCTGTGCTTCCAAACTTAACAATCAGTTCAGTGAAACCACGATGCTGGTGCTTCAGAGACAGACGAAAACTCCATTTGCTTGCTCCCTCCTCTAACATAATTAGAAATAAAAATAAATAGCTCACCAGGTAAGTTTGGCTGGTGTGATGTCAGTCAATGAAGCTGGTTCTTATGAATGGGACTGTGGCAATCTCTGCTCTGGGTGGCAGGGGTGAAGTCCCCATGCTGGCCAGGGGACAGTTTTATAGTCTAGCCACCACTGCCTGTGTGCCTCCTTGGAGGTAGTCCAAAGCTGTGTGTCTGGGCTGTGCCCAGTGCAGCCTCAGGGGCCCCCGCTGTCCTGGCCTGTTCTGCACACAGAGTGGCACTGGAGTGTTGGTCCTGGGTGAAGCGTTGGCACAGTTCCTGGAGACGCTGGAGGTAGGGAGAGAGGCAGAAGATGGAGCAATTGGTCATGATTCTTGGAACTGGCCCCAAAGGCAAGGGGCCAGGAGGCTTTTGCACAAAGTAGCAGAACATGAAGTGCTTGCCTGCGTTCTCCCAACAAGAGTTTGGTGAGCGGAGCAAGATGTGTGAGAGGTTATAAAGTCATTCATTCATTCATCCATTCGTTCAACAAGCAATTACTATCAGCTGAGGTGTAGAGTGCCAGCTTTCTGGAGAGGGGGGCGGAGGGGGACAAGGGCATGGTCCTAGCATGGACTCTGACCTCACATGGCAGGACAAGCAGCTAGGGAGTGACTGGCGGGCAGGCCTGCTCTTCTGTAAGGAGCTGCTGTCATGGGAAGTACCTCATAGCCGCACAGGAAGCCCGTGAATTCCTTCTCAGGACAGCACCCCCATTATCCAACTGACTCCCAACAGGAACTACTTCTTAAGGTTCCCACGACCTCCCATCAGTGTTTCCTGGGGACAGAGCTGCCAAAGCATGAGGTTTGGGGGGAGATACACGCATGCCGCGGCGGGGCTGCAGGCAGGACCTGCTACATGGACCCAGGCCGGGAACACAGAGACCACCTAGTAATGAGCTGTGGACAAAACTTGAAAGGAACGATGGAAGGAATGATGGGGGAAGATCACAAATGCAAAGGGATGACTCAGATACGAGGGGAATGTTCAAGAAGAGTGGGCTTGAAATGGCCAAGGGGGGAAACTGCAGGTGAGGTAGGAGAGAGGGAGCCTCATTTGTGAGCCAGGGCTAGACTCATTTGAGGTGGAGTCCACTGGACACAGAGTAGGGAAATGGTAGGGCCTGACTCTGTGTGTGTGTATGATAATAATAGGGATTGAACTCAGATCCTCTCACTTGCTAGACAAGCACTCTACTACTTGAACCATGAACCATGCCTCCAGCCCTTTTGTTCCTAGTTTGTTTTCCGATAGTGTCTCACACGTTTGCCTGGAATGGACTCAGCGCACGATCCTCCTACCTCTGCCTTGCAGTGGATGGGACCCTAGTATGAACTACCACACTCACCCTATTTTTAAGTTAAGGTCTTGCTAATTTTTGCTGAGCTAGCCTTGAACTTCCATCATCCTGTCTCTGCCTTCCAATTCTTTCTCGTAGACTCTTTTTTTTTTTTTTTTTGCCGGTCCTGGAGCTTGAACTCAGGAAATGTGAGCTGTCCCTGAGCTGCTTTTGCTCAAGGCTAGCTCTCTACCATTTGAGCCACAATGCCACTTCCAGCCTTTTTCTGCAAATGTGGTGCTGAGGAATCGAACCCAGGGCCTCATGCATGCCAGGCAAGCGCTCTACCACTGAGCCAGCTTCCCAGCCCCTCTGCCTTCCAAATAGCTGGACTGACTGTGCACCACCACTCCCAGCCCTAGTATCTGGCTCCTTAGAAGATGCCATCTGGCTGCTAGATTGGAAAAATATCTTGGGGCTCTGCCATGGACTGTGGTGAAAATCCATTCCTGGAAAGTCTAGTGTCTGACTCAGTTGCCCTGGTATTTTCCAGGTGGGCTTTAATGCTTTTCCTTAGACAGGTTTCCACCCATTTATTTTATTGCCAGCCATCACATTCTTTAATATACAAGATTTATCCCTTCCCAATCTTTAAAGGCTAAGAAAACTTCAAATTGTTTTCCAAGGAGCAAGTCACATGGCTTCTGCTGGCCTGCAAGTCCTGCTGGATTTTGTTTTGCCACCACCCTTCCATTGTTGCGTTTCTGTGGCTGCCATGTGCATCCTCTCATCCTTCCTGGTGGCCAGGGTCCCAGGTCAGTGTGTCCTCCTGGTAACTTCCCTCCTTGCCTATTCCCTGCGTTCTTACAACAGCCTCCAGGCCTCTGGAACTTTGTTCCGCTAATGAACTCATCAATTCAGTGTTGTCCATAAATCAACTCAGCGCTGAATCTGTTTGGAGTTATTTCCATTTTGGAAGACAGCTCCAATTTCACTAATGAAATTATGTCTATTAATAGATGCAATATTAATATATGTGATATTAATCAATTGCATTTTGTAACACTTTTTTTTTTCCCTGACAGTTGTGGGGCTTGAATTCTGGGCTCTGTCCCCCAGCTCTTCAGCTCAAGGTGAAGCTCTACCACTTGAGCCACAGAGCCAATTCCGGCTTTCTGCCTGGGCTGGCTTTGAACCATGATCCTCAGATCTCAGCCTCCTGAGTGGCTAGGATGACAGGTGTGAGCCACGGACGCCTGGCTTGTAACACTTTTCATAGTTGTTATAATTCTGTTTGTTTGGTGAGGGTTTTTGTTTTTGTTTTTGTTTTGCCAGTCCTGAGGCTTGAACTCCAGGCCTGGGCACTGTCCCTTAGCTTCTTTTGCTTAAGGCTACCACATGAACCACAGCACCACTTCCAGCCTTTTCTGTTTATGTGGTTCTGAGGAATCAAACCCAGGGCTTTGTGCATGCTAGGCAAGCATGAAGCCACATTCCCAGCTGGTTTGGTTTTTTTTTTTTAAAAACAAAGTTTTGTTATGTAGCCCCGGCCTTGAACTTGCTATGTAGTTCAGGCAGGTCTTGAACCCATGGTGATCCCAAATGCCGGGATTACAGATGTGTACCACGATGCCTGGATCTAGATACTGCAATTCGAATTCACCTTCCCATGCCACTGCTTCATGAAGTTCTATGAACAGAGAGGACTCTCAAGTGCTTATCACCACTTGCTTTCCTCTGAGAACTAGTAAGCTAGAAGAGGAGCAAGGGAGAGAGGAGAGCAATGGGGGTACATTCTCTAGATGATCATCTTTATTATCCTCACCAGGAGTTAGAAGCTTAACAAGTACTGCTCCTGTACTAAAAATTCAAGTAAACGGAATCTGAAACGCAGCTCCACCTTTATGTGTTCAGAGTGAGAAAAAACAAGGAAACTATATTTTTTTTCCTCCTTTCCAACTCTCATTCGACAAACATACAAAACTAGAAATACCAGATGGACCTGGAGGTGATTAGTGTGCAGTGAGCTGAGCCTTTCACCTGAAAGGTCTCTTTCTGTATGCCTTAAACAACAACTGAACTGTGTGAGCCTGAGCCAAGACAGCACGTTCCAGAAGAGACTAGGCATGTGATCATTTGGTCTCTGTTGCTGTGGTCCCCATCTCCAGGTCTGACCACAGAGATGATCTCACTAATGAAACTCATCCCTCCTCGCTGTATTTCTCACGCTTCTGGAAGCCTTAGGGGGTTTAGAGTGGTCACTATTTTGATGCTTTCCCTGCCCCTGCCCCTGTAATTTAGTGGCAATTTCCAGGATAAAGATGTTGGCAGTAGTTAGGGATGGGGATTTTTTTCTTTTTCTTTTTGGGGCTTGAACTCAGGGCCTGGTGCTATCCTTGAACTCGTTTTGCTCAAGGCTAGTGCTCTACCACTTTGAGCCACAGTACCACTTCTGGTTTTCTGGTGGGTAATTGGAGATAAGAGTCTCATGTACTTTCCTGCTTGGGTTGGCTTTGAACTGCGATTCTCAGATAGCTCTCTGCCTTCTGAGTAGCTAGGATTACAGGCATGAGCCACCAGCACTTGGCTGGGTTGAGGATTATGATGGACCCCATTCAACATGCTCTGGCTAGTCCTTTAGCCCCAGGGTTTAGAAATGGTGAATATCTGACACTTAGATGAACTGGGGGCTGGCAAAGGGCCACCCTGTAGTTTTAATCTAGTCTGGGCAGATCCTGAGCAGTTGAATTTTCATACACACTTTCCAAAGTGAGCTATAGCTAGGCAGGAAAGAGGAATTCCCTTGTCCGAATCAGCAGATCTGCTATTGGGGCGGGTACTGAATTTAGGTGGCAGGGTGTCCTCCAAGTGCAGGAGGAAGGCCCCGGCTGCAGGCAGAGGCCTACTACACTCACCGGGACCTTTATCATCATTTGCACCATGTATGTCTCTCCTCCTCTCTCTGTGTTTGTGTGCTGCTACTGAGATTGAAACTCAGGACTTCCATGCTGTCCCTTAGCTTTGTTGATCAAGGCTAGTGCACTACTTCTGGCTTTAGAGTCTCAGGATTTTCCTTCTAGTGCTGGCTTCAAACCATGATCCTTGGGTCTCCACCTCCTGAGTTAAGCTAGGATTACAGACATAGGTATGAAAAATCCCTGGGAATTGTCATAGTAAAAAGTGGTAGGGAACGGGTAACAATGATCTACAAGTAATGCTACTCATGTAACTGTAACCCCTCTGCACAACATCTTTACAAGAAAACAAAACAAAATAAAAGTGGTAGGGACATCTAATTCCTGTAGTTTTTCATCAACACTTGCAATGGAAGGAAATGTAAAATAGTTAAAGGCTGGTAAAAACTTAAAAAAATTCTTTAAAAAAAAATCCAGGTTCAACTTAGATTCAATCCATGGACTCCAGGCTAACAATCCCTGAGAGGTTTGAAAACAAACAACCCAATTAGAAGTGGAGTTAAAGAACCAGCCAGTGGGCTGGGCATATGGCTTAGTAGAAGAGTGTGCTTGCCTAGCATGCATGAAGCCCTGGATTCGATTCCTCAGTACTACATAAACAGAAAAAGCTGACCAGCCGGGCACTGGTGGCTCACGCCTGTAATCCTAGCTACTCAGGAGGCTGAGATCTGAGGATCGAGGTTCAAAGCCAGCCCGGGCAAGAAAGACCGTGAGACTCCTATCTCCAATAAACCACCAGAAAACCGGAAGTGGCGCTGTAGCTCAAGTGGTAGAGCGCTCGCCTTGAGCTGAAGAGCTAAGGGACAATGCCCAGGCCCAGAGTTCAAGCCCCACGACCGACAAAAAAAAAAAAAAAAAAAAACAAAAAAAAAACATAAAAAGCTGGAAGTGGCACTGTGGCTCAAGTGGTAGTGTGCTGGTTTTGAGTGAAAGAAAAGAAACTCAGGGACAGTGAGTTCAAGTCCCAAGACTAGCAGAAAGATGAGAGAAAGAAAGAAAGAAAGAAAGAAAGAAAGAAAGAAAGAAAGAAAGAAAGAAAGAAAGAAAGAAAGAAAGAAAGAAAGAAAGAAAGAAAGAAAGAAAGAAAGGAACCAGCCAAGACTCAGATGAAAGTTTCCAGGCTGGAGATGCCACTTTCCTTTCCCCACTGCTTCCTATGTAAATCTCAGCCCCACTTTCCTAGCTGAGGCTCCTCCTGCCTTGTCTGCCAGGGACAGTGGCTCTGGTCTGCTGCTGGTTTCTGTGGCTGAGGGTTTCCCCAAGTTAAATCATTTCCTGCACATTTTCACACTACTGCCCAGAATCTTCAATCATCCCTTTAATCTCTCCTTTCTTCTCTTCTTTCTGCTCTGTGCTGTGTGTGAGGAGGGAAAGAGGGCGGGTTGGGAGAGATCTGTTTTATTTTCTTTTTTCCTCCAGGAATCAGAACTTTTGATGCATTTGTCCTCTATCATTTTCGTTTTTTAACTTTTAATTGGTTTCAGCTTTTAGCTTAAATACTTCTTCCTCATTTCTTAGGTTAGTTTGTTTTCCTTTTCTAATTTCTTAGGATGGGTTCTTTGTTCCTTTAGTTTGTGTTCTTTGATGCCTAAGTCCACCATGAACAGCTGTTATCTTTATTTTTTATATAATTTTATTGTTATCTTTATCTTTATAAAGATAGAATGTCAGCCAGGCGCCGCTGGCTCATGCCTGTAATCCTGGCTACTCAGGAGGCTGAGATCTGAGGATCGCGGTTCAAAGCCAACCTGGGCAGGAAAGGCCGTGAGACTCTTATCTCTAATAAACCACCAGAAAACCAGAAGTGACACTGCAGCTCAAGCTGCCTTGAGCTGAAGAGCTGAGGGACAGCTCCTAGGCCTAGGGTTCAAGCCCCATGACTGACCAAAAAAAAAAAAAAAAAAAAGATAGAGTGTTATCTTTATCTTTATAAAAATTTGGCCAGACACCAGTGGCTCACACCTGTAATCCTAGCTACTCAGAAGACTGAGATTTATGGATGGTGGTTCAAAGCCAGACCAGACAGTAAAGTCCGTGAGAATCTAATCTCCAATTAACTACCAGAAAACCTGAAGTGGTGCTGTGGCTCAAGTGGTAGAGCGCTAGCCTTGAACTGAAGAGCTGAGGGACAGTGCCCAGGTCCAGAGTTCAAGCCCCATGACCAACCAAAATAATTATTTTTTTGTAAAATCATTTACATAATTTTATGCCCTTATTTTGAACTGGTACTGAGGCTTGAACTCAGGGCTTCTCACTGGTGTTTGGTGTTTTTGAGGTTGGTATTCTACCACTTGGGTCATACTTCCATTTATGGCTTTTTGCTGGTTATTTGTAGATTAGAGTCTTTTAGATTTGTCTGAGCTGCCTCTGAATTTCCATTCTCACGTCTCAGTCTCCTGAGCTGGGATTATAAGTTTGAGTCACCAGTTCCAGGCATTGTTCCTCATCTTGTTCATTGCTTTCCATCTTAGTTTCTTTTGTGTGATATTAGTATCATGACTCTTGCTTTCTTTTTTGTTGCATGGGTTTTCTTTAATACTTGAAGTATGGTCCTTACCTTATAATTGCCATACATCTGTATTCATACTGCTGACTTTTACACTGTTCACTCTTGAATGGGTACATGCAGTTTATCACATCTACTGGTCTTTCCCTCAATTGTAATTATAAAGGTGATGCACAGAGGGGTTACTGTTACGTAAGTCAAGTAGTAAGTACATTTCCTTTTTTTGTCGGTCGTGGGGCTTGAACTCTGGGCCTGGGCGCTGTCCCTCAGCTCTTCAGTTCAAGGCTAGCGCTCAACCACTTGAGCCACAGTGCCACTTCCAGTTTTCTGAGCCATTTATTGGAGATAAGAGTCTCACAAACTTTCCTACCCGGGCTGGCTTTGAACTGTGATCCTCAGATCTCAGCCTCCTGAGTAGCTAGGATTACAGGTGTGAGCCACCGGTGCTGGCTCCTTCTCTTTTTTTTTCCTGCTAGTCCTGGATCGAACTCAGGGCCTGGGCACTGTCCCTGAGCTTCTTGTGCTCAAGGCTAGCACTCTATCACTTGAGCCTACAGAGCTACTTCCGGCTTTTTCTGTTCATGTGGTAGAGGAATCGAACCCAGGGCTTCATGCATGCTAGGCAAGCATTCCACCACTAAGCCACATTCCCAGCCCTACATTTCTTTTTGAACAGTATCACCTCTTCCCTCGTTTTCTCCCAGTTTTTCCCTCCTTCTCAACCCAACATCTACCTGTTTTATTTTACTCTGTATAGATCCGTTTACACCAGATTTTGCTTTCTTCTTTTCACTTGTTCTCTACTGTTGCTTATCTCTACAAGTTAAGGTTCTTTTTCCTTTTTCCTTTGGTGATTTGAAGTGCCCCTGCATTTCCCCACTCCGTGGCTGGCTCTTCCTCCTTGACATCCTACATCAGAAGATCGTCCATTTACAAATGTTACCCCAAGAGGCAGTGCTCCCCGAAATGACGTTCTAATCCAGCCCTACTGACCTCCACTCTCTTCCTTCCACAGCTCAGCCATTAGACATTTCCACGCATGATCCTTGTCTACACCACCTCTTCCCCACGGAGCAGCTGCACTGGCCTCCATCCACCCTCTACAGATTTCAAACCCCACACGGATTGCCCGCGTACCTCGTTAAGTCTTGTTCCCTGAACAAAGCTACTGAACACTCCAAGCTTCCCTGTGTCCATGAAAGTGAGAAGTGGAAATGAGACGACATCACACAAGCACTTTGTGACCTGTGACATGGAATCCAGTGCCAGCGACAGAGCAGCAGGATGGCGGGCCTCCATGGACAGATGTCCTCGGGGGACGAGGGACCCTGGGCTTCGGTGTCAGGAAACCTCATCTGGGTGTGCAAGTACAAAGTCACTGGCACTTCACGTAGACTTCTCTCAGGTATGGTAGTTTATTAAAATGCAGCACCAGAAGCTACACACACACAGCAGAAGGGAAGAGGAAAGCTCTCCTGGCAAGAGATTTTTTTTTTTTTGGTTTAACTTTAGGGTTTGGTTTTCTTTACTTTTTTTGGGGGGGGTACCCGTTCTGGAGCTAGAATTTAAGGTTTAGGAATTGTCCTTAAGGGTTTTTTGGCTTAAGACTAGCACTCTTCCACTTGAGTCACGGCTCTCCTTTTGCAGTCCCCGTTACTCAGAAGGTAAAATTGGAAGATCTGAGTCTGAGGCCAGCCATGGAAAAAGCCTAAGTCCATGTCTGCAAAAATAAGTCAAAGGCAAAAGGACTGGGGAGTGGCTCAAGTGGTAGAGCACGGGAGCCTAGCCAACACAAGGCCCTGGGCTCACACCCCAATACCATTCGTATAAATACACACACACACACACACACACACACACACAAACTACAGGTATAATATTAAATTATCTAGTAGTTACAAAAGATATATGTAATTAACAATATATTTTAACTTAACATTCCTATGTATCCTCAATATAAAATCATTGAGATAGTTTACATTCTTACTTTCTTACCGAGTCTTTGCAAGCTGGCACTTGTCTTACACTTCCAGTGCATCTCAGCGCGGATTGGCAACGGTGCACATTTGGCCAGCAGTTGTCTGACCAGAGTGCTGGGCTCGTCAGTGAGTATGAACTGCCCTTTTTCTCATCTCTGTCTCTGACTGTAGAATCTTTTCTGAGTGAGTGCTGGTATGGTCTCATGCCTGTAATCCTAGCTACACAGGAGGCTGAGATCTGAGGATCACAGTTCAAAGCCAGCCTGGGCAGGAAAGTCTGTGAGACTCTTATCTCCAATGAACCACCAGAAAACTGGAAGTGAGGCTGTGGCTCAAAGTCGTAGAACGCTCGCCTTGAGCAGAAGAGCTCAGGGACAGCGCCCAGGCCCTGAGCCGCCTCTGTCTCTCTCATGTCTCAGCGTGGGGTGAATGGTCTTGCCACGTGCGGCTGCCATCAAGACTGCCTGGACACAGGTCCAAAAGCAAGAAGGTCAAGAAAAGGATGAACTAAAACTTCCAAATAAATCATCTGAGTCCAAATACATCTTTCCTCTTTTAGAGTTGTCTGTGGTGCTTAGTCACAGTAGCAGAAAGCCAACCACACATAGTTGCCTCATGAGCATTCATGGGATACCTGAATGGGCTTGAAGGCTTAGCTGGAGAGCTAGTGAACCTAGCGTATTTCTGATCATCAGTATTGTCTGAGAATAACGTAAAAGCAAGCCTAAATGTTATAGACACTTCAAAATCCATGAGTTAAAACCTAAATGAATTGAAATGAGTCACTTCTCTTCCTCCACATTCATAATATTGAACAAGAATGTTAACCTTTTAGGAGTTCCTAGTAGGTTTGTACCATGACAAAACAAAGAAAACTGGCATTAACTGTGTTTATTACAATACCTAGAATTATGCTGCCTACTGAACGTATTACTATGATTCTAAAGAATAAAACCTAGATCCTCTGCAAAGTTCATTTCAGCCTATTTACACGTCCCCTTACACACAGCTCAAATAAGCAGGCTTTTAAAAAGTTTATTACAGCAATATTCTTAACATTTCTGGCATTAGGTATTCTGGCATTACCTTATAAAAAGTTTCTCAAGGGGCTGGGAAGGTGGCTCAGTGGTAGAGTGCTTGCCTTGCATGCATGAGGCCCTGGGTTCGATTCCTCAGCACCACATAAGCAAAAAGAAAAAAGCCGGAGGTGGCGCTGTGGCTCAAGTGGTAGAACACTAGCCTTGAGCTGAAGAGCTGAGGGACAGCGCCCAGGCCCAGAGTTCAGGCCCCACGACCGGACCTCCCCCCCCCCAAAAAATAAATATATAAAAAATAAAAAGTTTCTCAAGAACTTTAATAATGATCACTAATATGATTATGATAATTATATTACATGGTAGATATATTGTAGTATCTGCACACACATACAGTGCATATGTCTACATACATATATAAAATTATATTTGATGTTTTATAGCATACATAAATATTAGAGCATTTGTTGAGTATTTCTCATGTTCTAAAAATGATCAGTGTTTCACATTTTATCTCATTAAGGCCTTAAAATAATGTTAATAGTGACTTGCTTGCAGTGAATACACAAAATAGCCTGCCTTAAAGTTCTGATCTGCTTGATTTTCAAGTCTGGAATCATGTTCAGTTAGTGTCCCCCCCCCCCCCCCCCCACTGCTCAAACCCTTCCCCCCCTCCCGCCCCCACATTGAATCCAAGACTCTGCAAATGCTAGGCAAGTGTTCCACCACTAAGCCCCTTCCCAGCTCGTATGCCTCATTTTTGTAGATAAAGATATTAAGCCAGACTCAAGCAAATGGTAAATCACTGCTGGGCACTGATGGCTCACGCCTGTAATCCTAGCTACTCAGGAGGCTGAGGTCTGAGGATTGTGGTTGGAAGTTAGCCGAGGCAGGAAAGTCTTCGAGACTCTTATCTCCAATTAACCACCAAAAGCTAAAGTGAAGCTGTGGTTCGAGTGGTAGAGTGTTAACCTTGGGCAAAAAAGTTCAGGAACAATGTCTAGGCTCTGAGTTCAAGTCTGAAGACCAACACACACACACACACACACACACACAATTACAAGTTATTTAAGAACACAAAGGTAGTCAGTGGCACAGGTATATTTCCTGGTCCTAGGGCCAGGTGGTACATGCCTGTAATCCCAGCTATTGGTAAACTGAGAATGAAGGATCTCAAGTTGAAGGCCAACTCAGAGAACATAATGAAGCCTCATTTCAAAAAGGAACAAAAAAATTGAAATATGTGTCTGACCACCACAGAGAGAAAATGGATGTGCTGAGTTTTGTCTACTTTGCTATCATTGGCAGTGTCATGTTAATGGGAAGGCACGGTGGAGCACTAAGCAAGCTAGGCACATAATCTAGGGCCAGATTCCAGGCTCAAACTGAATGAATGAAGTGAACCATGCATTATCTGTGAACGTGATTAGTGAGTCACTGTTACTGTGGCACAGCACACTGTAGGGGCTCCATGGAAGAGCCCAGAAAGCCCTGGCTGGAGCCAGGAAATGTGACAGGAAGAGAGGAGATCTCTCTCCCAGCCTCCAAAGGCCCCGTCCCACACCACCTCTGTACCTTCCAGCCCCCAGCATGTGAATGGCTGGGGCTAGAGGCCTAGGAGTGTCTCAGCCCTGCCTTGGGCGTTCACAGGGTTGACCTGTGGTTTACCTCTGGAAACAGCAGGTGCCCTGTCCATCTCCTTAAGCTCTAGCAGCACTTTGAACAACGGCCCCCTCAGTCCTGGACACCCTCTATTCCATTTAAGTCTCTTTTTATTGAAGTCAGTTGAGTGCCGTCTCATCTGCATTAAGCGTTTTGAACTACTCATTGCTACAGGTAAGTTTTTTTGCCACCTGAGCATAGAAAGTTCATCTCCCATGTCCTGTCATTCCAAGTGTGTGTGTGTGTGTATGTGTGTGTGTGTGTGTGTGCGTGCATGCGCGCACATGCTAGTTCTGGGGCTTGAACTCGGCCCTACTCACTGTCCCTGAGCTTTTGTGCTCAAGGCTAGTGGTCTTCCATCTGAACTCCAACTCCAACTCTGGCTTTTTGGTGGTTCCTTGGAGATCAGTCTCTTGGACTCTCCTGCCCAGGCTGGCTTCAAACCACAATCCTCAGATCTCAGCCTCCTGAGTAGCTAGGATTATAGGTGTGAGCCATTGGTGCCTGGCTTCATTTTGTTTTAACTTTGAGGTTCACAATTAATTTTTGAACAGCAAACTATTAAAGGAAGCGAAAACTAGAACACAACAGTAAAATGCAAACTATGGAACTATGGTACACAGAGATTCTAGTGCAAGTGACTGATGTGATTGACAACCAATTGTGAGGCCAGCTCCAGAGCGTCCCTACACAGACATCTGAAACTGCTCCTAGAACTCCCCTTGCTGGCCAAGGTGAAGAGTAACACACACACACACACACACACACACACACACACACCCTAAGCTGCCCACTTCCTGTACACACATACACACACACACACACACACACACACACACACTAAGCTGCCCACTTCCTGTTCTCTCTCACTTCATGTCCAAATATTTCACGATCAGAATAAACAAACCAAGAGGCTAAGGTGTAACTCAATGACAAAGTGCTTGCCAAGCATGCACAGGGCCCTTGTTCAATTCCCAGCAATGTACAAAGAAAAAAGATTTTAAAAAATATAAAGATGAAATAAAATTGATAGTTATTTTCTGGTTGATTTTGTCGGGGCAGGGGGGACAGCAATGGGCTACTCGAGTGGAGAAGGCGAGGCGTTCATTCATGATAGGCTGAAGATCCTCTTACAAAAATGACTCATAAACAATGACAGAAGTTACCTGGGGAGACCCATGTCCACAGCACCACAGAGTCCAGATGTCACACGGTAGTGGGTGATAGTGAATTATATTTGTTGAATCTGGCAGTGACCGAGATGATTTATGCATGCAAGAATGCCATCAATCTAGTTATCTCATTGGGATGACACTTTTAATTCAGAAAGAAAATTCCTGGTACTGATTCATACTGAGAAATGAAGTCATTGGCACCACACTCAATTCACTTAATCTGGTGGGAGAGTGACAAGAGGAATGTAGCCCGTGAATTTCTGACAGGTATAGTCACGAGGTGGGGGAGGTGGGTAGGCAGGGGGAGAGATATAAGTAGAAAGCTATAAAAACTTGTTCTCATTTGAAGTTAATATGCCCTGGAGTCTCATACTATTTTTTTTTGATAGTACTGGGGCTTGAACTCAGGACTGGATGCTGTCTCTTAGCTTTTATACTCAAGGGTGGCACTCTACCATTTGAGCCACACCTCTATTTCCATCTTTTTGCCAGTTAATAGGAAATAAGTCTCTGCCTGGACTGGCTTTGAACTGCAATCCTCAGATCTAAGCCTCCTGAATAGCTAGGATTACAGCTGTGAGCCACTGCTGCCCAGCCTGGAGTCTTGTCTTTTAACAGCAGATAGGTTCTTTCTTGTGGTTTTTCTGTCATGAACAGTCTTTTTGTTGTTGCTGTTGTTGTTGTTGTAGGGCTTGAACTCTGGGCCTGGGCGCTGTCCCTCAGCTCTTCAGCTCAAGACGAGTACACCACCACTTGAGCCACAGCATCACTTCGTTTTCTGGTGGTTTATTGGAGATAAAGAGTCTCACGGACTTTCCTGCCCAGGCTGGCTTTGAACCACGATCCTCAGATCTCAGCCTCCTGAGTAACTAGGATTATAGGCATGAGCCACTGGTGCTAGCTATAAAGTCTTATCACTAGGTTGCCTTCTGATCAAACCTCTCAGACAAATTCAGTATAATCTAAGAGTGATTTCCTGCTAATGATTTAACTGCTCAGAGAAATAAGCTTATTGAAGGGCTGTTTTGAGCTTTACATGAATTCTTTGAAAATGCCTCTCCATGCTATTTAGTACTTTTATTGTCTCAATAATTCATAAAATATTTTTGTGGCAAATTATATTTTCTGATGATGAGTAACTATGTTTTAGGAGACTCAGCGTTATTCATTGGTGATGAGGAATATTTAGCTAAAATCATTCTTACTAAGATAAGCTTATTGCTGCTTAATTTTATTTAGACTGTGTGGCTAATGATTGTAAGTTCTTCCGATGACATTGGCCATTAAACATTTCTAAAGCATGATGTCTAAAATAAATAATGACAATGCTATGCTCATTGATGGACAGACCACGTAGACATTGGCTTAGATGGAGGAACTTGGACCAGGAGGCCATCTTCTAAAAATGACTAAAATGAGATCCCAGCTGCAGAAGTGAAACCAGATTAGCTAGTTCTGATGTCTATGCCCATTCCTGTGGTGCAAATATTCCTCCTGTGGTCAAATTGCAACTCTGATTGTGATGTTAACTATGGGTTCCTGTGAGCTCATCGAGCTGGCCCAGCATGCATTGCACGAAGCCCAGACTTCTATGCTTCCAAAGCATTCTCCTCCCCTTTCCCCTTTCGGGCAGGCGCTTCCTGCCCCAGCCAGCATCTTGTCCAGTCAGTTAAATCTTCGCTGCACCTTTAACTTCTCTTTATTGCCTCACTTCCTTATCATTTAACTTAGTAAATATTGGCTCACCTTTTAATTTGTCTTAAGTGAACTCCATTTAACTCTACCTTTATCACCAGTGATGTCACAAATCCCTCTCTTTCTTTCTTTCTTTCTTTTCTTTCTTCTTTCTTTCTTTCTTTCTTTCTTTCTTTCTTTCTTTCTTTCTTTCTTTCTTTCTTTCTTTCTTTTTCTTTTTCTTCTTTTATAGGTCATAGGGGCTGAACTCTGGGCCTGGGCGCTGTCCCTCAGCTCTTCAGCTAAGGCTAGCACTCTACCACTTGAGCCACAGCACCACTTCCGGCTTTTTTTCTTTTTGCTTATGTGGTGCTGAGGAATCGAACCCAGGGCCTCATGCATGCAAGGCAAGCGCTCTACCACTGAGCCACCTTCTCAGCCCCTCTGTTTTTTTTTTTTTTTTTTGGGTCCAGTCATAGGGGCTGAACTCTGGGCCTGGGCGCTGTCCCTCAGCTCTTCAGCTAAGGCTAGCACTCTACCACTTGAGCCACAGTACCGCTTCCAGCTTTTTTCTGCTTATGTGGTGCTGAGGAATCGAACCCAGTGCCTCATTCATGTGAGGCAAGCGCTCTACCCAGCCAACTTCCCAGCCCTCTAGGTTGATTTCTCTGTTAGTCAGCTTTCTGGCCCTGTACCGAATACCTGAGAGAAGCACGGGAAGGTTTACCTTGGCTCCTGGATTTGGGGGTTTCAGTCGCTGGTGGCCTTGCCTGTGATGTCACAGTACATGTGGCTCCGGTGTGTGGAGAAGAGCTGTGCACCTCCTGGTACAAGGAAGGAAAAAGGAACAACAATGGACTACTGTCCCAATATTCCCTTCAAGAGCCCTACCCTTTCCCCCACCCCTCATCCCCTTCCCCGTCCCAATAACCTAACTTCCTCTCACAGTGCCACTTCTGGTCTTTTCTGTAGTTTTTTGGAGATAAGAGTCTCAGATTTTCCTGCCTGGGGTTGGCTTTGAACCATGATCCTCAGATCTCAGCCTCTTGAGTAGCTAGTGTCACAGGTGTGAGCTGCAGAAGCCTGTCATGGGGGGAGAAAGTCTTTTAAACACATGGGCATGGGCTGGGAAGGTGGCTCAGTGGTAGAGCGCTTGTCTTACATGCATGAGGCCCTGGGTTCGATTCCTCAGCACCACATAAGCAGAAAAAGCCAGAAGTGGAGCTGTGGTTCAAGTGGGAGAGTGCTAGCCTTGAGCTGAAGAGCTGAGGGACAGTGCCCAGAGTTCAGGCCCCATGACTGGCAAAAAACAAAAACAAAAACAAAAACAAACCACATAAACACATGGGCATTTGGGGGCTTTTCAGATCCACATTGGAGCAGTGGCTGTGGTGGGTTCCAGGCCAACCCTTATGCCAAGCTCTTGGTGTGTTCCACCCACTGTCTACATGCCATGTTTGTTTAGACACCATTGGAAACACTCTGGCCTAGAATTCCTAAAATTGAAATGTTCCCAAATCTCCCCTTCTGTGCTCCCAGCATAGTGACAGCCCCAAGTAGTGCATGCTAGATTTTGGGGCAGTCCTTGACTCTTGCGTAATCTCATTTCAATGGATTACTAACTCCTCCTGATTCAGCCTCTCCGATACCTCTTCCCTGCAAAAAGCTTTGACATTCCTGTCAAAGACATCAGCACTGTACTTCAAAATTCTACCCCAAGGAATCTGGCCTTCATGGCCATGATGGAGAAAGTATTTTAGTGAAGTGTGCAGTTTGAATGTCTGCATAAGCAGTTGAAATTCAGACTCATGGGGTTGATGTTTTTCATAGAACAGAAGTGCCTTTCCTTCCCTTCGGCAGCCCTGGCATCCTAGCAGTAGACACTGTATAGAATGAAGCTTTTGACACAATTGTTAGGTGTTTCTTGGGTACCTAGTGGCAAGAGTTGACACCTCAGCTATGTATGTAGTTTAAGTAGTACTCTTGACTTCTGCTGATTTCTGACAAACTGAAAATGCCAGCAGGAAGTTTAATGACCTTGGCTGCTATGGGCTGGCCTGCGTTGATTCTCACCTTTCAGCGTGTGCACTGTTCCAATCAAGGATATCTTCAAAGAGGGATGGGAGGGCTGTCAGGTCACAAATAGAACACAAATGAAAACTGACAAAAGTTCTGCCATTCATATGAATAGGGTCTGATATGGAACTTACTTAAAATCATTCAAACTCTTGGACATATGTTGAGAAATACTGTCAGTTTACTGTCGTGTTTCAAGTCTCTATTTGTGACAGTTGGATCACACATGTCATATAACTCACAGTCACTTGTGTCACGTATGTCATTTAGGTTGAATACATTTTTTTTTGTCAGTCGTGGGGCTTAAACTCTGGGCCTGGGCGCTGTTCCTCAGCTCTTCAGCTCAAGGCGAGTGCTCTACCACTTGAGCTACAACGCCACTTCCAGTTTTCTGGTGGTTTATTGGAGATAGGAGTCTCACGGTCTCTCCTGCCGGGGCTGGCTTTGAACCGCGATCCTCAGATCTCAGCCTCCTGAGTAGCTAGGATTACAGGCGTGAGCCACCAGCGCCCGGCTGGTTGAATACATTTTTATTTGTTTTCTCTATTTTAGATACAGGGGTTTGAACTCAGGACTCCTTTCTTGCTTCACTTGCTTGTCTGGCACAAGTTGAGCCACATCCTTGGCACAGCTTTTTGCTGATAACTTTGGAGATGAAATCTCAGAATTTTCTGCCTGGACTGGCTTTTTAATTTTTTTTTTTTGCCTGTCCTGGGACTTGAACTCAGAGCCTGGGCATTGTAGCATTCGACCACTTGAGCCACAGCACCACTTCCAGCTTTTTCTGTTTATATGGTAGTGAGGACTTGAACCCAGGACTTCATGCATGCTAGGCAAGCACTCTACCAGTAAGCCATGTGTGTCGCATGTGTCAATTACATGTCACACATCACATAAACGTCATTTGTAGTTGATATGCCAGTTGTGTCACTTGCAACATGTGTCAATTATGTGAGCATCATTTGCAATGAGCATGTAAATTATGACATATATGTCATATGTGAAATGAATGTCCGTTTTGATATGTCATTTGTGATAGGTATACCAAATGTGACATAATGTCTATATTGTGTCTTGACATGTGTGTCATTTGTGACATGAGTTGAGTTTGACATGTGTTGACCTTGACATGTCGTTTATGATGTGCATCAATTCGACACATTACTTGCAGCATGTTTTGTGACACGTGTGTCAATATTGACATGCATGTTTGTTGTGACATGGGTACATTTTGGTATATGTTATTTGTGGCATGTGTCTATCTCGAATTGTTCCATTTGATACGTGCAGATTGTGACATGTATATTTATGTCAGAAATGACACACCTGTCAAAAACGACACAATCGACACATGCCAGAAATGAAATGTCAAAATCGACACACATGTCTGAAGCGGCACACAGGTCAAAAACAATGTGCATGCCAGAAAGGGAAATGGCACACGTGACAGAAATGACATGTATGTCAGAAATGACATACATGACAAAATTGGCACAGACACTAGAACCGCCACGCCAGAAGCAGCACATGTCGAAATCAACACATATGTCGGGAATGGCACACATGTCAAAATCAACATGCATGTCAGAATGGCACATGTGTTAAGTGACAAATATGTCAGAAATGACACACATCCAAATCCTCACACATCAGAAACAGCACACATGTCAAAGATTGACATGCATGTTGAAATCAATACTCTTGTCAGAAGTGACACACATGTCACAATCAACACATGCCAGAAGTGGCACGCATGTCAAAATAGACACACCTATCAGATATGACATGCATCAAAATGGACACACAATAAAATCGACACGTCAAAATCAATACATGTAACACATAACACATCAAATCGATACATGTTACATATCACAATGACACCACAAAGGACACGTCAAAAATATAAAACAGTAAAAGCCATATATGACAGACCAATAGCCAATATTATACTTAATGGGGAAAAACTACAACCAATTCTAAAATCAGGAACAAGGGAAGGATTCCCTGTCCCCACTCCTCTTCAATATAGTCCTGGAACCCTTAGCCAGGGCAATAAGGCAAGAAAAAGACATTAAAGGGAAAGAAGAAGTTAAACTATCCTTTTTGCAGATGATATACTATACCTTCATGATCCCCAAAACTCCATCCCAAAACTCTTAGAAAGTATAAATCACTTCGGCAAAGTAGCAGGATACAAAATCAACCCACAAAAATCAGTCGCCTTCCTGTACACTGACAATGTACAAGCAGAAAGGGAAATAAAGGGAGCAACCCCATTCACAATAACCCCCCCCCAATAAAATATTTAGGAATTAACCTAACCAAAGATGTAAAAGAACTATTTAACGAAAACTATAAAAACTTAAAGAAATTACAGAAGACACCAGGAAATGGAAAGACCTTCCATGATCTTGTCTAAGCAGACTTAATATAGTGAAAATGGCAATATTGCCAAAAAAATATACAAATTCAATACAATCCTTATTAAAATCCCAATGATGTACATTTCTGAAATACAGAAAACAGTCCAAGAATTTATATGGAACAACAAAAGACCTAGAATAGCCAAAACAATTCTAGGCAAAAAAGACAACATGGGAGGGATCTCGATGCCGGACTTCAAACTCTACTATAGAGCCATAATAACAAAGACAGCGTGGTACTGGCACAAAAACAGTCCTGAAGACCAATGGAATAGAACATCCAGAAATAAAACCACATGCCTACAGTCAGCTGATATTTGACAAAGGAGCCAAAAACATGCAGTGGAAGAAACACAGCCTCTTCAACTACTGGTGCTGGGAAAACTGGGCGGTCACATGCAGAAAACTAAAAGTGGACCCCAGCCTATCACCATGCACCAACATCAACTCAAAATGGGTTAAAGACCTTAACATCAAACCTGAATCTCTGCATGACAGAGTAGGAGAGATACTTGAACTTATAGGCACAGGCAGGAACTTCCTGAACAGAGTCCCAGGGTCACAACAAATTAGAGAAACTTGACAAATGGGATTACCTTGAAATAAAATGTTTCTGCACCGCTAAAGCTACAGCAACCAAGCTAGAAAGACAACCAACTAACTGGGAAAAAATATTCACCAGCAATATATCAGGCCCAGTATACACAGGGAACTCAAGAAACGAATCCTCCCCAAACCTAACAAATCAATTACTAAATGGGCAAGGGAACTAAAAAGAGACTTCTCAGAAGAAGAGATAAAAATGGCAAAGAAACACATGAGGAAATGTTCACCATCCCTGGTTATGAAGGAAATGCAAATAAAGACAACACTGAGTTGAACCTTACCCCGGTCAGAATGGCCCACATCCTAAAGTCAGCCAATGACAAATGCTGGAGGGGATGTGGAGAAAGAGGAACCCTATTACACTGCTGGTGGGAATGTACACTTATACAACCACTTTGGAAAGCAGTCTGGAGGGTCCTCAGAAAGCTAAAGATTGACCTCCCTTATGACCCAGTCATACCACTTCTAGGCATCTATCCTGAACAACAGGAACCAGTATACAAGGACACATGCACCTCCGTGTTTTTTGCAGCACTGTTCACAATAGCCAGGATACGGAAACAACCCAGATGTCCCACCACAGATGAATGGATGCAAAAATTGTGGTATCTCTGCACAATGGAATATTATGCAGCCATTAGAAAGGACAAAATAATGGCATTTGTAGAGAATGGATGGAGTTAGAAGAAATCATGTTGAGCGAGGTAAGCCAAAAGCAAAGAGACAAAGGCACATGGTTTCCCCGATAAGTGGATGTTAAATCCAAAATGTAAGGTGATACGACAAAATTAACAAGACTTAAGAAACAAAAGACTTCCACTCATCTGGTTGAATCACTACTAAATAACCCCCATGCTGCTGATCACACATATGGTATATATGTGCACACCGGAGGGAAACCAGGAGGACGACACAGAACTAGAGGGAATCAGGGAAAAACATACAACAGCAGGACCCATCAGCTGCACTGGACATTGATCAAAATGAACTAAGCAATTCAATGGCAGCGATGGGAGGGAGGGAACAAGTGGGAAAGAGGGAACAGCTGATGCTACGCAAAACAAAAGAAATGCACATATCACCCAATGTGGAAGAAATAACTGTATTGCAAAGCTCATAGAACTCACAAATGTTATAGACCATGATAGACAATTTGCCCCATGAAAGTTAGAATGTGTTTGCGACTTTAAGCATCACTATCCCACAATACTGTGATATTTGGGAAATTATGTAACCATTTAATCACAATAAAGAATTTGAAAAAAATAATAAAAATAAAAGGACCATTGTGCCCTAAATTCCTATATATATAAAACAAATTACATGTCATGATTGAACACATCATAATGACATTTGTCACAATTGACATGAATACCACAACCGACACATGTCAAAATCGACATGCATGTCAGAAATGGCAGATATGACATGTATGTCAGAGATGGCAAACATGTCAAAATGGACACACATGTCAGAAGCAACACACGAACCTGACATACATGTCAGGAATGACAAAACGGATGCACATGTCAAAATGAAAACACATGCCAGGAATGGCACATATATCAGAAACAATACATGTCAGAAATGACAGACATACCAAAATCTGTACATGTCATACATAACACATAACACCTGATGGCATGACACAATTGACAAATATGTCAAAATTGACATACATGCCAGAAATGACAGGCATACTGGAAATGGCACACATGCCAGAAATGGCACACATGTCACAATTGACATGCATGTCGGAAATGACATGTTGGAAATGACAGGCATGTCAGAAATGTCACGGTGTCAAAATTGACACGTCAAAACCAACATACATGACAGGACGACATATGTCAAAATTGACAAGCACATCAGAAATGGTACATGGGCAAAAATTGATGCACATGCCAGAAATGACACACATGTCCGTATTGACACACATGTCAAAATCGACATGCCGGTTAAAACTTACACACGTCAGAAATGACCTGTCAGAAATGGCACCCATGTCAAAATTGATGTGCATCAAACATACCACATCAAATTGATACATTATATATCACAATGACACCACAAAGGACAGGTCAAAATATACACATTACAAATTACATACATCGATATTGACATATGTCATTATTTGTTACAATCGACATGTATGTTGCAACTGACATGCATGTCAAAATCTATATAAATCATTTGACATGCATGTCATATTTTATATGCATGTCACAAATTATGAACACATAATTAACACACATGTTGCAATGATGTGATGTCTATGACGTGCCACAAATGACATACATTTCACGTGACACATCTCACAATCTGCATACTTACAATAAACAGCATGCATGCCGATTCTGACATACATGTCACAAGTGACTTGTGTGTCACATGCAATGCCCGTGTCAGTTGATATGCATATCACATGTGACATACATGTTATGCATATCTGGGCCTTGAGAAATATTGTGTTTTTTCTAAGCATGGGTTCCATAACTTTCCTTTCTGTCCCATGATTATCATGGGACAGATGAGCTAGAAAAATTCTCTAGTGCAAATAATTGCTTAACAGCTAGCTTAGTGGATTATCAAAAATCCCTTTCTGTAATTGCTTTCCTTGATGTTGAATAGTATGTTACTTTCATTTTTGTAATAATTTGAATTATTGGGACTTAGATGTCTGGCTTCTAAATACCTGTTGACTAGGCTGATGAGTTTGTCCCTTTGTGGAACTCTATCGCAGGATTTGCACAAACACAAATTTGGTGCAGAAGGAACACTAAATGGAACACTCGGTACTGCAATTCTGTGAGTCTGGACAAACTACATGAGGTTAACATTTAGTCCGTTGTCCCTAATTGCTTCAGATACATTAGTCTTGTTTCCTTAATCAGCTTTCAAGCAAAACTTGTGTTCAGTTCTCCCATAAGTCCTGTGGAACCTGGTATAATGTTGTATTACAGGAGATAATCTCTTAGAACACTCATTGAATCCTTTTCAAAATGGTAATGGTTTAATAAATACTAGCTAATATGGTTAGGAAAGTTATTTCCCACTTGACAAATTTTGTTGGCACCACCAACCATTTTCTTTCCTTCTAATCTTCAAATTGCAACTTTATTTTTCCCCTCTTTTTTTTTTTTTTTAAATAATAAAGAACTAGCCAGGTTATAGTGGTACATGTCTGTAATCCTAGCTACAGTAGAGACAGAGATAGAGAATCATCTTTTGAGGCTATTCTGGGAAAAGCTAGGTAGACGCTATCTCTGGGCAACAAACAAACCAAAGGACTGGGGCCACGGCTTAAATGGTAAAGCACTTGCTTAGCATGTATGAGGCTCTAGATTCAATCTCCAGTACTGGAAAAAATATAATTTATACTTAAATTTTAAGTCTCTTAGATATTTGCTATATAGCCACATTATAAAGAGTTACTGTAATGTCAGCTTTATGTTATAGATCAGAAAAAGAAATTCTATTTGTTTATATGGGTTACATAGACCACAGCATTCACTGGCATTTTTTGCCGATCCTGGGGCTTGAACTCTGGGCCTGAGTGCTGTCCCTGAGATTCTTTATTTGCTCAAGGTTAGCACTCTACCACAGTTCCACTTCTGGCTTTTTCTGAGTAGTCTCACGGACTTTCCTGCCAGGGCTGGCTTCAAACCGTGATCCTCAGATCTCAGTCTCCTGAGTAGCTGGGATTATACTTGTGAGCCACTGGCACCTGACAATCTTTTTTATTGCAATATAATTTATATGCCATAAGACCTTTTTGAAGTATGGCATTTGGTAATTTTAAGCATGTAAGATGTGATTTCAGAAGGCCATTTTTTACACTGAGTCAAAATCTCTTTTTGATATTATTTGTTCATCTGCCTCTTCATTATACACATTTATGGGATACAGTATAAGAATTTGATATGTGTACGGAAGATCTAATAATGGAATGAGGGCAGTTCGCATTTCCATCTCAAACACTTGGCATTATTATTAACATGCGATGCCTACCATGAACTGGCAGCTGGCAGAAGCACTCTTGGTGTGTCCACCACTTTATATTGATGGAGCTCAATGGTAATAACTTCATAGCAAGATTTCGCCTTAGTCCTGCCAGGGACTAGGTCTCGCTGAGCTCTGTAACAGTCAAGGTTTCCATTGTGTGAGTATGCCCTGTGTTTCTTTGTCATGATATCTATCTACTGTCTCTAAGTATTATTTATGAGACTAATCTAAAGCCTAGATGAAAAGTTCCTTCTTCCAAAGAAGATGTGAATAATAGTAATTATTTATTTATATTATAAGCCTTATGAGATCTCAGCTATCTGTGGGTCTCCCTTTTTGTCGGGGTACAGGCCTTGGGGCTCCTAGCCTATCAAGGGGAGGTCCGCTTGTCACCTTTAGCATCTTCTCTACACGCTGTGCTTTCCCTTGGGACCTCGTGTGGGGTCAAGTTGTTCCCCGGAAGCCCCCATTTGCCTGGAATCAATGCCCAGAGTGCAAGAGCAAACCTGTACCTGACCACTTCCTCCCTGAGCTTCAAGTTTGCTCTGTCAGTTCTTTTTTCAGCTCTCTGAACTTCTGACAAGCTAAGACACACAGGGATATCGTCAGACCTTAGGGAGTATTTAGGAGTTGGTAATGGCATACAGTGTGCGCATCCGTGGAAGATGGGGAAGGGGAAACCTAAAGAAGGATTGCACTGGGCTGGGAAGGTGGCTCAGTGGTAGAGCTCTTGCCTTGCATGCCTGAGGCCCTGGGTTCGATTCCTCAGCACCACATAAGCAAAAAAGAAAAAAGCCGGAAGTGGTACTGTGGCTCAAGTGGTAGAGCGCTAGCCTTGAGCTGAAGAGCTGAGGGACAGCGCCCAGACCCAGAGTTCAGGCCCCACGACCGGACCCAAAAAAAAAAAGGATTGCACTCATTGCTTTGAGACAATCATCCCTGGCTGTAAGAATCAGCACTGGGGGTGTTGAGTTGCACACGCATGTGCGACAGACTGGTGGAAGTACTTTGACCTAAAGTTCCAATGGCCTTGGTGTAAGGCTGGTTCTAGAACTCTCCTGTGACAGATGCTGTCCTCAGATCTCATACATACATGAGATCTCTTCTCATGGACTCATCATTCATTCATCTGTGAAAGGGCCGCACAGATATCTCCATTTTGCATCTGACAATTGCCACACTTTGGAACACTAGTTTTGTCATCTTTTATCCAGCATTTCTTTTTACTCTGGGAATACTGATCTAAACAACTGAGTCCACCATTCCAAGAACATACAAATCCATCTGCACCTATTCTAACTCTTGGAGAAGAAAATAGAACCAGAGGAGAAATCCAGCTGAGTGTAAAAGAGCCTTGCAGGCCTTGGCTCTCAGAGTGGCCATGTCAGGCCTCCTCCCCCACCCACCCCCACTCCCCTCCCCCATAAGCGGGCTGCACCAGACATGGAGAGTAAGCATGTGCCACAGGAGCCGCCGTGTCACCTCACCTGTGCCTGTTCACTCCTGCTGGGCGAAGGAGAGGAATGGGGTAGGTATGGAAAGCTGGCCCCAAACAACCGACTGCTACGCAACGCCGCCTGTGTCAGTAGTATTCAGTGGGAGATGGAAAGCTTGACCCAACTATGTCCTCTGTCCTCTCAATCACTGTCCAGCGATAGGGAGAATATAGAAATAAGTCATCGGAGCTCAGATTCAATCCTATGAAACCAGAATTTATTGAGCAGCTGCTAAGAGCCTGATGCTTAGTACTAGAACCTTAGTATTAGAGCTTTACTACTGAACTACTTAACTACTAAGAGCCTTGGATACAAGTTGTATTGAGCAGCTACTAAGAGACTGTGTGTGTGTGTGTGTGTGTGTGTGTGTGTGTGTGTGTGTGTGTGTGTGTGTGTGTGTGTGTGTGTGTGTGTGTGTGTGTGTGTGTGTGTGTGTGTGTGTGTGTGTGTGTGTGTGTGTGTGTGTGTGTGTGTGTGTGTGTGTACAGCTGCAGCCTAGGGGTGGCCAGAAGTTAGCTTGGAGCTCACAGCTAAGTTTAGCCCATCTCCTGCTGAACATAATCACAGAACATGAGCTCCAGTCAGAGTCACGCCGAGATCATGAGAAAAAGAGAAAAACAAGGCCATGTCATAATTTTGTCTAAGCGAAGATAGAAACAAGGTCATTGTGCAACTCATGAAATACCAAAGAACTCTTCTTCCAGCTAATACAAGTCATTGCTGATTCACTACTTACAACCCAGCTTGCCTACTCTTCCCCACTGAGTACTGGGCATAGCTTGCTCCTGTGGTCTGAGAGCATTCGATCCACAGTAAATCCCATGTCCTCGCATGTTCCCACAAGCCTTCCAACCCGGGTCTGAATCCAACAACAGGAGCTCAGCTCCCTCCTGCCCACAAGTCCCAAACTTTGCCCAGGTTTTGCAGCACAATGACAAAAAAACAAAAAACCAACTGGTTCCGCCACAAGTTTGCTCTGGTGTGTCAGGGCAGAAGCACTGCCATTGCAAACGGCATCAGTCTGAATTTGCAGATGATCTAAAGATTAATTTAATGCATAACTACAGATGAAAAGACAAAGCTAGAATTGGAGCAAAGGCCCTTTGAATGCTTCTGCCTAGGAAGACAGGGAGGGAAAGACAAAAGATGTCCCCAACCAAACATATGACCTCACCGGTTGAAATGATGGTTTCAGAGAACATCTCCACCTTGTAATGTTTATGATACACATCTTGGGCCAAACTTTGCAATCAGGGGAAATTATTTAGATACAATTTTATTTGTTCTAGAGGAAAATCTGCTCTACCATAGGAGAAATCCATTACAGTGACCAGGTTCGTGTTTCTCCTGGTAGGTTTTGGCTGACGGGGATTTAAGCCATTAAAAACCACAGCTAGCCGAGCACTGACGGCTCACACCTGTTACTCTAGCTACCCAGGTGAGTGAGATCAGAACATCGTGGCTTGAAGTCAGCCCAGGCAGAAAAGTCCATGCGGCTCTTCAATTAACTACCAAAAATGCCAGAGTGGAGCCGTGGCTCAAGTGTAAGAATGCTAGCCTTGAGCAAAATAAAGCTCAGGGACTGCTGGGCGATGGTGCCTCACACCTGTAATCCTAGCTACTCAGGAGGCTGAGATCTGAGGATCATGATTTGAAGCCAGCCTGGGCAGGAGAGTCTGTGAGACTCTTATTTCCAATTAGACCCCAGAAAACTGGAAGTGGTGCTGTGGCTCAAAGTGGTAGAGCGCTAGCCTTGAGTGATAAAGCTCAGGGACAGTGCCTAGGCCTGGGGTTCAAGTCCCAGCACAGGCACCAAAAAATAACAAAAGACAGCTATAAACAAACCATGGAGAGACAACCCTACTGCATCCTCTCCTCTCTCAGCAATGGTGGATGAGGAACTCTGAGACTTGGATTCCTCTGTACCTGAACTTTTGTGACATGAAAGACATGAGTGGGAGATGACTCACTGAATAACACCTTCCATCTTAAAAAAAAAAAATTAAAGCCATGTGAATAAGTTAGTAAAGCAAAATAGAAATTAAAATGCATAAGCTTAGCAGGGTAGTTACACACCTGTAATCCCAGAATTTGGGCTTATGAATCTGAGAGCAAGAACTTTAGGGTTCATTCATAGTGAGATAAATAGCAAGACACTGCCTCAAGAAAAAGATAAAGAAAAGTAATGACTTAAGGGTGTGGTTTGATGGTTGAGCACCTGTCCCAGTGGGTTTAATCTCCAGAATAAGAAAAAAAGAGAACAACAAAACAATAAAAGGTATAAGTGGGGCTGGGAAGGTGGCTCAGTGGTAGAGCGCTTGCCTTGCATGCATGAGGCCCTGGGTTCGATTCCTCAGCACCACATAAGCAAAAAGAAAAAAGCCAGAAGTGGCGCTGTGGCTCAAGTGGTAGAGCGCTAGCCTTGAGCTGAAGAGCTGAGGGACAGCGGCCAGGCCCAGAGTTCAGGCCCCACAACTGGACCACAAAAAAAAAAACAACTAAAAGGTATAAGTGACAAGAGTGCATGCCTATAATCTCAGCAGTCAGGAGAATTTTGGAGTTTCAGGCCTGGGTTACATGATTATACAATGCCATCCTATCTCAAAAAAAAGTGAAGAATATAAGGGACAGCAGGCAAACCTTCATACTGAAGCAAGGTGAATGTATCATTTTGTATTTAGCATAAGCAATTGTGTTATCTGGATTCCCACCGCAAAAAAAAATCTTTTCTAAGTCACATGAGTGTAATTCTAAACTTAAAACAAGTTAGTGTTGGCATATTAAGTGAATACTATAGTGCTAAAAAAAAAAGTGATATGCTGGGGCTGGGAAGGTGGCTCAGTGGTAGAGTGCTTGCCTTGCAAGCATGAGGCCCTGGGTTCGATTCCTCAGCACCACATAAGAAAAAAGAAAAAAGCCGGAAGTGGTGCTGTGGCTCAAGTGGTAGAGCGCTAGCCTTGAGCTGAAGAGCTGAGGGACAGCACCCAAGCCTAGAGTTCAAGCCCAACAACCGGACCCAAAAAACAAAACAAAACAAAAAAGTGATATGCTATGTAGTTGAAGGTCAGATTTAACTGGGCATCCTGTAAATTCTTCGGCAACTCAGTGTATCTGTTAAAATTCAGTTTATTGATTTACCAGTAGGTGGCTCTCCAAATCTAGTTTAAGTCAAAACAGAAAGCTCAAAACTAGTAACATCTCAAAGTTCTTGTTACTTGAAATGATTGATCAGTTTGGTCTGGTTTGTTCAGTTATATATTAAATATGCTTCCATTTCATATGGCTCTCCATGGTTTTTTAATTTTTTCCTATTTGTGGGTTATCGTATAATAGTTCAATATATGAATACAATGTATAATGACCAAATCAGGGTAGTTAGCATTTCCATCTTTTTATCATTTCTGTACTCGGAGCCTCTGAGCGCCTCTCTTTTAGTTATTGTCAAATATATAATAGATTATTGTAAGCTAAAGTCATCCACCTTCCCACCTCCTTTCCTCTCCATCGCCTTTCTTCCGATTTCATTCTCATTGACTATTCTTAGTCTTTGTTGAAATCTAGCTCTTACCATTTCCCTAACTTCACGCCCTTCAGCCCTAGTTTGAAATGAATCAAGAGCATCTAAAACTTGGGAGCCATAGTTCAAGAACCTTCATTAAACAAAACAAAACAAAACAAAAAAAACCTTCATCTTATTGGCCTGCTGCCTTCCCCGCTATATCTCTGTTGAATCTTCACTATCTATGGTCTCTATTTTCCAGCTTCTAGAAAAACACAAAAGCAATACTAGAAGGGTGCACAAGGCAATCAACTACTCCTACTATTTCCCAGATGGGGAGATAGATAGCTGGTAGTGCTAGGGTTTGAACTCAATGTCTCATGTTTATGAGGTATGCATTCCCCCACATGAACCATTCCATCAACTACCTTTTTACATTGGGTATTTTTCTTTTCAGAAGTATGTCAAACTGCATGACTTACTCATTATTCAATCATTTTAGTCACTTATTACTGTTGAAAAATATAGAAAGTTATATCAGACAAAGGATGAGCATTTTCTCTTGTATAAGACTTTAGTTAGAAATATATATGTAGAGTCATATGTATATGTAGGGTCATATGCAGATATACACAAACTTATTAAAGTTTGGTCTATGCAGGGGAGGATTCCAGTGGCATAACTTCTTTGAACAACTCTAATTTAACAGCTTAAGGGAGGCAGTGTGGGGGGGGGGGAGTCAATTGTTTTTTGAAAGCAAACCTTAACAGGTATCAGGTGTGTTAAGCTAGTGAGACGTGGGCCAAGCCAGGCAGGTGTCTTCTTGGCAGACTTCACATTGCTTGGTGTGATTCTAGAAATGACAGAGATTATTACCGCATGTCAGAACTGCTGCCTCTGATGCCCCAGAGGGCAGATGTCCTCATACTCAACTACTGAGCACCTGAAATGCCACTCATGTAGCTGAAGCACTGAATTTCTAATTTTATTTTTAAGTTTAAGTAGTCACCCAAAGTGTCAGAATTTGTCATCTCTTTGAGAGGGAAAACACGAGTATTAAAAAACCACCAGAGAGCTAGCCTTGAGAAGAAAAGCTCAAGAACATAAAGCAACTATAAACCACTTCAAAGGGCAGATGTGATGGTCTACACCTGTAATCCCAGCTACAACAGAGGCCTAGGCAGGATCATGGCTAGCGGCCAGCCTGGTAAAATGTGTAAGACGCTGGAAAACATCTAAAGCAAAAGAACTGGGGGTAAACATAAAGGAACGGCTCAAGCAGCAGGGCGTTTGCTTAGCAAGTATAGGCCTTGAGTCCTAACTCTAGCTTTGCAAAATAAACAGGCAAAAAAAAAAAAAACAAAACAAAACAAAAAAAACTTTGTGCTCGAAGATGCTTTTCGTGCCATAATATAGCAGTCCTCCCCTCTCGCTCAAGACATGCTTATTAAACAATAAGCCATCGTATCTTCTGTGGGCACACACGAATACCAGTTCTCGGACTTGAACTCAGGGCTTCAAACTCTCCCATGGCTTTTTTTGCTCAAGACTGGCATTGTACCACTGAGCTACAGCTTCACTTCTGGCTTTTTTCATAGTTAATTGGAGGGAGGAGTCTCATGGACTTTTTTGCCTAGGCTGGCTTTGAACCTTGATCCTCAGATCTCAGCCTCCTGAGTGACTAGGATTACAGGCGTGGGCCATCCATCTCCATTGACTGGCTGTTTATCGTCTGTCGGAGTGTCTGTGTTGTCTGTGGTTTCTCTCAGGGGACACACTGGCAGCCCTGGAAGGAACGAGAGGTGTCTGCTCAGCCCTCCTTCCTACGGGTTTCCAGTGACACAGAACAAGACGTAATTGACCACCGACGGCACAGCGGAGTTCACTACGTACGCCAGGTTCCTCTCCTGTGCAACCCCTCCCGACCCCACTGGCTGTCCCACCAGGACGACGCCACGATTTTCCGGGAGCCCAGCGATGTTCAGTGATGTCTGAAGGCCCCCAGAGGGGCCCTGCGAGGGCGCCACGCTGCCTGCGCCCACTGGGCTGGGGCCCTGCGCGCCCTGCGCGGGGCCTGGCGGCCCGTGGCGCTGCGCAGGACTCCCGGGCGCGGGATCGTGGGTCCCGACCCGCGCGTGTATTCGCTTATGCTTCGCCAGGCAGGACATGTAGGCGAAGGCCTTGCCGCACTGGTCGCAGGCGTAGGGCCGCTCGCCGGTGTGCGTCCGCTGGTGGACCACCAGCTTGGGCTTGGTGGTGAAGGCCTTGCCGCACTCGCCGCAGCCGTAGGGCCGCTCGCCGGTGTGGATGCGCTGGTGCTTGATGAGGCCGGCCTTCTGCGAGCAGAACTTCCCGCAGCCGTCGCACATGAAGGGCGTGCGGCCCGTGTGCAGCCGCTGGTGCGCGATCAGGCACATCTTCTGGATGAAGGCCTTGCCGCACTCGCCGCACGCGTGGGGCCTCTCGCCCGTGTGGATCCGCTGGTGGATGATGAGGCTGCCCTTCTGGACGAAGCCCTTCCCGCACTCGCCGCACTTGTGGGGTCTCGAGCCCGTGTGCGTTTTCTCGTGGATGTCCAGCCGCGACTTGCGGAGAAAGGCTTTCCCACACTGGGCGCATGCGTACGGCTTCTCCCCCGTGTGCGTGCGGCGGTGCTCAGTGAGCATGAACTTCCGGGAGAAGGCGCGGTCGCACAGGTCGCAGCGGTAGGGTCTCTCCCCGGTGTGCACCACCCGGTGATCGCGGAGCCAGCACTTCCGGCTGAAGCCTTTCCCACACTCGGCACACACGTGCGGCTTCTTGGCTTTCTGACTTGTCTCGCGCGGGGGCTCGGCGGGGGGCGATCCCGCGCAGAGGGGTTTCCGGCTCGTGGAGACTTCGGTCTCGCCATTGGCCCGCCGAGAGGAAGCCCCAGCCGGGGACCCCGCACGGCTATCCGGGGCAACGCGGGTGACGTCGGGCGGCGCGCTGTCCCCGCGGAGGTGAACGCCATCCGGACCGGTGTCCCCGCACGGAAGCCGCGCGGGACGCGGCCCTGCCTCGCTCCCCTCGCCCCCCAGCCGCGACGGCTTCGGCCCGCCACGATCGGCCGCGCCGGCGTCGGCCCGGCTGCCACGGTGCGGGTCCCCGCCCGCCGTCCACGGTCCTCCCCGGAGCAACGTGCACAGGGCGCCTGGCTGGCCGGCCCCACCGCCCACGGCCACCAGGCTGCGGTAGTTCTCCAGCATCACGTCCCGGTACAGGTCCTTCTGCGCGGGGCGCAGCAGCCGCCACTCCTCCCAGCTGAACACCACCGCCACGTCCTCCAGCGTCGGCGGCTCCGGGGCCTCGAGCATCGCGTCTCCTGCGCGGGGACAGCGCCGGTCTGGGTGACTTCTGCGCCCGCAAGTCCGATCCGGCGGCCTCCTCCCTTAGGGGCTGGTGTGCTTCCGGGAAGGCAGGACCTTCCTCCGCCGCCGCCGCCGCGAGCACCCCAGTGCGGGAGCGAACCGGGACCTCTACGGCGGCCCGGGGGAGTCTAGAATCCTCGGGGCGGACGGACAGCCGCCTTGACCGGGTAATATGGCCGCTCCCGTACGGACGCCGACACACGGGGGCGGCCATGTTGGAGGCTTTCCGTACGGATGCCCCAGGGGCGTTTGGAGTGTCGGCTCCCCGGGAACACGAGCCGCGGGAATCGCCTCCTTCCCTGCACTTTCAGTCTTGCGGGAAGTGGACAGATTTCCAGACGCATAGGTTTTATAGGGCCGTTATGGAGCTGGCCAGAATTGCTTTAGCAATTTTCAACACGATGTCCTCAGTCTTTATTGTCGGCTAAAAAAAAAAATACCCAATCCTGGGCAGAAAAAGGGAAGCGCATGAACTGAATCCCAAAGAAAGGCTCTGGTGACAGTTGCTGGCAGGAAGCGGTTTTTAAACGAGTGCTGTATGAGTCAGGCCATTGCAGACTAGGGGGAAAGAGTGGAAAGGAGAAGTTCAAGTTACCAGCAGGGTTAAGGCCTTGGGGAAAATGAGCCACAGAGTCCAATAAAGGTCTGGCCCGTGGGAAGGACAGAACTAGAGCAGAGTGCAAAAATATTAGGCTCAAGTGCCTTTCATTTACTGGATCAGGCCTGTCTGAACGGGTTTGAACCAGATAAAACCGGATCAAATCGGTTTGATCCAGATAAAACCTGATCAAACCGGTTTGAACCGGATTGAACCGGTCTGAACAGGCTTGAACCAGATAAAAACCGGATAAAACCGGTCTGAACCGGTTTGAACCGGATCAAGCTGGTCTGAACCGGATTGAACCGGTTCAATCCGGATAAAACCAGTTTGAACTGGATTGAACCGATTTGAACCGGTTTTATCTGGTTCAAACCGGTTCGACCCGGTTTTATCTGGTTCAGACCGGCCTGATCAGGTTTTATCCGGTTCACACCGGTTTGATCCGGTTCAGACCAGTTTGATCCGGTTTAAACCGGTTCAATCCGGTTCAGACCGGCCCGATCCGGTTTTATCCGGTTCGAACCGGTCTGAACCGGATAAAACCGGATCAAGCCGGTCTGAACCGGATTGAACTGGTTTGAACCTTAAAAAACCGGAGCAGGCCGGTCTGAACCGGATTGAATCGGTCTGAACCGGTTTAACCAGATTAAAAACGGATCAAACCGGTCTGAACCGGATCAAACTATTGAACCGGATAAAACCAGTTTGAACCGGATCAAACCGGTCTGAACCGGATAAAGCCGGTCTGAACCGGATTGAACCAGTTTGAACCGGTCTGAACCAGATAAAACCGGTCTGAATCGGATTGAACCGGTTTGAACTGGATAAAGCCAGTTTGAACTGGATTGAACTGGTTTAAGCTGGATCAAGCCAGTTTAAACCAGCCTGAACCGGATCAAACCGGGTCAAGCCGGTCTGAACCGGACTGAACCGGTTTGAACCAGATAAAACCGGATCAAGCCAGTCTGAAACCGGTTCAAACCGGTCTGAACCGGATCAAACCGGTGTGAACCAGTTTGAATCGGTTTAAACCGGATAAAACCAGTTTGAACCGGATTAAATCGGTTTAAACCGGTTTTATCTGGTTCAGACCGGTTCAAACTGGTTCAGTCCGGTTCAAACAGGTTTGATCCGGTTTTATCTGGTTCAAACGGGTTCAGACCAGCCTGATCCGGTCTTATCCGGTTCAATCGGGATCAGACCGGTTCAAACCGGTTCCGGTTTGATCTAGTTCAATCCGGTCCAGACCGGCTTGATCCGGTTTTATCCGTTTCAAACCGGTTCAGTCCAGTTCAGACCGGCTTGATTGAACCGGATAAATCCGGATCAAGCCGGTTTGAGCTGGATTGAGCCGGATTGAACCGGATCAAGCTAGTCTGAGCAGGATTGAACCGTTTTGAGGAGGACTGAACCAGATTGGACCGGATCAAGCCAGTTTGAGCCAGATTGAACTGGATTGAACCTCAATCCAGTTTGAGCCTGATTGAACCGGTTTGAGCCGGTTTGAGCTAGATTGAACCGGATCAAGCCAGTTTGAGCTGGATAGAACCGGTTTGAGCCGGTTTAAACCAGATTGAACTGGATCAAGCTGGCTTAAGCCTGATTGAACCAGTATGAACCAGATAAAACCGGATCAAGCCGGTTTGAATTGGATAAGACCAGATCAAGCCGGATTGAGCCAGATCAAGATGGATTGAGCCGGATTGAGCTGGTGTGAACCGGTTTAAACCGGATAAAACCAGTTTGAACTGGATTGAACTGGTTTGAACCGGTTTTATCTGGTTCAATCCGGCTCAAACCGGTTTGATCCGGTTTTATCTGGTTCAAACCGGTTTGATCCGGCTTCATCCAGTTCAAACCGGTTTGATCCGGTTTGATCCGGTTCAATCCGGTTCAAACCGGTTCGATCTGGTTCAACCTAACTAATTTGTTACAGACCGGTTTGATCCGGTTCAAACCGTTTCAATCGGGTTCAGACCGGCTTGACCCGGTTTTTTGCGGTTCAGGCTGGTTTAAACCGGCTTCATCCAGTTTAAACTGGTTCAATCCAGTTCAAACTGGCTTTATCCGGTTCAAACCGGTTCAGACTGCCTTGATCCGGTTTTATTCGGTTCAAACCGATTCAGATACGGTTTTATCTGGTTCAAACCGGTTCAGACCGGTTCAAACCGGTTTGATCCGGTCTTATTGGGTTCAGACTGGCTTGATCCGGTTTTGTCCGGTTCAAACCAGTTCAATTGGGTTCAGACCGGCTTGACCCGGTTTTATCCGGTTCAGGCTGGTTTAAACCGGCTTCATCCAGTTCAATCTGGTTCAAACCGGCTCAAACCGGTTCTATCCAGGTCAAACTGGCTTGAACGGGTTCAATCTAGCTCAAACCGGCTCAACCGGTCTGAACCAGATTGAACCGGTCTAAACCGGTTTGAACCAGATAAAACCGGATCAAGCCGGTCTGAACCGTATTGAACCGGTTTGAACCGGATAAAACCGGATCAAGCTTGTCTGAACCGGTTTGAGCCGGTTTGAACTGGATAAAACCGGATCAAGCCAGTCTGAACCGGTTTGAACCGGATAAAACCGGCTTGAACCAGTTTGAACCTGTCTGATCCGGTTTGAGCCGGATCAAACCGGTCTGAACCGGATTAAGTCAGTTTGAACTGGACTGAACCGGTTTAAACTGGATGAAGCCGGTTTAAACCAGCCTGAACCGGATAAAACCGGGTCAAGCCGGTCTGAACCCAATTGAACTGGTTTGAACCGGACATAACCGGATGAAGCCGGTCTGAACCGGTTTGAACCGGATACCAGATAAAACCGGATCAAGCCAGTCTGAACCCAATAAGACCGGATCAAACCGGTTTGAACCGGTCTGAACCGGTTTGAACCAGATAAAACCGTATCTGAATCGGTTTGAACCGAATAAAACCGGATCAAGGCAGTCTGAACCGGTTTGAACCGGATAAAGCCAGTTTGAACTGGATTGAACCAGTTTAAACTGGATGAAGCCGGTTTAAACCAGCCTGAACCGCAAAAAACCGGGTCAAGCCGGTCTGAACCCGATTGAAACGGTTTGAACCGGATCAAACCGGATCAAACCGGTCTGAAACGAATTGAGCCAGGTTGAACCAGATCGAACCGGTTTGAACCGGATTGATCCGGATAAAACCGGATCAAACCGGTTTGAACTGGATGAAGCCGGATCAAGCCGGACTGAACCGGTTTAAACCGGATCAAACCGGATCAAACCAGTCTGAAACGGTTTGAACCGGTTTGACACGGTTTGAACCCGATTGAACCGGATAAAACCACATCAGGCCGATCTGAACCGGTTTGAACCAGATAAAACCGGGTCAAAACGGTTTGAACCGGTCTGAACCGTTTTGGTCTGAAGCGGTTTGAACTGGATAAAACCGGATCAAGCTGGTCTGAACTGAATTGAACCGGATAAAACCGGATCAAGCCAGTCTGAACCAGATCGAACCGGTTTGAACCGGTTTGAACCGGTCTGAACCGGATAAAACCGGATCAAAACGGTTTGAACCGGATAAAACCGGATCAAACCGGTTTGAACTGGATTGAACCAGATAAAACCGGTTCAAACCAGTTCAATCCAGTTCAAACTGGTTTTATCCGGTTTAAACCGGTTCACACCAGCTCAATCCGGCTCAATCCATCTTGACCTGGCTCAATCCGGCTTGATCTGGTTTTATCCGGTTCAAACGGCTTGATCCGGTTTTATCTGGTTCATACTGGTTCAATCCGGTTCAAGCCAGCTTGATCCAGTTCAATCTAGTTTAAACCGGCTCAATCCGGTTCTATCCAGCTCAAACTGGCTTGATCCGGTTCAATCTAGCTCAAACCGGCTCAAACCGGTTCAATCCGGCTCAAACTGGATTGAACCTGTTCAATCCAGTTCAATCTGGCTCAAACTGGCTTGATCCGGTCCAATCTGGTTCAATCCTCCTCAAAACGGTTCAATCCTGGTCAGACCAGCTTGATCCGGTTCATTCCGGCTCAATCCAGCTCAAACCGGCTTGATCCGGATTTATCTGGTTCAATCAAGCCGGTCTGAACTGGACTGAACCGGTTTGAAACGGATAAAACCGGATCAAGCCGATCTGGACCGGATTGAACTAGATCAAACCGGAACCGGTTTGAACCGGTCTGATCCCGATTGAACCGGATAAGACCGGATCAGGCCGGTCGGAACCCGTTTGAACTGGATAAAACCGGATCAAGCCGGTTTGAACCGAATAAAACCGGATCAAGCCGGATTGAGCCAGATCAAGATGGATTGAGTCGGATTGAGCTGTTGTGAACCGGTTTAAACCGGATAAAACCAGTTTGAACTGGTTTGAACCGGTTTTATCTGGTTCAAACCGGTTTGATCCGGTTTTATCCGGTTCAGACCGGTTCAATCCGGTTCAATCCGGTTCGGTCTGGTTCAGACTGGCTTGATCCGGTTTTATCCGGATCAATTCAGTTCAGACCAGCTTGATCCGGTTTTATCCAGTTCAAACCGCTTCAGACCAAAACGGTTCAGACCGGTTCAAACCGTTTTGATCCGGTTTTATCTGGTTCAAACCGGTTCAGATCGGCCTGATGTGGTTTTATCCGGTTCAATCGGGTTCAAACCGTGTCAAACCGGTTCAAACCGTTTCAGACTGGTTTGATCCGGTTTTATCCGGTTTAAACCGGTTCAGTCCGGCTTGATCCAGTTTTATCTGGTTCAAACCGGTTTAGACCGGTTCAAACTGGTTCAAACCGGTTTTATCCGGTTCAGACTGGCTTAATCCGGTTTTATCCGGTTCAAACCGGTTCAGACTGGTTTTATCCGGTTCAAACCGGTTCAGACTGGCTTGATCCGATTTTATCCGGTTCAAACCGGCTCAAACCGGTTCAGACTAGCTTGATCCGGTTTTAACCGGTTCAATCCGGTTCAGACCGGCTTGAACCGGTTTTATCTGGTTCAAACCGGTTTAGACCGGTTCAAACCGGTTCAGACTGGCTTGATCCGGTTTTATCCGGTTCAAACCGGTTCAGACTGGCTTGATCCGGTTTTATCCGGTTCAAACCGGCTCAAACCGGTTCAGACTAGCTTGATCCGGTTTTAACCGGTTCAATCCGGTTCAGACCGGCTTGATCCGGTTTTATCTGGTTCAAACCGGTTCAATCTGGTTCAGACAGGTTTGAGCGGGTTTTATCCGGTTCAAACCGGTTCAGACTAGCGCTTGATCCGGTTTTATCTGGTTCAGTCCAGTTCAGACTGGCTTGATCCGGTTCAACCCGGATCAATCCGGTTCAGACCGGCTTGATCCGGTTTTATCCACTCCGGATCAAACCGGTTTGAGCCGGATTGAACCGGATCAAGCTAATTTGAGCGGGATTGAACTGTTTTGAGGAGGATTGAACCAGATTGGACAGGATCAAGCCAGTTTGAGCCAGATTGAACTGGATTGAACCGGTTCAATCCAGTTTGAGCCGGATTGAATTGCTTGAGCCGGATTGAACTGGATCAAACCGGTTTGAATCGGTTTGAGCTGTATTGTACCAGATCAAGCCAGTTTGAGCCGGATTGAACCGATTTGAGCCGGTTTGAGCTAGATTAAACCCGTTCAAGCCAGTTTGAGCTGGATAGAACCGGTTTGAGCCGGTTTGAACCAGATTGAACTGGATCAAGCCGGCTTGAGCCTGATTGAACCAGTATGAACCGGATAAAACCGGATCAAGCCGGTTTGAACCGGATAAAACCAGATCAAGCCGGTTTGACCTGGATTGAGCCAGATCAAGCCGGATTGAGCCGGAGTGATCCGGATTGAACTGGTTTGAACTGGATAATACTGGATCAAACCGGTTTGAACCAGATTGATCTGGATCAAGCCGGTTTGAGCCAGATTGATCCAGTGTGAGCCGTATTGAACTGGGTTGAACCGGATCAAGCCAGTTTGAGCTGGATGGAACCGGATTTAGCAGGATTGGACCAGTTTGAGTCGGATCACGCTGGTTTGAGCCGGATTGAACCGGATCAATACGGATTGAACCGGATCCAGCCAGATCAAGCCGGTTTGAGCCGGATCCAGCCAGATGGATCATCTTGAAGGAACAGGCTACTGATTTCCACCAAATATCAAGGAGTCAAGAGCCAGAGAGGTTATCACTGCAGTGTGGACACTGTACACCAGCTTCCTCTGGGAAGATATTTTATGACATATCCCCAGAGCACTAAATCCCGCTTATCCTTGCTAGCTTCTTCAACACAGGTGAATCGAACCTTTTCACCAAGGCAGGAAGTATGGCTTTGGAATTGCTGTCACAATCGATGCTGTGTGATCAAACCAGGCCTAAATACAAAGCTAGAGTCATGGACACTGGTGATTCGGGTTAAAAACCTGGGACTTATTCACCAGAATTGGGCTCATGTCTTTTTCTCCAATCATTCTTTTAGAGATGGAGTTTGATCCAACTGTAACCCACCGTATTATGAGACAGTGGATGAGGGCCTTGTGATTCAACAGGATCATAAGATCCACTTGAAAATTGTAGGGACACATGTGAGCAAGAATGATATTATTGCTGTTGGCTCCCCTCATGCATGGTCATGTGGGGCTTCTGAGCTGCGTCTGGAAGTCGCATACCTCATTCCATCCTGATTGAGGAAGTGTGACTTTCATATATGCTCCATTGTTCCAAGGTTCAACATGGATTTTTTCAGGGAAGGAAACAAAATACCTTGACCCCAGAAGACAACTGGCATTTCTTCCAGGTGAAGCTACTTCTCACAGATTTTTGAATGTGAGCCGAATGGAACCGGATTAAACTGGATCAAGCCAGTTTGAACCAGATCAAGCCGGTTTGAGCCGGATCAAACCGGATCAAGCCAGTTTGAACCAGATCAAGCCGGTTTGAGCCGGATCAAGCCGGTTTGAGCCAGATCGAACTGGATCAAACTGGTTTGAGCCGAGTGGAACAGGATTAAACCGGATCAAGCCAGTTTGAACCAGATCAAGCCGGTTTGAGCTGGATCGAACCGGATCAAGCCGGTTTGAGCCGGACAGAACCGGATTGAACTGAATTAAGCCAGATCAAGCCGGTTTGAGCTGAATCCAGCCAGATGGAACCGGATCGAACCGGATCAAGCCAGTTTGAGCCGGATCCGTCCAGATAGAATCGGATCAAGCCGGTTTGAGCCGGATCCAGCCAGATAAACCGGATTGAACCGGACCGAGCTGGATTAAGCCGGTTTGAGCCAGATCCAGCCAGGTGGAACCGGATTGAACCCTATCGGGCCGGATCGAATTGGATTAAACCGGTTTTGAGCCATATTGTACTGGATCAAACTGGATGGAGCCAGATTGAACCATATCTAGCCGGGTTAAACCTGTTTGAGCTGGATCTATCTGGGTTGAACCAGATGGAGCCGGATTAAACCGGATCTAGCAGGATTGAACCAGATGGAACCCAGAGCTGGATGGAACCGGCTCAAGCAGGATTAAACAAGATTAAACCAGTATGAGCTGGACTGAGCCAGATTGAACTGGCTCAAGCCAGATTAAACCGGGTTTGAGCCAGATTAAACCGGATTGAGAGGATGGAAGGAGGGAGGAAGGAAAGAATTATATCAACCACAAGTACATTTCATATACTTTTTACATTTCTAATACCCATAGAAATAGGTAACTTTTTTTGGGGGGGTTTCCGGTCGTGGGGCCTGAACTCTGGGCCTGGGCGCTGTCCCTCAGCTCTTC
This sequence comes from Dipodomys merriami, assembly GCF_024711535.1. Lineage (NCBI taxonomy): Eukaryota > Metazoa > Chordata > Mammalia > Rodentia > Heteromyidae > Dipodomys > Dipodomys merriami. The sequence goes on along the minus strand of NW_027206512.1, from coordinate 42,733,170 downwards.
AGCTCAAGGCTAGCACTCTACCACTTGAGCCACAGCGCCACTTCCAGCTTTTTTTCTTTTTGCTTATGTGGTGCTGAGGAATCGAACCCAGGGCCTCAGGCACGCAAGGCAAGCGCTCTACCACTGAGCCACCTTCCCAGCCCAGAAATAGGTAACTTTCTATACCCAAATCAGAGTGAAGCAAGTGAGCAAAATGTCATTGGACTGTCTCTGTGGCTGACACACGCTAGCACTTGGAGTCAAGGGCAAGGAATGCTCATTTTCAAATACCTCAAATACTCTACCTCCTGGCGAAAGAAAATCACACTTTTGAGTCCCCTTGGCCAAAAGCCCCAGGGGTTGTCTATCTTTTTCATTTTCTACACCATGTCCGACTTAATGTTCTAATCACATTAAACAAATATGACTTAAAGACTTTTTAATTTTTTTTTTATCTTGCCATCCCACGTTCACAACAACTGAATCCACAAACTTATCTCTATGGTTATTTATTTTATTTTATTTATTTATTTATTTATTTTTGGGTCCAGTCGTGGGGCCTGAACTCTGGGCCTGGGCACTGTCCCTCAGCTCTTCAGCTCAAGGCTAGCGCTCTACCACTTGAGCCACAGCGCCACTTCCGGCTTTTTTCTTTTTGCTTATGTGGTGCTGAGGAATCGAACCCAGGGCCTCATGCATGCAAGGCAAGCGCTCTACCACTGAGCCACCTTCCCAACCCTATGGTTATTTTTTTTACAGTGTTCACTGAAATTGAATATTTTCTTCTCCAGTTCCTTCTTCTAAGACACTGAGTCTGCAGGAGTGTGTAAACCAGGAGAGGTGTGGATGAAGGCTTATACACATGATTAAAATAAATAGCAACCATGAATTTGCTAACCCACAAACTGCCTATGCTCTATTTTGGGAATATGGATTCTTTTGTTAAATCTTGTTTTCAATATAGAGAAGTGTCATTTACACAACACAAAGAAGCACTTCATATTTTGAAAGATTATTTTAGAGTTTTAGCTATCAACTGTCGTACATTTTCTACAGATGGTACATGATAAAATGTATTATAACCTTCAAGACACCTTCCATGTTTTAACTTTCTGCGAGAGATATTTTACTAGCATCTGGGAATAAAAAAAGGTATATAATGAAAATGACCATAAAGGGCACTGAGAAGGTGGCTCAGTGGTAGAGTGCTTGCCTTGCATGCATGAGGCCCTGGGTTCCATTCCTCAGCACCACATAAGCAGAGAAAGCCAGAAGTGGCACTATGGCTCAAGTGGTAGAGTGCTAACTTTGAGCTGAAGAGCTGAGGGACAGCTCCCAGGTCCTGAGTTCAAGCCCCATGACTGTACAAAACAAAAAACAAAAACAAAAAAAAGAAAAAAAGGAAGAGAGTCAAGAAAATCCAACAATTTCTTGGGTGCAAGGTACCTGATCATTTTTATACCTTTCCTTCTTACATTCAGGGCTGAACACAAAAGACAGGCACATAGGACTTCTTGCATGCATGCATGTATGTGTTATGTATGAACAGAATGTTTCCAGTAGAGGAAACTTCTGACATTCTGAGGAGAACAGGTGGATTTGTGGGAGAAGAGATCTGTTACAGAGATGGCTCATTTGCCTCCATTATTCACCTCCCTTTCTCTTGTGCTTCTAGTTTCCTTGCTTTTTAGCTTGATGCGTTTGCTAACCTCCTTCGTTGCTGAGAATGTGATGTGACTAAGTTCTAGTAAAAGGGATATGGACACAGTGAAAGGTGTACCCTTCAGGTCACAGCAGGTAGATACATAATGCATCTAAGTTCAGAAAATTCTTATATAAAGGTCATATGCTGCAGACAAGTGAGGAAGGGTTTTAAGATTGAGGGAACTGTGTATAAAGAAATGGAAATTTAGGGACTGGTTGAAGGATGCCACACAATGAAGATGGGAAGGAAAGGCCAGATTTCCCAAAGGTTTGGATTTATCCTGTAGCCAAGAAGATATTGTAGGACGGGTGTGTAAGATGGAAATATCACCACTTTGACGCAAAATACCTGGGGATTGAATCTGGTTCATAGAAGACGCAGCCAGGCCCAAAGGGCTTTTCCGAGTTAACTTGGATAGAGGCAGAATTTTCCAAACCGCACTTTTCTGGCTGACTGCATTAAGATCAACCTGGGTTACTTGCTAAAAAAAATGCACGTTTCTGGGTTACACTCCGGAAGGACCAGGATTTTTCCCCCCTTGATTGTGCTGGTACTGGGGCTCGAACTCAGGGCCTGAGTGGCCGTCCCTTCTCTCTTCTCCCTCAAGTCTGGCCCTTTGCCGCTTGAGCCACAGCTCCACTTGAGGCTTTTTTTTTTTTTAAGGTAGTTTAATTAAGGGGTTTCACGGACTTTCCTGCCTGGGCTGGCTTTGAACTGCAATCCTCAATTCCCAGCCTCCGGAGTAGCTAGGATCCTCCTCCCTCCCCCTCCCTCCCCCTCCCTCCCCCTCCCTCCCTCCCCCTCCCTCCCCCTCCCTCCCTCCCCCTCCCTCCCCTCCCCCTCTCTTTGCCAGGTCTTTGGGTGCTTGGCAGCGGGAGGCTCCTCAAGTTCACCAGGCTGCGTCAAAAATGCGCACTAAGTACGTACAAACCAGTGGCAGGCGCGATCTGTCGGCAGCACCGAGGAGGGCCGGGCCGAAGCAGGTGCCCCGGCGCGCGCCGGCGCCGGCCACGCCCCGCGGGAAGGCCCCGAGCAGGCGCGGCGCCCCGCCCCCGTTGCTATGGAGACGCGGGCCCTGGACGAGTCCATGGTGACTGACGCGGTGGGGGGGGGAGAGGGAGGGCCGAACCGACCCCTCCGCTCCCCGCGCCGGAGGCGGCCGCGGGGCTGCGCGTCCCGCCGTCTCCCGCCACGCCCGCGCAGGTGGCCGCACGAGGCCAGGCGAGGCCCTCGGGGAGCGGACCTCCTTCCCGGAGCCCGAGCGAACTGGACGCCAGGGGCGCCTCCCCCCCCTGCCCGAACCCGGCCGATGGGAGCGGCTGTATTTGAACCAAACGGCCTTCGCGGGCCGCCGCCGCCGCCGTCGCCGCCGCCGCCGCCGCCCGGGCTTCGGAGCCGCCCGTGTCCAGTCCCCGCCTCAGGTTCCCGCAGAGCCGCGGCAGCCGCGGGAAACATCCGCCCCCAGGGTGAGGGCGGGCCCCGCCCCGCTCCCCCCTCCCCGTCCCCCCTCCGCCCCCCTCCGCCCTCCGCCCCCCTCTCCCGGCGGTCCCCCGACCCCCCGAAACCGCCACCTCCGAAGCCGACTGTGTGTCGCCGTCGGCCCCGGGGCTTGAACCGGGGGCGGCTCAAGGCTGGCGCCGTGCCGTTTGAGACGCAGCTCCGCGCCAGCCTTTCGCGGCCTCACGGACGGTCCTGCCGAGGCTGGCCTCGAACCGCCACCCCCGAGCTCGGCCTCCCGAGCAGCTGGGGTTCCAGGCGGCGCCCTGCTGGCACCGCCCGGGGTGGGGTGGGCGCGGGCGCGGCGGGGGGGGGAATGCACCGCCCGACTTTCCCCCCCCCCGCAGAGACGATGCTGCAGACACCAGGAAAACCTCTTCCCGCACCACCGGAGTTGTAGGGAAGCTCGAGTCCCCGCTCCAGGCCGCCGCGGGGCGAGATGCTGAGCTCCACCGACGACCTGGAGTTTGAGACCGCCGAGAACATCGAGGAGATCTCCCAGCTGTCCGCCCTGGAGCTGTCGGACGCGGCCTCCAGCGAAAGAAGTTCAGCCGATACCCCCGAGAAAACTGGTTACCCGGACTCTGTGTACGTGACGGCGGCGAACGTGTTTCGGGGTATTCGAATCGAGAAGTCGCCAGACAAAGCCATAATCAAGTACGGGAGCGAACCCCTGCAGTCCCTGCCCCAGTATGAGGACGAGTCCTTGCAGCGTTTGTCCTACGAGCTGGCGTTCAGTACCCTTAAGTGTGAGTAGCCGTGCCGGCCCGGGGAGGAGGGGGTCCGGGGCGTTGGCCGGCGGCGGCACACAGCACTGGAACCAGCCAGCTTCCTGTTGCTTGTGGGACCGTGCATTCCCTGCCTTGACGGAGGTGTAAGTGCACGGGCGTTAACAGGCTCGGGAAACAGCCTGGACGAGGAAGAGAACAAGAGTTCACTGCAGAATCCGGTTTAAACTCCTCGCCTATGTATTTGCATCGCACCCTTGTGTAATTTCACTTCGTATGTTTGCTTATGAGTTTTTCACACACATAAAACCATTGGGGGAGAGTGGAAAGAGGAATAGAGAGAAAATAAAAAGTGCAATACGTATGTATTTTTAAAAGGAAGTACCAGGACTGGGAGAGGTGGTTCAAGGGAGAGCGATTGCCACGAGTTCAAATCCTAGTGCAATCAAGAACAAAACAAGCAAACATCCCCTCCCCTCTCCCTCCCAGAAAACAAAACAAAACAAAAAACCTCTTTAAAAGTGAATACCAAAATTAACTCAACTCCAATCAAGATGTTCCTATTCTCTAGCTAACAGCTTTAACTTAGGGAGTCAAACTTTGGTAAAAATTTAACTTTCTAATTTGTCTGGAGGATTCCAGACTTGAATTTCCAGAGCCAGTAATGTTAGTTAACAACTTGCGAAAGTAGCGTTGACTCTGGGATAACGGGCTGTTCTTCCTGGGAGGAGAGCAGCTGGCACAGGCCCCTGAGTCAGGAACTGCAGAGGTTTTCCTTGTATCTCAAACATTGTAATCATGTAATCCTGGCTACTCAGGAGGCTGACTGTAAACTTGAATACTGGTTTGTAATATCTGTCCAAAGAAACATTCCAGAAAAGTTTGGAGTGTTGCAGCATAGCTGAAATCATGAACTTGTTGCTTCCCAGAGACACCTTGAAAAGGGCAAAAGCCATTTGCAATTTCCTTACTACAGTACTAGTACGAGTGCTACTTGCATCTTTACACCTAGAAAGCAGAGAAAAATTGTCAGTTGACTTGAAAGGTTCCATTCGTTATTTAGTTGTCTTCAGAGATGGCTGGAAGTAATTCCAGTGTTCATCTCTCTTCTTTTGCTCATGACTTCTTTTTCTTAAGTCTTAACTATTTTTTCCTTTTCTAGTTGAAGCTTTTGGACTCTTCATTCTTCACCCCACTCTATCAGCCACACTATCTCACTTTACACCAGAAGAGTCAAATGAATATGTTGACGCTTTCTCCTTTTAACACTGGAATGCAGCCTGGCAGCTTTGTTGATTAATTGGTATTTAATGTTAGAGTTCTATACAGATAATTTACTTTTCTAATAGGATAGTGACTTTTTTCTTTAGAAATAAATAGTAAAAGACTGAATTATTCTATTTACAATTAATGCATTAAGTAGATTTGGGAAGCCAATCATAAGAATTCTCCTAATTTTCGGAGTCCTTAGTGGTGGTTAATTTTCAACTTCTTTTTTTTCTTGTTGTCAGTTGTGGGGGCTGAACTCTGGGTATGGGCGCTGTCCCTCAGCTTTTCAACTCAAGGCTAGCATCCTACCACTTGAGCCACAGTGCCACTTCCAGCTTTTTTCTGCTTCTGTAGTGCTGAAGAATCTAACCCAGGGCTTCATGCATGCAAGGCAAGCGCTCTACCACTGAGCCACCTTCCCAGCCCAGTTTTCAACTTCTGAGTATAGAGTTTGACTGAATGTGGCTGTATTATAGAGATGTGTATAGTATATTATTTTCTTCCTCTTTGTGTGTGTGTGGGGGGGGGGAGAGAGAGGGAGGCAGGGAGAGAGAGAGGGAGGGGGAGGGGAGAGGGAGAGGATACTGGTGTTGAAACTCAAGGCCTCTCTCTGCTAGGCAGACATTTGAGCCTTGTCTGCAGCCTTTTTGCTTTAGTCGTTTTTCAGGTAAGGGATCATACTTTTGCTTAGTCTAGCCTGGATCTGACGTGACCGGCATGGCCCCTATGCCTGCTTTTCTGTTGAAGTGAGGTCTAGCTCTTCTGAAGTTGGCCTTGAGCTTTGATTCTGCCAATCTCCACCTCCTAAGTAGCTGTATTACGGATGTAAGACAGCCTATTTTTATGAAAGGATCTTAAGACTATTTGATCTTTATGACCAAAAACATCTTATTCAGATAAATTCATAGGCTTTACAAACCTGCTGTAATCCTAGCTACTGAGGAAGCTAAGATCTGAAGATGGAGGTTCAAAGCCAGCCCGGGCAAAGAAAGTCTGTGAGACTCTTATCTCCAATAAAACCACCAGAAAACCGGAAGTGGCACTGTGGCTCAAGCGGTAGAGCACTAGCCTTGAGCTGAAGAGCTGAGGGACAGCGCCCAAGCCCAGAGTTCAAGCCCCATGACTGACAAAAAAAAATCAAATTATATATTATATATAATTATATATATTGATATAATTATATCAGATTATAAAATTAGATGGTGCTGGTTGGTTACTTGTCTGAAAGTATTTTAATAAACAGAGAACTGGTGGCTCACACCTACTAAGGAGGTTGAGATCAAGAGGATCGAGGTTCAAAGCCAGCCCAGGCAAAGAGGCCCAGTGAGGCTCTTCCCCCTCCCCCCAGTCCTGGGACTTGAATTCAGCCTGGGCACTGTCCCTGAGCTTCTTTTGCTTAAGGCTAGCACTCGTCACTTGAGCCACAGCACCACTTCTGGCTTTTTCTTTTTAAGTGGTACTGAGGAATCGAACCCAGGGCTTCAATGCATGCTAGGCAAGGACTCTACCACTGTGCACCATTCCCAGCCCCCAGTGAGACTCTTATCTCCAATTAGCCTCAAGAAACCAAAAGTGGTGCTGTGTCTTATGGTAGAGTGCTAGCCTTGAGCAAAAGGAGCTCACAGACAGTACCCTAGCCCGCAGTTCAAGCCCCAGGGCTGTCCTCCCCCCAAAAGTATTTCAATAATATTTTGTTTTAAATGATCATTACAGTAATTTTTAGATATTCAGAAAGAATAAAGTCAGAATTCTGGAGGTTGGTGGTATAGTCTAGGAGCTGAGCATGTATGTTTAGCATGTGCTAGGCTTTGGGTTTGATTTCTCATCATTGGAAAATAATAGAAATTCTAATACAGTACATTTTCCAACATAACTAAAAACTAAAATTATTGGAGACTTTTGCACATTTCAACTTTATTTGTGTGAATACTGCCACTTGATGTTTTATAAATTCATATATGTCTCATAAATTTTAGGTTCAAGGATCATAGTTTAGAAAACTGGAGATATTTTGCCTTAGGGTCTTTCATAGGAGCAATACAGCTATCAATGTTATTAAAGAATGCATGGAGCCTGGCATCAGTGGCCCATTCCTGTAATCCTAGCTACTCAGGAGGCTGAGATCTGGGGATCGTGTTTAAAGCCAACCTGGGCAGGAAAGTCTGTGAGACTTTCCAGTTAACTACCGAAAAGCTGACAATAATACTGGGATAGAGTGCTAGTAGCCTTGAGCACAAAAATCTCAGAGACAGTATCCAGGCCCTGAGTTCAAGCTCCAGGATTCATATTCTCTTTCCTTCCTCCCTCCTTCCCACCCCCTCCCCCCACAAGTGCTTGGCTAATAGTTCTCTTTGTTAATTAGATCCCATTGCCATATTTTGGGGGGCAAATAGACACAAAAAATTAACATCTTGCAGTCTAACAACTACCAAGTGTATAGCTTTGGCTGTGTTTTGTGCTTTTCAGGTTTTGTTTTTCTTTTGCTGGTACTCGGGTTTAAATTCAGAGCCTCAAACTTACTTACTTTGTTTACTTAGCTAAAGCCTATCACTTGAGCCATGCCTCCTTCCTGGCTTGCTGGTTAGTTTGGAGATGGAGTCTAGTGAAATTTCAGCCAGGGCTGGCCTGAATTGTTTAGCTCTCAGCTTTGTGAGTAGCCATGGTCACAGGTGTGAGTCACTGGCACACCCAGTTAAGATACTACTTTTTAAAAAAATGTCAGTTGTGGGGCTTGAACTCAGGGCCTGGGTGCTGTTCCTGAACTCTTTTGCTCAAGATTAGTTCTATACCACTAGAGCCACAGCTCCACTTGTGGTGGTAACTGGAGATAAGAGTCTCACACACTTTCCTGCCCAGGTTGACTTTGAACCATGGTCCTCAGATCTCAGCCTCCTGAGTAACTAGGATTACAGGTGTGAGCTACTTGCACAGGGTGATACTCTACTCTTGAACTAGAGACTTCCTCACATCTCCAGGGCACAGGTGTCGGAAGCTCTGCAGTGCAGCGTGCCTCCTACACACCCACTAGCAGAGAGAGGGGAGTGGAGAGATGTGCACACTATTTCTTTCCCTTCACCCAGTGAAACTCAGTTATCCTCTCCTAGGGAGAGTGAGGCCAGGAGGGAGGAATGGGGTAAAGTTCATTTTAGTAGTAATTACTGGGAGTGGGGGGGGTGTAACTGGAATTATTGGGCTGTATTTTGGAAAAGGAAAGATTTTCAACCTGCTAATTTAGGTAAGGCATTAGCAGTGTGCTTTACTTGGCTACTTACACAGGCTTGTTACAGGACTAAGATGAAGAAAGGCACCACAGTGTCATGGAGAAGAACATGAATTTGCCATACTCTGTGGGGTTGAGTCGCTTATCTGCCTCTTGCTGTGTACTGTGTAGTCAATTATTCTGTGCTTTGTTTCCTGTAATAGGATCATTGTGGAAGATTAGGTGAATTAATATATGAAAAGCCTTCAGAACAACTTCTAATGCATATAAATTTTAGATGTACAAGGATAAAGCTTTGTACATAATACTAAATGTGATCCAGAGGCGTTAACTGTTTTGATAAGAGCCCTAGCTACTGAATGTAGTCTTGGTAAAATCACACCTATTGTCCTCCATTCAGCTTGTGCTTGGCAGTGTATGCCCTTGCAGGTCTGGCATGTTGACGGCAGCTTATGATGACTTTGTTTTTTGTAACATATTTGGAATTATGAAGCTGATAGCAATTGGTTTGCAGTGCTAAGGGTGTGAAACTCTGAACTTCATTTTCCTTATAAGAGATATGCAACTCTTACCTTGTATGGTACCTCCATAGTTGGGGACTAAAATATAGATATCTATATTTTATCTTTATTTTAGTCCCCAACTATGGAGGTCCCCAACTATGGAGGTACCATACAAGGTAAGATTTCCTATGAATCTTGTAGTTTCTGCTCTAAATTAATTTTTCACTTCCCAAATAAGGAATGAATGTACATTGTATAATAGGTTTTCCATGAATATTGAATGAATTGAAGCTGGCCTTTGATTTAATCGCCCCCTACCCCCACATACATAAATGCTGAGGAGGTGGGTTTTTGTTGTTGTTTTGTTGTTGTTGTTTTCTGCTTCTTTTGGTCATGGGGCTTTAATTTAGGGCCTGGGTACTGTCCCTGAGCTTTTTCTTTTCTTTTTTTTTGGGGGGGGGGGTCCGGACGTGGGGCCTGAACTCTGGGCCTGCGCGCTGTCCTTCAGCTCTTCAGCTCAAAGCTAGCACTCTACCACTTGAGCCACAGAGCCACTTCCAGCTTTTTTCTTACGTGGTGCTGAGGAATCGAACCCAGGGCCTCGAGCATGCAAGGCAAGTGCTCTACCACTGAGCCACCTTCCCAACCTCCCTGAGCTTTTTCACTCAAGGCTAGTATTCTACCATCTTCAGCCACACCGCCACTTCTGATTTTCTGGTGGTTAGTTGGAGATAAGAGTCTCATGGATTTTCCTGCTCAGGTTGGCTTTTGAACTATGATCCTCAGATCTCAGCCTCCTGAATAGCTAGGACTACAGGGGTGTGCCACCAGTACCAGCTCACATTAAAGTCTTTATTGGGCAACCCCTTTGTCACTTGGATTTAAGGTTAACTGCCATATCACTAGTGAGCTCTGTCAAATACTTGTTAAAAACAAGCCATTTGCTGGGCTCTGGTGGCTCACACCTGTACTCCTAGCTACTCCCAAGGCTGAGATCTCAGGATGGCATTACAAAGCTGGCTGGGACAGCAAAGTCCATAAGACTCTAATCTCCAGTTAGCTATAAAATCATCAACAACAACAAAAATGCTGGAAGTAGAGCTTTGGCTCAAGTTGTAGTATTAACCTTGAGCACAGGCCTTGAGTTTAATCCCCAAGACTGGCACAAACAAAACCAAAAACAAGTAGCAGCAGCAGCAGCAGCAACAACAACCGCCAATCCAAACAGAGACTGTTGCTGGGGAAGAGGGAACCCTGCCCCTTCATCTCCATAAGGCAGCAAAGCCCTTAATCCTGATACCAGCAAAGCCCTTAATAGCAAACCAACAAGGACGAAACTGCCAACACTTCTCACACCTAAACAGAGAACAACAATCCTAAGGAATCTGCAAATTAAAATCCAGCAATACTTCAGAAGACTATGAGAAGCCATGCCTAACAATATTAGAACCTCTCTAATACCTTCTAAAGGCCCTAAATTCAAGGTCAGAATTCCTTTCTGATCACTTCGATTGTTCAGATGACAATGCTTCATCATTCCATGTGGAGCCTGGGCCTTCATAAAGATTCTAACGTCACCTAAATCTTCATTTACAAGCTTTGTTATTTCTGATACCAGACATCTCTCATTTCTTGCAGATCAAGATATTTTGGAAAGTATATTAATAGACAGCTATATCTTCCCAAGTACCACAATAGTAAGTATACAAAGTTTAGAATTAACTTGTCGCATGATTATTTTTTCAAAATCTTAAAGAACCTAAAGATTTAAATAAAACCAGTTTGCTTAATAGTGAGGCTTCTTCAAAACATGGACTCTTTTCTACTTTTTATTCTTCTGATACTGACCCTTGTCTTTTCCATTTGATGAACATGTCCCAGATTATCTTTTTTGTAGGTTTTTCTTAATATATATTTATGTAAGCTGGGCTCTTCTGCTCCTATCTGACAACCTTAAACAGACTATGTGAAAATAAAAATGATCATGTTCCCACATTGTTATGAAAAATAACGGGCTGTAAAATATCGCTGTTGAATGTTGTATACTTTTCTTTGTACGTTTCCCTGTTATATGTTAGCCAGATCATTTGAGCAGTCTTATTGTTGTGATGCTATATGATTTCCAAGATAGAAAGTTCCAAAATCGTGTTATTACTGATAATGAAGAGTCCATAGCGGAAGTTCAAGAAGTAGAGAACCTTCTTAACAGGTAATTGTACAAGTGAAATAGACCTTACTGTGTTTGGTAAAGTTGTATACATTATAACTTGCAGCTGTCTACAAATGTTACAAATTTATTGAGGAAAAAACAAACCTGACTTCTGTTTAAAATTAAATTGCTTAAACATTTTTTTTTAATTAAAAAGCTTCAAGAGGAAGATCTACATATAAGCATGTAGGAAATCATTAAAGTACACTTTAATGCTATTTCTAGCATATAAATTAAAACTTCATTTGCAGTTTTTGTTGTTGTTGTTGTTGTTTTTTTCCTGGTTGGTTGTGGGCTTTGAACTCTGGGCCTGGGTGCTGTCCCTCAGCTCTTCAGCTCAAGGCTGAAAGCTCTACCACTTGAGACACAGCGCCACTTCTGGTTTTCTGGTGGTTAACCGGAGGTCAGAGTCTAACAGATGTTCCTACCTGGGCTGGCTTTGAACCGTGATCCTTGGATCTCAGCTTCCTGGGTAACTAGGGTTATAGGCGTGAGCCACTGGTGCCCAGCTATTATTTGGTTTTTAAAAATACCTACCATATTTTCCATGTACCAAATGAGAAAATCCCAACCCTAGGAAGAAAACTCACTATTTTGCCAGATTGGAAAAAAAAATCTATTTTGTTAAGAACTTTATTTTGTCAGTCATGAGGCTTGTACTTAGAACCTGGACACTGACTCTGAGCTTTTGTGCTCATGCTAGCACACTACCACTTGAGCAACAGCTCCATTTCCAGCTTTTTTGGTGGCTAATTGGAGGTAAGAGTCACATGGACTTTTCTGCCCAGGCTGGCCTCAAACTATGATCCATAGTTCTCAGCCTCCTGAGTAGCTAGGATTACAGGCATGAGTCACTAATGCCCAGCTAATTTTTTCTTATTACTATACATTAGTGTACAAGGGGCGGGTTCATGGTGGTATCTCCATCCACATACACATGCATTTCAATGGTCTTAGCCCATCACTCTCCCTTAGGGGTAGTTCAAAACTCCCTTTTGAAGAGTCAGTGAACTTATATATGCAGTGTCTTTAAAGCAATTTTTTTTTGGTTGGTTGTGGGACTTGAACTCTGGGCCTGGGCGCTGTCCCCCAGCTCTTCAGCTCAAGGCTAGCGCTCTACCACTTGAGCCACAGCACCACTTCTGGTTTTCTGGTGGTTAATTGGAGATAAGTCTCACGGACTTTTTTGCCTGGGCTGGCTTTGAACTGTGATTTTAACTCTCAGCCTTCTGAGTAGCTAGGACTACAGGTGTGAGCCACTGGCGCCCAGTTTAGAGCACATTTTAACAGAAACAGTTCTATTCTATTTTCTACTTCAACCATGTACTTTCTCATAGACCCCTCCTTACATGTACCCATTCCCCCAACAAAGCCTGTTTTAGTTTCCTGTGGTGCTTTGTTTTTTCATGTGTACTAAAATTGCACCAGGGGTTTTCACCATGATATTTCAGATGTGTATAGACTGTGTTTTGCTCAGAATAACTCTCTGTTCATACCAAACACCATGAAGCTTACTACAAGGAGAGAAGTTCCTCCTCAAAGCATAGCAGGGAGAACTCGTTAAACTAGTGCATGTAAAATGCTCAGCTTCAAAGCAGACACTTAGTGTTCCAGAAATGATCAGTGTTACTGTGTTCTGTGGTTTGAACGTCACCTCTGATGTAGCAGCACTGGGAGGTGGGCAGGCTGTGCAGCTTTGTCCCCTTGAATAGATGAGCGTGGTTGCTGAAGGGCGTGCAGGAGCGGGTTTGTTCTCTTGCGCTTTTGCCCTTTGCCAGCAGCCACATATGGCTCAGCAGGGAACCCTCACCAGATGCCAGCGCCCTCCTCTCCTGCCTCCTGAACTGTGAGAAACAAACTGCTTTCTTTATGAATTCCTCCAATCTTCAACATTCTCGTAGCAGCACAAACAAGATGAAGACGTGGGTGACTCTAGCTTTTGCTATTATGTTGTTGAAGTTTAATAGAAAGCAAGATAGAGTAACTGAAGTCCTTTAGGAAGATTTTTACCTCGTGAATAGTCTGAAATAATGGTCACAGTAGTATGATGTCTCATTTCATGTGTTTATGGGCAGTAGTTCAAGCCATTAAAATGATTGAAGGCTGAGGCCATAGCACGCATGAGGTACTCTTACTCTGATACATTAACGATGTGACACATGCATAGCTCATGTATGTGATAGCCAGGAGAAATTACGGGATGGGGCAGAAAAAGCCATTACATATATTCACTGTTAGACCAGTGAAGACCCAGCGCCTGCTTGCTATTTTTTTTGTGTGGGGGTGTGGGGGGGGGCTGCCTCCTGGGATAGACATGTGAGTTAGGTACAGAAAGTTTGGTAGAACAATGTGCTGTGGGACAGGCTCTCAGTTTTAAGCTTCCTGAGCGTCTCTCAGTTTTTGTTGGATAATCAAGACTTAGTAGGCTTTCATGGCCATATTAACTGGTCTCTGAGGGGCTAATGAGAGCTGGGGTTGGGTTGAATCAGCCAGAAAAGCCATAGGGCTCTAACCAAGTAAAGACCTGACTGTGGCTTCATCAGCAGGAAGCTAGCTAGCAATTCAAGTGAGACACGTAGGAACAAGGCAAGCAAAGGACATGGCCTAGGCGAGAGACTGAACATACTACAGCTTACAAGCGCATATGACCCCCACAGTGCTCGCTCTCCTCCTGCTCCCACAATGCTGTCCTCCCTCTGGCCAGAATAGATCTGGTTATGCTCCTGTGAGTGCAGCCGGTCCACTACCACCAGCCATGTCATAGCACCACAGTCTTATCACATGGACTACTGTCATACATTCTTTACCATGTGGTTTCTACAAGGAAAGGAGTGCTTTTTTGTTTTGTTTTGTTTTGTTTTGAATTGCCAGTCCTGGTCTTAAACTCAGGGCCTGGGTGCTGTCCTTGAGAGCTTTTATGCTCAAGGCTACGTGCTCTACCACTTGAACCGCAGCTCCACTTCTAGCTTGTTTGGTGGCTTATTGGAGATGAGTCTCATGGACTTTTCTGCCTAGGCTGACACTGAACCATGATCTTCAGATTTAGCTTCCTGAGTAAGCAGGAGCTTCCTGAGTAGGCATGAGCCACTGGCCCCAGGACAGTTAGAGTGCTTTTTAAAAATGTAATATATGGTCATGATAGTCTAATTGGATTAGACTTGTCCTACTACAAGCAACTGAAAAACTGGATCAGATCCATGAGGTAAAGATTTTGAGTATTAGACAGGAAGTAGCACAAAAACTTGATCTCTGAGAACATGACATAAACAAGCTGAGCCCCAGAACAGCCTTGGCTTTCTGCCTAGAGGGTCTTTCCAAACTGCAATGCAGGAAGTAGAAGATGGTAGTTCTGCTGAGATCTGAAAACAACTGTATTTTCTTTTTTTCTTTTTTTTTTTTTGGGTCCAGTCGTGGAACCTGAACTCTGGGCCTGGGCGCTGTCCCTCAGCTCTTCAGCTCAAGGCTAGCGCTCTACCACTTGAGCCACAACACCACTTCTGGCTTTTTTCTTTTTGCTTATGTGGTGCTGAGGAATCGAACCCAGGGTCTCATGCATGCAAAGCAAGCGCTCTACCACTGAGCCACCTTCCCAGCCCCACAACTGTATTTTCAAAGGTTGATGATCTTTCTTTCCTTTATAAGTGGGAAAGTACTTTACTTTGAATGATTTATGAATGTTAAACTACATGAAGATGAATCACATTTACTCACATAGATTCTTTTTGTGGCTCATGCCTTTAATCCAAGCTCCTTGAGAGGCAGAGGTCAGGAGGATCAAGATTCAAGGCCAGCACAGACAGAAAGTCAGTGAGACCCCTATCTTAAACAAGCTGGCCATGATAGTGCAAAGTCTGTAATCCCAGTCATGAGGGAGGTGTAGATAGGAGGATTGTGGTCATCAGCTGGCTGGGGCAAAAAGCATAAGACCTTATCTAAGCAATAACTTTAAAAAGGCAAATCAGAAGTATGGCTCTGGTGGCAGAAGGCTTGCAAGTGTAAGGTCCTGAGTTCAAATACTAGTACCACCAAAAAAAAACCTAAATGTGCTTTGTTAATGTTTCTAATGGAGAATTGAATCTTGTTTCAAATACAATATCATCAAGAATAAATTCTCTATCTCTAGCTTTAAGACGAAATTGGCCGCAGCATTGGCAAGATGTCGAATCAAACATGATGCCCTTTCAATATACCAGATTCTTCCAGAAGAAGTTAGGAAGCAGGAACTAAGGGCTTCTACTCTGCCACTTTATGCTTGGATAAATACCTGTAAAGTCAGGTAAGAGTTTTATCAAATTCTTTGCTCATAGTTTAAGTCTCCCATCTTCTACATATAATTTGATAAGAAATAGTACTTTTGCTGGGTGCTGGTGGCTTATGCCATACTCTTAGCTATTCAGCAGGCTGAAATCTGAGGCTGACGGTTCAAAGCCAGCCTTGAAGAAAAGTCCATGAGTCTTCAATTAACCATCAAAAAAAAAGTTGAAAGTGGGGCTGTGACTCAAGTGATAGAGCACTAGCCTTTAGCAAAAAAGCTCAGGGGAAACAACAAGACCCTGGGTTCAAGCCAGGACTAGCAACAAAAAAACAAAGCAAAACACAAAAACCCCCAAACAATCCCTTTCCCCCAAGAAACAGTACTTCTTTTAGCCAAGTGCAGATGGCTCATGCCTATAATCCTAGCTACTCAGGAGACGGAGATCTGAAGGTCAAGGTTTGAAGTAAGCCTGCGCAGAAAAGTCCATGAAACCCCATTTCCAATTAACCAGTAAAATGCCTGGCTCAAGTGGTAAAGCTTCATGGTAGGGGGGAAACACATCTAGAAGAATGGTGTGAGCCATTGTGCCAGCTTTTAGTTGAGAAGAGGTCTCACAGGCTATGTATTTTTGGCTAAAATTGTAAGTTCTATAAAATGCAATGTGGCAGTGAGTTTTTTGTTCCAGGAAAATTTATTAATATTAATTAATATTAAATACATGTTAATGTATTACCTTTGTAATTATACCCTACTGTGTATTTACAGCCCTGAACATGTTTTTAGCACTTTGAAGAGGAAAGGCTATAACAGAGTCAAATCTGTACTACATATTGATGGAAAAGTCTTTGCTGTGGACCAACACTGCTGTGATGTCTTAATTTTTCCCTCCCATCTTAAAAACGATCTAATCAATACAGATCTATTCAAAGAGTACAAACTTATTTTTCAGGTAAACTATTATTTACTTTCTGAACCAACCCTACTTTGTCAAAGACTCTCTCCACATAAGAGTAAAACCTAATCCTTTATATTTTTATAGCATATCAGAGAGGTTTCTAAGACCAGAACATCTCCTGTGCTGTCTATGCCAGGGCTCCTGCTGGACCTGGGCAATGTAGTGTCACATGAAGTAATAAAGTTCACATTCATCTCCATACTCAGAGGGAGCGTGCTGGCAGCAGAAAGGCTGTAGTTTTTCCTTCCTAATGGAGGACTTGAGAAGCTACAAGGGGACCTCTTCCTTCCATGGAGGAGATCCTAGCACCGTCCTGCATATGCAAATGCAGTGTAGAACACTTCTCTCTCCCATTCTTTCCAATATGGCCTTTATATAGTGCACTACAGGAAGAGGATATGAGACAGAATGGTCTAAATAAAAGACGCTGAATTCATACATATATCCTTCCATTACAATTCCTGCCTGAGATCCACTGAAGTCTAAGGTTTCTCCTTCCCCACCCCCACATTCCTGCACAGAATCAAGCACTGACAGCAGCCGCAGAGGTCTGGCAGGCCTGCTTTGACAACTGTCATTTGAATCTCTGTGACCAGCAGCAGTCATGGCAGATGAAGGATTTTCATCAAGGGGCAAGAATGGGAGCTAAGACAAGGCATTACTAATCTATTCATTCTACTTACAGATTTTTATTATGGCCTTACTGCTAGTCAAAAATTACATGTTAGTCATAGTTCTTACTGAACAGCTGAGTACTTTATTATTAAAAAATTAGCTATCTTTGTTAACTCTTATTTAGACATATTTATTTAGTTTTAAACTTAAAGGGATGAGGTACTGCTGTAAGATTTCTACTTAGAATTTTCTTTTATCTAAAGCAAGAAATCTGCTTTTCTCTAATCATGCCCTTTGAAATTGTAAACATACTATTTATTATCTTATAGGACAAATCTCGAAGTCTTGCTGTCCATTCTGTAAGGGCTTTATTAAATATGGATGATGATATCTTAATGGTCAATACAGGTTCATGGTACACAGTTGCTCATATGTCAATCTTAACAAGCAATAATACCACAAAGGTTTTCGTATGTGGAGTACAGTCACAAGCTAAAGATCCTGACCTGAAGAAACTTTTCACAAAAATGGGATGTAAAAGTATGTACAAATTTTTTTTTGGTGATTACTAGTTCAAACATTATAGGAAATTTAAAGTGTTTGAATTTATTATTTTTTTGTAATGGGAACTTTTGTTTTTTGGTTGGTTGTGGGATTTGAACTCAGGGCCTGGGCACTGTCCTTGAGCTCTTTCACTCAAGGCTAGCACGCTACTATTTTGAGCCACAGTTCCACTTGAGGTTGTTTTTTTTTTTTTTTTTTTTTTTTGGTGGTTAACTGGAGATAAGAGTGTGTGTCATAGACTTTCCTGCTGGCTTCTAACCACAATCCTCAGAGCTGAGCCTCCTGAATAGCTAGGATTATAGCATGAGCCACCAGTACCTGGCCCTGTAATGGAAAATTTTTATATGTGAACTATCCTCATTAATTTATGTCAGGCTCTTAATGTTGAATTAAAGTATCTTGGTACTTTTGAATTGATATTTTGCTCTGATCTAATTTGAGGTCTTGAACATATGTAGTTGCTTTCCATTGAATAGATAAAATCATATCCACACTAGGCACTGGTGGCTTACACCTATAATCCTAACTACTACTCAGGAGGCTGAGATCTGAGGATTATGGTTCAAAGCCAGCCCAGGCAGGAAAGTTTGTGAGACTCTCATCTCTAAACCACCCCAAACCAGAAGTGGAGCTATGGCTTAAGTGGTAGAACACTTGAGCAGGCCTTGCCCAGGCCCTAGTTTAAACCCCAGGATTGGCACACACACAAACAATTGCTCTCCCCCACCCCCATGTTCATATGCAAAGATACATTTTGTTATTGGTTCAATGAGGCTGACTAAGTAAAACTTTGATATAGTCACAGAACCAGGGAGACAAAAGTAGAATTCAGGGCCTGTCCAGGAGATGTGTATATCTGCGAGATTTCACTTGGAACACAGAAACATGACCTGGATAGTGACCACATACGTCCTCAGTCCTTCGAAGAACTGGAGCCCAAATCCCAGGCATCTTAATTTCCAAGTGGTTTATGGTGATGAGAACTTCTAGTATCATTGTAAAGATCCAAAAGAGAATTCTAGAACTAAAAAAATGTAACACTTAACATTAAGAAATAAATGAGACTGAGGATGTAACCCAATGGTAGAGCATGTATGATGCCCTGGGTGTGAGCTCCAGCACCAAACAAGAAAAAACAAGTGGATGGGGTTGACAGTAAATTAACAAAGCTAAAAGAGAAATAAGAAAACTGATGATCAGAGAAAATATCTAGAAGCCTGGAGAGAGAAAAGGATGATTAATAAGAACAAAAGAGTAAGTAGAATCTCAGGAACAGAAGAAAGAAATTGATGAGAAATAATTGAATTTTAAGCTAGGGAGTTTCCAAAGTAGATAAAAGACATTAAGCTTTGGATTCAAGAAGACTTGTGAATACTAATAAGAAGAAATATATATGTCAAATTATGCTATTATATGAATGTTTATTTCCCCATAAAATTCATGTTAGAAACCTAACCCCCAAATGATTAGTGCTAGAAGGCACTAATGTCTTTGATTGAAGAATACAAATAAAGATACTTTGTGGGCTTTTATTTTTGTGTGTGTGCGTAATGGGCACTGAAAGTACTAACCATAAAAGGAAACAAATTGATTGATTGGGTTCCAGAAAAAAATTAAAAAACAGCTGGGTGCCGGTGGCTCATGCCTATAATCCTAGCCACTCAGGAGTCTGAGGAACATGGTTTGAAGCCAGCCCTGGCAAGAAAGCCCATGAGACTCTTATCTCCAATTAACTGTTCAGAAAAAGCTGGAAGTGGCGCTGTTGCTCAAGTGGTAGAATGCTAGCCTCGAGCAAAAGAAACCCAGGGACAGTGCCCAGAGTTCAGGCCCCAGGACCTGCAAAAAAAATAAAAATAAACAAGTTCTCATTAAGAGAGTACAAAGAAAAATCACAAGAGAGAGGAGGCATGCATGTTGATGAAGAGCTTTTTAAAAAAATCAATGCTGAACAGAGAGTTGTTACAAATGGACAATAAAAACAAGAGGACAAGAGGAAAGTGTGCAAGAGACATGGCCATATATCTCACAAAAAAGTGTTGTCAGACACCAAAAGGACATAAATGTATCAAACCTCATTAGCACCGGGAATGCAATTAAAATCACATCTTGCCATGACATACCCACTGAAGGACAAGGTTAAGAAGACGGGCAGGGCTGAATGTTGGCAAGCCAAGGAACATCTGTGATGTGCAGCACTGCTGGTGGCACTGCAAATGGGTGTGACTAGTTCAGCTGAAGTTGAATAGTGCCCACATTATCACCAAGTGTTTCATACCCAGCTTTCTTACCCTTTCCATGTCCTCCATGCATATATATGTTCCCCCAAAGCTATTATAACACTGTTTTCCATTGTGTGGGTTCAGCACCTTAGACTGTACCTCATAAACAGTTTTGATATTTTGGGGTAAGATCATAGGATATAAAAGGGGATGAGACCGGAAAGGGAAATAAGCAGTACTGAGCACTTATCATGTATGAGATACCATGCCAAACTCTAATCCTGTATCTCAGAGCTCAGCACAATTAGGAAAGCCATCTAATCGATGACTAAAACAGATGAATGAACTAGAGGGCTTCTCTCTGCACACGAGGTGGATAATGAAGTTGGGAGTGAAGCTTGACTGCTTCTGCAGCCCAGTTCCCACCATGGCATGCTGCTGCAAGTTCAAGCTGGGGCCTGCAGGCGATCAGCCTGCCACTGAGAACGTCGTGTTTGTATTTGACAACAATGCCCAAATAAATCCATGTTTAGCAAAAGAAGAAATTGAGAAAACAAACTGAAGTTCAGAATTAAAAAATATTTTAAACTTAAAAATCAGGTTGAAAAATCTTCATTAAGAAAATGTCTGTATTTGCCAGGTGCTGGTGGCTCACGCCTGTAATCCTAGCTACTCAGGAGGCTGAGATCTGAGGATCGCGGTTCAAAGCCAGCCCGGGCAGCAGAGACCGTGGGACTCCTATCTCCAATAATAAACCACCAGAAAACCGGAAGTGGCGCTGTAGCTCAAGTGGTAGAGTGCTTGCCTTGAGCTGAAGAGCTGAGGGACAGCGCCCAGGCCCAGAGTTCAAGCCCCATGACCGACAAAAAAAAAAAAAAAGAAAAAAGAAAATGTCTGTATTTTAGGAATTTATGTCTCTTTTAAAATCCACATTAGACCTACTTTCTGTGAGGTTGAAGACTTTCAAATGAGTAATAAGATATAATAATGCACTTAGATTTTTTATTACTCTTCTGCATTACTTTTTCTCTTCTAGATATTGAAATTCTTCATGAGACATTTGTTAACATTGAAGCCAAGGATCACAGGTTACAGAAAGTCAAAGTGATTTTGCTGCTGCCTCGTTGTTCTGGACTGGGTGTCAGCAACCCTGTAGAATTTATTTTAAATGAACATGAAGGTACTCACATCTTATTTCAGCCTTGTCAAATTCATTCATGATCTAACCCATTGGTTTCTATGTGGGGAAGTGCATCTCTTTTCTGTGCTGGTCTCTGGCAGTTTGTATTCTTCTCTAAATACATGACTGGACTACAAGGCCTTGGATGACTTCCCACAGATCTTGGAAGAAAACAATACCCAATGTGCTTAGTACTCTTTGAAAACTGAACATAATGAGCTTCACTAATTTTTAAAATATGAAGTTAGCATTTTGATATAAGTTATTTAATTTTGGTAGGTATTTTTTGGGAAAATTTCTATCAGTAGACAAAATCATTGGAAAATAACATGCAATACGTGGAGAATAGCTGAGAGTGATGTAAGTACTCAAATACTTTTTGAAATTTAGATGCAGACTTACTTAAAGATCACTCGCAAGGAGGCGCCTCTGAAGATAAGCTTCTGGCTCTTGCTCAGCAGCAGTATGAACAGCTCATACACGCAATGAAATGTAAGTTTCTTATTAGTACTAAGGTGTTAAAACACAGACTTTATAGCGGAGACAGGAACACTCTGTGAGAAAGCAAGGAACAAAATGTCCAGAACATTCAGCCTTAGCATCATTCAAGTTACAAAATAGTTATTTTCATCAATGTAATAATCTAAGTCCTTAAAATATGCCTTTCATTTTGAACAAAGGCTAACAAAGCATAATAACATGCTAAAGTGATTTGTACATCTATAATTATACATCTTACTAATGAATTAAAAACATTTTTTGGTGTTGGTCCTAGAGGTTGAAGTCAGGGGCTGGGTACCGTCCCTGAGTTTCTTTTGCTCAAGCTATCATTCTGCCCACTTGAGCCACAGCTCCACTTTCAGTATTTGTGGTGGTTAGTTGGAGATAAGGGTTTCAAGGTCTTTTCTTGCCTGGGTTGGCTTAGAACCACTATCCTCAGATCTCAGCCTTCTGAGTAGCTAGGATTACAGGTGTGAGCCATCAGCACCCAACTGAAATTTTTAAAAATTTGAGACAGGACCTGCTTTGTAGTCCATGCTTGCCTTGAACTCTAGTCCAACCTAAACCTCCAAGTGCTCTGATTATAGGTATGAGCCTCCATGTCCAACCTGATGTAAGCTCAATTATAAGGCCAACTTAGCATTCTATTTGGCAATCCTTAATATTATAACCATTTATCCAATTGAAAGATATACTGTAAATTAAGTTGTATAATTTCTCCACAAAACAGGTAAGTAAAGGTCTTAATCAAGGGTTTGACTCCAAATTTTGATGGACATAACTAAAAGCTCCATTTGAAATCAGTCATGTAAAAGATAACTTTGTCCTGTCCTCTTATTGTAAAAATAATTTTTAAAGTATTTGAACACTTACTGATTAAGTAGCAATGGTCCCGGCTCCCCTCATTTCTTTGATCTCCAAATCCTACAGTGCTGTTACTACTCTCTACCCTGAAATCCTCAGACATACTTAGCATTATGCCCTTTGTCAAGGACTGACTTTGGGACCCGACCCCAGCTCCTTCCTTTCTTCCTTCCTGTCCCATCTGTCTTCATCTCCCACTTGGAGACTTCATACGTATTCACCACCAAAATCCTCCTCAGACCTCTTCAGTGTTCCTTCCCTTTTTCCTCTTCTGATTTGCCTTTCCCTTAAGAAGTGTTTCTCTGGCTCCCTCCTCCAATTCTCTTTTGAGTCTATCAACGTCACACTCCTGCTACTAAGCTGAAATAGCCTTGTGAAGTGCTCCAGTGACCCCCACGTTCCCCTCAAACTCATAACCCAACAGTGGCTGCTGGCCCAACCTGTCGCTCCCCCTTCCAGGTCCTGTCTTAGGCTTATCTTAAACACCTCTGGATGACTCTCGTGTGTATTTCCAGTTCAGTCTCCCCCACACTCTAAGCCTACTTCTCTAAAGGCTTCTTTGACATCTC
This sequence comes from Dipodomys merriami, assembly GCF_024711535.1. Classification (NCBI taxonomy): domain Eukaryota; kingdom Metazoa; phylum Chordata; class Mammalia; order Rodentia; family Heteromyidae; genus Dipodomys; species Dipodomys merriami. The sequence goes on along the minus strand of NW_027206512.1, from coordinate 42,710,338 downwards.
AGTTAGTGACTAAGAGGCATCACTAAGTTACCGCTCCAAAATTGAAGTCCTGGCCCTCCTCCCGGAGTACCCAGTCTTCCCACAGCACTGCCATTTCAGGCAGTGGCAGCAACAGCCAGCCTTTTACTTACTGGGGTGTCATCTACAATTCTTTCATACCCACCATTTGTCTGTTGACAAATGAAGTAAGCTGTACATTTGGCATTGCTTTAGAATCCAGCACTGCCACTACCCATGTCCATCCCATCACCTTACACCTGAATCACTAGAGTTGCCGCCTAGCGCTCACCACTGCCCCGTGTTCTCAAAACAGCAGCTCCCCATCACAACCAGAGTGAGAACCACAGTCCTTCCAGTGGCCCGAAGCCCCTGTACTCAGTGGCGACTCTGCATTTTCTGAGCTTATTGCCCACTGCTCTTTCTGTATGCCCTCTGATCACACCTCCTTGAACATGCCAGGCCTGCTTTTTTCTTTTTTTCTTTTACTGTGTTTTGTTTGTACTGTTTATTGTTTTTTGGACTGTACGACTGACAGGACTGGAAACCATGGGCAGCACTCCATCTAGCCCCCTAGACTTACAAAAAGAAATTGAGGAAGAGGAAAAGAAATTGTACCCCCCGGTTTTTCAGGGAGATAACTTGGAAGAAGAAATGTTTCCTCCCCCATATTCCCCTTCCCAGGTTCCTTCTGCAGAGCCTGAGAATGATCAAGAGGAGGAAGGAGCTATAGAACCCTCGGCACCTGCCCTTAAAGTTTCTGAGGGGCCAGTCACTCGACCACGCTGTGGGATCAGCCCCCCTTCTAATGCAGCTGTTTTTCCCTTACGCGCGCGATAGGTCCTGTGGATGCGGAAGGTCAACAGCAACTCCAATATTGGCCATTTTCTACCAGTGATCTATACAATTGGCACACCAACATGCCCCCTTTTCTGAGAAACCCCAGGATTTAATTTGTTTGCTTGAAACTATTCTCTTTACTCATCAGCCCACTTGGGATGATTGCAGTCAGCTTTTCCAGGTCCTTTTTTTTTTTTTTTTTTTTAAAGGGCTTCTACCCTAACTTCCCCTCCCTGCTGGCTCTGCCATCTCCCGTCTACCACTACCAACCACAGTCTGTCTCCACCTCCTTGCTGTTTGCTGAAACTGTCGTGCTTCAGATCGCAGCACCTCTGAGACGCTCTCTTCCCACCTCTGCTTTTAGCATCTAGTTTTTCTGTTTATGGCTTATGTCTGCCCTATGCTAGAAGGTCAGCTCCTCAGGGGCAGGGGTCTGGCGCTCACTGATGCTTCCCGAGGTATTTACCCAGCTTCCTACAGAACCTGGATTCCCATTCCACTGTCTTTCCCAGAGTCCTTTAAACTAACAGGTAATGTAAGTTGTAGAGAAATGTCTGCCAGCCACACTCATGGTAGACTGTAGTGTGTGTGTGTGTGTGTGTGTATGTGTTTGGAACTAGGTTGGTCATATTGATGGACTTTTCAATTCTCATAGAGTCCCCTTGGATTTTACTCACTGGCCAAAACCTACCATGCTAGTAGTAGAAGTTTCTGTTTTAAAGGACAGCCACTCAAGCATCTGTGGAAATCATTCCCCTCCAAACCTGGTGGTGTTAGTAGCAAATACGTGTCTGGAAACATTGCAAATTTGCACTGGATTGTTAATGGGGTCATCATTTTAATCATATCTTCTTTAAATATAGTTACTAAGGCCCAAGCAGTTGTTTACTGCACATGCTCAGTTTATCCACAAGAAAATGAAGTAGTGGTCAAGAAAGCACTGGAATTTCAAGACCAGGGGATTAAAATACAACCTTACAGGTAAGAAAAAGATGCTATAAAACAACAAATATTTGTGAGTCTAAAAATAGGATTTTCTAAGTTGTATAAAAGCTGTATGCTTGCTTTTCATGAGACTTCCATTTCACAGTACTGGGGACTGAACTTAGAGCGTCACACTTGCGAGGCAGGTGCTCTACCACAGGAGCTACCCCTTCAGCTCCTTTGCCTAGGTTATTTTCCATGTAGGTTTTTGCCAAGACCACCCTGGGCTGTCATCCTTTGACTTGTGCTTTCCTGTGTCAGTGGGGATGACAGGGGCGTGGCACTGCACACAGCTCTTGTGCTACCGCCACAGCTGATAGAAGAGGTGTGTGCATCTCACCCAGCCATTCGGTTAGATGAAGTCTCTTTATATGCCCAGGCTGGCCTGGAATCATGATCCTCCACTCGCTGCCTCTCAAGTAGCTAAGATTATACAAGTTTGAGCCACAAGGTCTAGCTCAAGTTCTTAGTATGATTTATTTTCCACTTTTTAGTAAAATAGTTTCCTTTTTCCATTTCATAAGTGGACATGTTAATCACAGTAGCATGTCCTTTCTTGCTGACTTTCCATCCCAGTAGTTTCTGTTGGTGGATAACAGCCAACATCATGCCTTGAAAGCTTCTTTATTTTCAAATACTTATACAAAGGGCTTTCAATTGAACATGTCCATTTATGTGTACAATGTATCTTGATGTCACCTTCATCATGCTACCTTCCCTGAAAGCTTAACATAGCATTGGTGACACTGCCATCTAGTGGCAAAGAGCAGCATTGCAGGCATGTTTGTGAAACAACAGCTATGTTGTGAATGTGAACATATTTCTTAACTATTTATGAGGAAGAAAGAACTGAAGTGTGATACCGAATTTATGAGAATCTCAGAATAGACAACATTGCTTGAAGATTTCCTGTTTTTTAAGAAAAATTCACGTGGACTAGTGTTTATCTGCTTTGGAATATGTTTTAATTCTAAATGTATGGAAATACTAGAATATAAAAAGTACTTATCCATTGGACCAGAGACATGACACTGGCCTTTCAAGTGAGAGGCCCAGAGTTCAAACACCAGTGCTGCCAAAAAAACCCTCACTTATCCATCAGTGGGCCTACTAGTAAGTGCGAGATTAAATGTTAACTATAAAAATCAGAATTTTAGCCGGGCGCTGGTGGCTCATGCCTGTAATCCTAGCTACTCAGGAGGCTGAGATCTGAGGATCACGGTTCAAAGCCAGCCCGGGCAGGAGAAACCGTGAGACTCCTATCTCCAATAAACCACCAGAAAACCGGAAGTGGTGCTGTAGCTCAAGTGGTAGAGCGCTCGCCTTGAGCTGAAGAGCTGAGGGACAGCACTCAAGCCCAAAGTTCAAGCCCCACGACCAACAACAACAAAAAAAAAAATCAGAATTTTATTTTAAGCGCGTGAATGATTAGAGGTTTGTCTGTTCCTGATGTAAAATATTTTCCTCTTTCTTTTTTCTTTTTTTGGGTCCGGTTGTGGGGCCTGAACTCTGGGCCTGGGCGCTGGCTCAAGGCTAGCGTTCTACCACTTGAGCCACAGCACCACTTCTGGCTTTTTTCTTTTTGCTTATGTGGTGCTGCTGAATCGAACCCAGGGCCTCAGGCATGCAAGGCAAGCGCTCTACCACTGAGCCCCTTCCCAGCCCTCTTTTCCTCTTTCTAGTCATTATATAGTTCATTAATACCTCAAAAGTGATGCAATTGAAATTACATATATATATATATATATATATATATATATATATATATATATATGTATGTATATAACTCAGGGCCTGGGCATTGTTCCTTATCTGGTTTTGCTCAAGGCTAGCAGTCTACCATTTGAGTCACAGCCTTACTTCTGGCGTGTGTGTGTGTGTGTGTGTGTGTGTGTTCTGGCGTGTGTGTGTATGTGTGTGTGTGTGTGTGTGTGTGTGGTTAATTGGAGGTGAGTCTGTTAGACTTTTCTGCCTGTGCCGGCATTGAACTACAGCCCTCAGATTTCAGCCTCATGTGTAGTTAGGATTATTGGCATGACCCACTGGCACCCAGCTAAGCTTTATTTTTAAATAGTGCAAAAGGAGCCTACAGAAGAAGCATGTCAGATATTTTGTAGTTGATAATGTGAGAAATATAGGAAGTTTTGAGTTAACAGCCTTGTAGTTACTGTACATGCTTATTTTGATTACACATTAGTAATTCAGTGAAGAAAAGTTCTTCTTTTTTTTTTTTTTTAATGCCCTCTTTGGCAGTACTAGGATTGAACTCGGGGACTAGGCAGGAGCTCTACTGCCTGAGCCATACACCCAGCAGAAAATAAGTTTTTAATTTGTTATTCTTGGCATGGTTATTTCAGGATTGGGATGTGGGAAGTACAGGAAATTGTGAGTTAAGATGAAGTAGTAGAGCTCTTAACATGCAGTATTTTGGATCAGACTGTTTTAGCACTTTTTCTTATGTGAAGGTTTGCTTAAGAAAAATATAATAAAGAAAATTTAGTTTCAGCATACTTTCCTCCTCTCTTGAAAAGAAACCATTCTCAGTATCTTAATATTTGCTTATTTGTACCACAGGCTTAGTCCTCCTGTTCTGCCCCTGTGTTCCTTAAGAGATATACATTTGTCTACTGATAAATTTTTCAGAATGGAACCATCAGAAATTACCAATGGTTGTTTTCTTTCTATTTTGACAAGAGAGGTAAGTGGGAAAAATTTTAGCCTGTGTAGAGAAACCACCAAGCCTTGTAAGATGAACCCGAGAACTCTGTCAATACAGGCAGAGGTGTTGCTTCCGTGTGCCCATAAGTAGCCCCTTTCTCTGCTTTGCCCCAATGCCGTCTCTTGCCTGCCATCCCCCCGCACCTGTCCAGGCACTTAGGTCAGCAGCTAGTGCATTTTTCCTAACAAGTTGACATCAGCAATTTCCTTTCTACAAGGTTCATAACTGGAGAAGCTGACTTTTTTTTTTTAAAGCCATTTGCTGAGGCTTATCAATATATTGCTATTTTCCTTATGGTAATATATATATATATATATATATATATACATATATACATATATATATACACACACACACACACACATGTATATGCTTTTTATAATTTTATTTTTCAGAAACTGTGGTTTGAACTCGGGGCTCTGCACTTGCTAGGCAGGCACTCTATGCCTCTGCCCTTTCTGCTCTGGTTATTTTATCTTTTTCTTTTTGCTTATGTGGTGCTGAGGAATCGAACCCAGGGCCTCACACATGCAAGGCAAGCACTGTACCACTGAGCCACTTCCCAGCCCCAGCTCTGGTTATTTTTGAAGTAAGGCCTGACTGTGTGCCTGGGCCAGTGGGGGATTAGGATGCTGTTTGTGCTTCCTGCCATTGCTGCGAGGATAGCTAGCTCTTGCCACCGTGGTCAGCCATGGCTGTTGGAATGGGGGTCTTTTATGTTCTCAACCCCTATTTGTTAGTGAGATGAGTAGAATTTCTCCAAGAAATAAGGTACAATTCATATTTTGATTGAAATATGAATTACCTTTTTTTCTTTTTTTTCCCCTGGTCCTGGGGCTTGAACTCAGGCCTGGGAACTGTCCTTGAGCTCTTTTTGCTCAAGATCAGTGCTCTGCCACTTTGAGCCACAGTGCCACTAACTGTTTTCTGGTCATTAATTGGAGATAAGAGTCTTATGGGCTTTCCTGCCCAGGCTGGCTTCAAACCATGATCTTCAGATCTCAGCCTCCTATTAGCTAGGATTACAGGTGTGAGTCACTAGTGCCTGGCTAATTACCTTGTTTTTAAGGAGGTTATGATAGACACAAAAACACAATACTATAAGCTGTCTCATGATCATCTGCTCAAGTCCAGCTTTACCTTAAATCTTGCAAACATTTTGCCTGGACTGGCCTTGAATTTAGATCCTTCTGATCTCAACCTCCCCAAATAGCTAAGATTACAGGTACGAACCACAAGCACCCAGAAGCAGACACACATTTGGAAGGTCTGCAGTGGTAGCATTGCCCCACATTAATGAGGGCTTCTCTCCTTGCAGCGGGACCCATCTGAGACAGTATCTGTGAAAGATGTTTTGGCCCGAGCTGCAGCCAAGGGTCTGCTGGATGGGATGGAGTTGGGGAAGTCATCAAAGCGGGAGAAGAAAAAGAAAAAGTCAAAAACATCATTGGCAAAATCTTGTACAACTGAAAGTAATGGCATCCAGATGAAAATTGCAGAGTACCTGAATCGAGAAACTAAAGCAGGTACTAATCAAACAGAGACACTATTGACAAAAACAGAGGTGTCCCAGAAACCCCCTACTCAAGGGGGTGTTTCCTCAAACGCCCGAAAACCCCCTAAGGCTGCCCCCAACTCTCTGGTGTCCTCAGTAATGAAGACCGCCGGTTCCTCCAGGCCAGGTGATCGGCCAACAAACTACTCAAGACACAGACCAGAAGGCAGAGTGATTCCTCTGAAGCCTGTGGAGATCATGTTACCGCCGGTGATGCTGCCGTCTTCCAGCCCCCAGACGAGCAGGTCCCAGCTGCCCACCCAACATTTCTACTATCGGTGGGTTGCACCCAAGACGAGTGGGCCGGGCTACCTCCCCACATCCTCCATCTACAAGAGAGGGGAAAAGCCTAAAGAGAACTTACCCTCTGCCCGACTCGGCCATCCTCGGCCTTGGCTTTGACTGTCCTGTGTTGGTGATGGGCCGGAACAGGTGACATTTTATTTTTTCCAAGTATGGTGTTTCTCAAGGTTTAGCCATCACTGCTTAAGATATTCATTTAGCCACATAGTATCTTCAGAGACTTAGACAGGTAAGATGCAATGATGTACAGGATTATGTGAGCAGAATTTAGACTCAGTGCTGATCTGCTGGGCTGGAGACTGAGTCAGCATGGAACTTGCCTCACTCCTGTGGATTTTCTGCCTCGATAAAAACTGCAAGTCTCTGCTGATGGCAACCTGGCCTGCCTTCTAGCAGGCTGGCCTCAGACTCCATGTGGGAGAGGCTTGCTAGCCAGCCCTGACGTCTGCAGAAGACGCTGGGTTGCTCCCACTGCTCCTTCAGGAACCGGGTGGTCGAAAGAGATGAACCTTTGCAATCACTATCAAGGTGGATTTCTTTCTTGAGTATCACACTGCTCCTGAAACCGGATGCATCAGCATGAACATGAGGGGAGGACGCATGGCCTCCGTGGGGCCTGGCGCGCCGAGGTCACGCGCCTGTCTACCCCCAGACAAGGGCTCTCGCAGGAACGCTGCCAGGATCTTGAGTAGATCGAGCGTACTCATCCCTCCCTTCTGCCTGTTCATGCCAAATACTGTTGTAAAAATGACTAAGCAATTTTTTATCTAAATATGGACAATTCTGAGAAAGGCAAACTATTGAATACAAGTGATATCTACTAAAGAAACAGATGTCTGATTTGACTCAAAGATCAGGTGATAGAGCAAACTGTACAGGTCATTTCAGATAGCACACAATAATCAAACTTTGGCAAATCATTTCTGATACACAACTAAAACACATTGTAGCACTATGTTAAGATATTAAATGTCAATTTGTCCTGAATGTACTATCCATTGCCTACCAGTAGTGGTATGATCATCATTTGAGTCTCGGTATTTATTATGGCAACAGAAGTTGTTTGATATTGAGTATATTACAAGCATAAATCTTACTTTTAAAAAGTTCATAGACACATTCATAGTTTGGATGTAAAGCTTTATTTTCTGAATTCAGTTGTGTTAGAAGTGTACGTAAATTCCTCAGTGCTCAATTCAAATGATGTGATTTTGGTAGAACAGACACATCTTATCTTAGTTCAAATATTGTATCCTTTATTTGTCACCTGAGGATGTGGAAGGAAAAAATAGCAAATTTCATCCTTGTAGTACTAGTTTTCTTTTAGCTATTTATATTTCCAAGCCAGGCACTAGTGGTTCATGCTTGTAATCAATCCTAGCTACTCAGGAGACTGAGATCAGAGGATCACTATTCAAAGCCAGCCTCGGCAGGAAAGTCCAGGAGACATTTATCTCCCAAAAAACACTCAGAAAAGGCCAGAAATGGTGCTGTGACTCAAGTGGTAAACAACTAGTCTTGAGGAAAAGAAACAGCTCAGAGACAGTGACCAGGCCCTGAGTTCAAGCCTCCGGACTAGCACATAAAAAATGCATTTCCAGTAAAGTGTGTAAATGAAGAAAGGGAAGATTTTTTTATACTTGAGTAAAGCCTCCATTTTAAATCCCTGAAAATTCTTCTTAGGTTAACTGAGAGTCTTTTAAAGCACAGAACTGGGGAGGTGGAGGAGGATGGCAAGTCTCAGCCACCCTGGGCTACATAGTGAGTTCAAGGCCAGCCTGGTTCCACAGTTAGAAACCCAAGGGCTGGGGAATGTGGCTCAGTGGCGGAGGACCTCTTTTGCCTTGCATGCATGAGGCCCTAGATCCAGTTGTCAGTACCAAAAGCACAGAAATAGTTTAAATGCTTACCTTATTTTACCAAGTTCAAAAACAATGTATCTCTTTGCCCTAAAATTTCATTCTCTTCATACAAATTTGGCTTTAGAATCCGACACCCTATGAGGGCGGCACAGCTTCAAATGACACTTGCTCCATAGGAGGTGACATTTTTACCTTAGGAATCATTTTTTTTGGAACTGGTTTTTAGAATCAGCTCACTGGCTCACATTTCCAGCCCAGTTTTTCTTTTTTTAAATTGGTTAGAGATGGAGTGTCCTATTTTTCTTCCCAGGCTGGCTTCAAACTGCAGCATCTCCAGATCTCAGCTTCCTGAGTAACTGGGATTATGAGTGTGCACCACTGATGTCTGCTCCAAGGAATCTTCTATTCTTGTCCACTGTCCAAAACTTCAAGATTGTTTTCAGTGTCTTCACTGTGAGGAAGTAGCGTGGGTGCTTCAAGTTTCTGTAGCAGTGTGGGACTCACTTACCTCTAGAATTTCTCTACAGGTAGCTTGCCATGGAGATTCCTGTTTACAAGTTCACAGAGAATCTGAATGAAACCATTCATTAGTGATGCTTTCATTTTATTCTCCGAAAGTCTCCTGGGGGAAGGCAGGATCAATTATTTAATTTGGCAGAGTAAAAATGGTAAAACATTATTAGGATGAAAGCCACAGGAGAGAATCCTTGTGAGGAATATTCTTTTTTTCTTTTTTTTTTGGGGGGGGGGTTTGGTAGTGGGGCCTGAACTCTGGGCCTGGGCGCTGTCCCTCAGCTCTTCAGCTCAAGGCTAGCACTCTACCACTTGAGCCACAGCACCACTTCCGGCTTTTTTCTTTTTTGCTTATGTGGTGCTGAGGAATCGAAGCCAGGGCCTCAGGCATTGAAGGCAAGCGCTCTACCACTGAGCCACCTTCCCAGCCCCAGAATATTATTTTTCATTGGATAGTTGAACTTTTTTTTTTTTTTGGTTGGTCGTGGGGCTTGAACTCTGGGCCTGGGCACTGACCCTCAGCTCTTCAGCTCAAGGCGAGCACTCTACCACTTGAGCTACAGCGCCACTTCCGGTTTTCTGGTGGTTTATTGGAGATAGGAGTCTCACAGTCTCTCCTGCCCCGGCTGGCTTTGAACCGCGATCCTCAGATCTCAGCCTCCTGAGTAGCTAGGATTACAGGCGTGGGCCACCAGCGCCCGGCTTAGTTGAACTTCTTAGAGAAAAGTGTTGCAAAAAAAAAAAAAAAAAATTAAGCTGCTAGCCTTTTGGATACTCCAATAGCAAATTCAGATTCCAGCCCCTTGCTATTCAGAGTTTATGTCTGTGCATTGCTAGTTTTCACTCTCCTAAGAGAGGTTCTTAGAGGAATGGCAGGCTTCTTTGTGCTGAATTAACTTGGTCCTAGAAAGACTGGCTACACTAGGGCTGGAGACCCAACGGGCTTCCATGTCACCATACCAGCTGCCTTTCCTGACCACCAAGTAAGGACAGGGCAGTCACCACCAATTTAAAGTTACTTCCCAGTTCTCACCAGATGGGAAGATGCAAGCACTTAATCCAAACAAAATCTTACGTTACTAAATTGATTTCTAAAAAGTTTAATTGGAGGTCAGAATAATACAAAAATAAGATGACTAGAGACACCACATTTATATTTGTGTTTTTCATAGTAGTAACTGAGTTATAAGATAAATGAGCCAAACATTTTATGAAGCCAAATTTATTTTCACAACATGTTACATTGAAATGTGTAAAAGTGATCAACAGTAAGATGGGGAAAAGAAAAGAAAGCGTCGGACAGCTGCAGTGGCCACTAGGACCACTGGGTGGCGGTGTGATGGCTTTCCTGGCCAGGAACACTACGTTAGCTGTGTACGAGGTGAAGCCTGGTCCACTAGCGTGCTTTATTAAGTTGTGCCAGTAACGGGGAAATGTTTTTCCTAGGGCTCATGAAATCTTGGGTTGTGATGCTTACAAGTGTGTGTACAGGTAACGGAAGTTTTGGGGGTGCTAGTGATGGCTTTGTGCAGAATATTCTTACAAGCGGATTAAAAAAAAAAAGCAGTGCCAACAATTTATCACCAAGAACTTGTTTTAATGGCAGTGGGTCTAATGTTCCTGCATGCAGTCAGACAAACAAAAACAATGGCTCCAGTTAGCTATGGGTGGAAAGCAAGATGGCATCACAGAGGTTGTGAAGGATATAAAAATCAGCACCGCACAGTGCTTAGTCTGGAGAGTTCTCAGCCACAGGACTGTTGGCTTGGTGCTGCCAGAAGCACTTAGATGAGGCAGCACGACTATGTCTAGCTAGTGGCTTCTAAAAAATAAAAGGACCTGGAAGAAGCATTTTGCTTTTTCTTCTACATATTCAAATAGAAACGTGACTACAAAGCATTACAAAACCACCATTTAGGCAACATATAGTCACTGAGATTACTTAGATTTGGATACACTGTGACAGTAATTCTCAGTAGAGATAATAATTACATTAACACAACAACGCAGTATATTTCAGTAAAAATAGAATAAATAAAATAAAAATATCTTAAGCTGTATTTAACAAGTTAATTAACAAATGAGAGAACATACAAGGCATAGAGAACATGGCTGCCTGTTTACCGAATCACAGATATAAAGAATGCATAGATAACTGAAGGGTCACTAAGAGCTCAGGTAAAACACTGGCATTCTAACACACACACACACACACACACACACACATACACATACACACTTTCACACTTACTTTTTTGGCCATGGCAGAAAGTATCTGAACATACTGTTTAACATAATGAATTTTACAAAATTAACCTGCATTTAGTATGCAAAGCTATTTTCCAAAACAAATCTGCAGTAAAGTTCCTAATATGTAAAGGCTATCATTCATCTTACTGCATCCTAAAATTGCATATATAAATTAGTTTGCTACTTAAAGCTAGATCAGTATCCTTGATCCTGAAAACAAACAAACAAATGTATGTCTTAAAAAAATGAATGGGGTTCTGGTAGAGATTTCCTGCAGCAAAGTGGATTCCTTGTTTAGTTTTGAAGTCTTAATCACACTACAGCGTGTCACTGTGGAGATCTGGAGGATCGCGGTCACTGAATTTTTAATAGCTTTTCACAGGCTTTCACGACGCAGTAACTTCTCATCATGTCACAGGCCACTCTGCATATAGTACTATGCGAGTTGCTGTGAAGTATTGAATTTTAAAAAATTTTTATTTTATTGTAAAGATGCTGTACAGAGGGGTTACAGTTACATGGAAGTATGGGATTTCAAAAGGAACATCATTTTTGTCATGACATTGGATCGCCAGAAAACCCTTCCAGCGCAACAAGCAGAAGGCCTGCCACTCATCCCGTTGCATTGACTGGCGGCAAAGGGCCATGTGTTAGGAAAATCTCTACCACAACCAGCATCATCTCAGACAACCCCACAGGTTGGGACAGGCTACTGGGTGCAGACATCTGTCCTCTGTAGCACCTCTGAGGCACACTGCAGCATACGGTTCTGGACTTGGACTGGACGGGGTGTGTAGGACTCATGCAGTGTATGATTCACTGCAGAACAGACCCATGGAGGGAACTCTGAGATGGCCTGACTGTGTGTCCACATGTGTTCTTCCTGGCATGTGTGCAGGCGTTTGGAAAGGATATTCCTGACTGACTGGAGGCGGCACCACACAGCAAGAGCTGGGAATTGTGGGTCCGAGTTCTGCCTCTCTGATGAGCTTTGGTGAGATCTGGGCCAGCGGACTGAACCTTCTGGTACTTTATATTTTGAGTGCTCCCATGTATTTGGTACCTTTCCTACCCTGTAAGGCTCAAATGTGGAAAGAATGTGGAAAGCATTTTGACAAATACACAGCAGTGTGAAACGTAAAGCACTACTTTCAGAACTGGATGTTGTAAACGTTAATTTTGACAGGAAAAAGCAAAACTAATATTAGGATCGATCTCCTTAGTAACTTCTTAAGACAACAATGTCAACTAGAGTCTAAATTTGTGCACCGTGTAGTACGTTATCTACATGAAAAGAAGCAGGAAAATGGCATTTGAGAGAAACTGTTAAATAGTCCGTTATTCCTAGGTATGTTTTTCTCTGGTATGAAAGTAAAATGGAAAACAATACAGTGTAGTTAGTTAAGTCCAACAAGTTCTAATATTAAGTACAGAAATTTGAGAAAGGATCAACTTAAAGGTAACCAGTTGCCATGGACAATAATGATGGGCAGACAGCTCTCTGGACAGAAAAGCACTAGAGAAACTTAGGCTAGAAGCACAGTGCTGGCAGGACCACTGCTAGGCTGCACACTAACACAAACCATGTGTTTGTGAAAACCTAAAATAATGGTGTATGACAAGAGATATGAGGGGCGTTTCCTCAACTCCAAATTGCATATTGGCTAGTTATCCACTAAGGATGAAAGGTTTATGAGGAGTATTTCCTTTTTGTGTTTGGATAGAGAATGGCCATAGTGAACAATCTAGAACAATCTAGAATTTCTCTAGCTGCATTGTACAATGTAAGGCAGAGTTTGAAACATGTCCCATCCCCCAAAAATGCATGATCTTGTTAGTTTCTCTGTAAAATAATCGGTTTGAAAACCATCTGAAGAGAAAGGCTATGTTTTTTTTGCTTGATTTTAATTCATCAAATTTAGTTCTTTTGAAATCATTTTGAAAGGTTCACTTTTTTTCTCTAACACTGCCCCCCACCCCCACCCCAGACAGCTGTAGACATGCAACAGGGTCCCTGTGTCAAAGCGCTCATGGAGGAGGAAAGCTGCCAGCTGCTTTCATACTGATGCCAACAGCCAATTTTTGTCAACCAACAGGTTCAATTTTATGAAAAGCTAAAATCCCAACATATCCTGTTTATACAGCAATTCATGGTAATCTGAGACTCAGTGTCCCAGTGTTTCCAGTGCTGGAAACACTGTTAGTGTTGTACAACTCAGAGGTGGCTTTTGACATCCAGTGAGGACAGTGAGAAGAGCCCAGGCTTTGCTGGCTCTTGAGGACGCAGCGTCGGTTCACTAGGAGGGGCGTGGCACATTCTTCTCTGCGTGTGCATGAGGTCAGACTCACCATATTTACAATAAGAAAAAGACCTTCCACTGCTCATGATGTAACTGACTGACTGCAAATAAAATTACTCATGCTTCTTTTCCTATCATGTGATGGTGGCAAGACGAGAGAACATGCTTGTCTAACACTGGTGAAGGATGAATTCTCTGGAGACACAGCATCAGCCGCTGGATGGAAGGCCGGGGGTTTGTTCCTTTCCTTTAGTGGAGCTATTTCCTTTTCAGGTCATGATGATGAATCCTTTAAGGTAGCAGCTACGGCGTTTCTGTGACAGGACGTTTCTGTTTGAGAGTGTCAATGAGGGACAGCACCCCTCGTTTTACGTTGGTTGTGACTCTCCTGGTCACTGAGTCTGCTGGCGGAGGAGGCGGCCGCACTTTTTGGGAAGGTGGCCTGGCTACCAAGCACTTCTGATAGCGTAACTGAAACATACACACAGAGAAACAATTGGGTAATCCATCACATATTCCTTCTTAGTTAATAGGTCTGCAATTCATCACTCACACATGCAACTCTCCAAAGTTAGTGACCTGACTACTAAACATAAATCCAAGACTTTATTCTTAATGTGGGTGTTTTAAATTCTGAAAGATCATTAGGCTCAGTGAAGATGGTTTTTGTCTTTTGCCCTCTTTCCTTCCCTCCACGCCCCTCCTCTGCTTCTCCTTTGTACTGATAGGCTGCAGTGGTACAGTGAGCTACTGACAACAAAGGGTCAGGACAGAGCGAACGATGTGTGGAAAGATGGCAGGAGAAAGAAGACACAATTGGAATACACACACATCACTGTGAGCCGCGTTACCCCGGGCAGTGAGTACATCTCTTGCCTCTCCAATGAAAATGCCCAAAATGGGGCACTCCAATGGAGGGTGCTGTAAAGTACATGCGCAAAATGCCTGGCAATGTCAACCTGGCGATGTGTTGTTCCTGACCCTATTTTTTGCTTTCATAGAAAAAAAAAAAAACAATGTACTGGAATTTCAGGACACATTTTATAATTCACCTAAAAATCCCAGTGGATTAATTTTTTCAAAATCCATTAGCAGCACCATGGACAACTTTAGTTCTTCAGAAATACAACAACATACCAACCTGCTTTTGTATCACTGGAGGATAGCACATTCTTCAGTATTAAGTGAAAAGGTTAAAATTCATCACCTTTTCCCCCTCTTACCTAAGCCCTTTAAAGTAATTCTACAACCAATTTTTAAAAATATCAACTGGGCACAGGTGGCTCACACCTGCATTTCTAGCTACTTAGAAGGCTGAGATCTGAGGATCACGGTTTAAAGCCCACCTGGGCAGGAAGTCCATGAGAGTCATCTCCAATAAACTACCCCCCAAAAAGCTGCAAGTAGCGCTATGGCTCAAGTGGTAGAGTGCTAGTCTTGAGCAAAAAAGTTCCACAGGCATCTTGACAGGTCCACATCAGCACACACATCTAGAGCAGTAACTGATAGACAAGCAGAAGACCCTGGACTTGGAATTTCAAACTAGTCTGTAGGTAGAGCATCAATCCAAACTGTACCTAATTGATGACTTTTATAATGATTCTTCTTTGTCCTGCTCTAAATTCCACTTGGCCCTCTACTGTATGATCGTAAAATATGTCTTAAAATGAAGTAGAAGCAAAAGAATGTGTAATACTAGCTACTCAGGAGGTTGAGATCTGAGGATCGTGGTTCAAAGCCAGCCTTGGCAGGAAAGCCCATTAGATTCCTATCTCCAATTAGCCATCAAAAAGCCAGAAGTAGTGCTGTGGCTCAAATGGTAGAGTGATAGCCTTAAGCATAAAAGCTTAGAGACAGTACCCAGGACTCGAGTTCAAGCCCTAGGACCGGCACACATACATACACAAATGTGTTAATACCATATTTCAGAGAGAATTAATTCAGGCATATTATAGATGGAGAATTATGCAGATTTGAATCAGGAAGCCAACCCCTGGGTTAGAAAGACTGGATTTATCCAGGCACCAATGGCTCATGCCTATAATCCTAGCTACTCACGAAGCTGAGATCTGAGGATTATGGTTGGAAACCAGCCCAGCAGGAAAGTTCATGAGGCGCTTATTTCCAATTAACTACCAGAAAGTTGGAAGTGGCTCTAAGTGGTAGAATGCTAGCCTTGAGCAAAAAAGCTCAGAGACAGTGCCCAGGCCCTGAGTTCAAGCCCCATGACCGACAAAAAAAAGCTGGCTCTAGAGCAAGGGAAGGGTGCTTGGATTTTATCCAAAGGCCTTACTCTATAATGACAGTTGCATTAATACAATGAAAATAGAAAGTAAACCAGAAAAAGTTGTTTCCAAGAGGGAAGATTAGCCTGGAAATCTACAGACACACCATAGCCAGTGCTAATTATTTAAAAATTGCATAATGGAGGCTGAAAGCCATTCATTTTATAACACAAACCATCTGTTACGATGCATTTTGATTGCATAAAATAGTCATTATCTGCTTGACGGACGCCTTCCAGTGTCTATTTGCCTCCTGCAGCACTTTCACCCCCTCCGACCCTGCCCCTGGTTCGTAGGTCTGCTGGACTCCTGGCACCCCATCGCGCCTCTGCCCCAGTCCTGCTCCTTCGTACCCAGGTGCATGAGCCTTGGGACCCTGGATCCACAGCTCTGGAGCAGAACCACCTCTCTAATGGGGCCTCTGATGGGGCTGTGTGTGCGGGGAGCCAGAGCCTGGTGTGAGCAGCCCCCTTCCCTTTCTCCTTCCCCACCATGCCAAATGAGTCTTACAAAAACCAATCTGCTCTCTTTTCCTGTTCCCCACCATCCCCCCTCTTACCGTTTCCTTCTCCTCATTCTCCTCATAGCTGTGCGCAACAAAAAACCCAACCCCAAACCAACCAGCAGGTACAAACCAGAGAGCTCCTACTTCCACCCTCCGGGGCACCACCTTTGCTTCTTAGCACCTTCCGGTATGTCTGAGCTCTGCGTCCACTCTCCCTTTCGCAAGGCCACGCTGCCACTAATCCTCCAGCTCGATGACTGAGACCTGTTCTGAGGCGTGTCCTTCCACAGTTAGAATTGGTGTGAACATCCCAGCGGATGTAACAAACCCAGGCGGTGGAGCCATTACCCATGTGGGCTGTATGCTCTCCCAGGCTACATGCCTGACCAGCAGCTCACTGAATGCTGTAGGCAATGATCACATAAGGAAGCATTTGTGTATCTAACAGTTTCTAAATGGAGAGTAAAAGCATGGTATAAAAGGTAACTAGAATACCTGCGTAGACCTCTGGCCATGACCTGAGCGTGCAGGCTTGGCACTGCGGTGTGTGCTAGTGAGTGAGGAGTGGGTATGAAGGCCGGGCAGAGTCCTGGCACTGCTGCAACTTTATGAACACCCTACACTTGAGCTATGCTACATCTATTCACAAGTTCTCTTCAATAATAAATTAGCCTACTGTATTTGTTTTACTTTCTAAACTTTTAAAAAAAACTATCTGAGCCTTTAGTAATAGCACTTAGTTTAAAATACAAATTCTCTATTCAGTGCCATTATAGGTCAGGAATATGGTGTGGGGTGGATGTGTGTGACCCCCACTTCAGTCCAGCTCCTGGTCTATTTCCTTCAGTCTAAGAAACTGTTGATATCCCCTAACCTAAAACCAGTCAACCAGTAGACCTGCCAGTTGCCTGAAGAGACCCTCCCTGTTCCCTCTCAACCAGTCCCATCCCTTCATTTCTAGCTTCCTAGACTATGACAGGGTTTTGGGTTATGTGACTCCTCCACCATGCCTGAGCTCCATGATGCAGGGGACAAGCCGAGCCACACTGGTGTCTGTCTGGCCCACAGCAACTGGACAGCACAGGGGCCTCCTGCCTACTCACCTGTCCCTGTGCAGCCCTCCCACTGTCCTCCCCCATCTCTGAGCTGAATTCCTAAACAGGATCAATTCACCGCCTGAACAAACCTCCGGTGAAGAGACACAAACTGTGGCATGAGGCCCCTAGCCATTGTGACCGCTCACCTCCCTCCACTTGCTCCCCGAACCCCTGCTTGCTATGCTCCACTGCACCATGGACGTTAGGCCTAGGCTCCCACAGTCACCCTCTCCTCCTCTGTGAGACAGGATCACACTATATGGCTGAGGTTGGCCTCAAACTTGTGATCCTCCTGCCTCAGCCTCCCACCTGGGATTACAGGTGTGTATATCGTATCTGGCTTAGTTCCCTTACCATCGATAAAAGTTTTTCAGAGCCTTCAGTGCAATGAATGAGAGAAGATTTTGATTTCTAGTCACATACACAGTGAAGTGCCCTGGCTTTGTTACCCTGCAGTGCGGGGCCGATCCCAGGTGCTGGCATTTACCCATGTGGTACCTGGTGGCCCACTCTTAAATTCTCTGAGCCTCCGTTCTCCTAAAGGCAACACGGCTCACTACTACCTAACAGGGTTGTTGTAAGGATGAGTTAAAAGCTATATGAGCACAATGCACCTAAACCAACTATTTGAAATAAAAAATCACGTGGGACAGTTTACTTCCAAAGTCTCAAGTTGAATACAAATAGTAACAACTCACATATGACTAGCATTTCATCCTGAGATCAGCTTGGACCAGAACAGGTCATCCTCAGATCTGCAGCCTGGAGGCCCCTCCTGTCCAGCGTTAATGGACTCACCAAAGAATATGGCTCTGTTTGGCCTCGCCAAGTGTATGAGCCTCGGCCTCATGAAATGCAAACTTCTTGTGAGGATCGGGATCAGCTCTCCCGCAGGAATGAGAGCGGGGTAAAAATCGCACAGGACTTTACATACCCCCATTGTTTTCTTCCTTGACATCTGCTGCTGTGCTCTCATTTCTGGGGAGGCCTACCTCACTGTGGGGGTCACTCACCATGCAAGCGGCCTGGACAGCTTCTGACACATTAGCGGCATTGGGCTCGCACCAGAACACGTGACACTCGAAGCACTGGTTCCCAGCATCCATGATGAAGGCAAATGTATGGATGTCCTTCCCGACACCCATGAAGGACAGGAACCGCACCCGGCACTCCACCAGCACATCCTCTTCATTCTGGAAGACACGTCCATCACTGGCTCGAAGCCAGGCACCAGGTGCCGGGCCGTGCTTTATAGGCAATGGTCACCAGAACAAACCGCACACCCAGCAGAGAGGATGTAGTATAGGCAATATGTCCAGATGAAATCCGGAAAGGACTGTGTCTTCCTAGAGAGGTAAAACAACCTAAATGCTGAGGCCACCATGATGGTGGGCTTCTCTGTCTGGTGGCTTGTCTTGCTGTGAGCTACACTGCTGCCATAGGAGCTGATGTAGGTCTGGTTCTCTATCCACTGTACCCCAAGTCTGCGAGGTCATACAGACTTCTTACATACTCCCCAATATAGGTCACCCAGTAGCCCAAAAGCTATCTGCCCAAGTGAGCTCCAAAGGGCATAAGAAGAGAATTCCCTGTCTCTTCATCTGCCCCTAACCGGCCACACTGAATCGCATGTCTATTAAAACCATGTAAAACCAACAAATTGACCAAACCAACCCACTTGTCAAATCATCTCCCTCCCATTCTACAAACTGACACCCATATGAGGCAGCATGAGGAAATGTCTAGAATTCATTCTTAGGATTGCAAAAGATAGTATCCTTTGCAATAACTCTATGTAATGCCTCAAGTTGTCAACATGTCCAGATGGTCAACATTCAGATGTGTTCCTGACTTACTAAATACACATCAGGTGTGAGAGCAGACTTGGCAGGCAGCCCGCTGCCTGGTCTAAGTGGCCAGGAGGTTTTGAGGCAGACGCTGGAGTTAGGATTTGGGTGAAGGATGGACTGGCGAAGGGGCGGCGCTGTCATACAACAAACTTGAGGAATGGAAGAAAACTCCAGTATACCTCCTGGAGAATCAGGAAGGTCAGTGACCCGTTCATAGAGATACTGAAGGTGATCTATCATGGTAGAAGAAGGGCAGGCTGATGACTTGGGGCCTTTCTAGGACAGGTGCTTCATAAGGCACCTTGAAAGTCTGGGTTAGACTGCCTGGTTTGAAGCCTGGTCCTATACTGTGTGATGCTGGGTAAGTTACCTCATCTCTCTGTCAGTTTCTTCAAGCACATAGTAGGATAACGAGGATTGAGAATAATGCTGTGCTCTGTTAAGTTGACCAATGATCTCTTTTACTCCCGATGGTGCAAATCACTAGGCCTCTCTAACAACCTCAGCCAGCATGGTCTACCGAGCCCACAGGGACTGGCCAGACCTCAAACCCATGAGTAGGCTACAGCTAGGGACACACAATCACCACTAGCAAACAAGCAAATGAGGAAGATAGAATCAGGATCACCAAACAAAAAGGCTCCATGCCCAGAAGAAAGCAGAAGTGTACACAGTTTTGACTGACATGAAGGCCAGGGTCTTTTATGAATGAAGGTTATTTCAGTCCCAGGTAAGCAAGTTTCCTGTAGCCCCAATGGGCCAGTGTGGCCCACCACCCCCCGCTTACCTTCTCACCAGTAACTGTCACAGTGGCATCGGCCACATTCATGTTCACCGATGGCCAATCTTCCTTGTTAGATGAGGTCATGAGATTTTCTATGGCACTATTCAGGGTGTCCATGCCTGTCAGGGGAAAGCGCGATCAAAGAAGGTTCTGGAGTTACGGACCACTCCTGAATGCAGGCCTCACCACCCAGGCCCAGCTATATATATATACCCAGGCCCATCTTTGTCCTGAACACAGGCCCCTTCATCGATTCATGCTCATGTATGCACAGAAGAAACAAAATGGCTGGATTTCTAAGGGAGAGGAAGCCTAGGAGTCCCTCCAGGGGCACAGCGCCATTCGTTCTGTCTAGGATACCTGGTATACTAAGCTCAACCTTGCTCCAAAGATTTCTTGGCTCTGAGGGTGTGACCAGTCCTCAACAAGTGCTGCCTTTGTCCAAGCAGAGGGGCCTGGAGAGAAGGACCCAACAGAAGTCAGCACGTGCTAGCTGACCTTCCTTCATCCTAGGGGACTTTTTTTTAATAAGGCCAGGTCCCTTACCACTTGGACATAAGTAGCAAATATTATTCAATGGGGGTATTTTGCTGGGTGTTCCTACAGGCTTTTTTCTGGGCTGGAAGAGTAACCACTTTATTCCAGTGTAACTCACCTAAGATTCACTTCTAGTGTAAAATTCATTGATTTTAAACACATTCGTAGAGGGCCACTGATCAGTTTTAGAATGCTCTGGAAATAATGAACCAGATTTCATAAGAAAATCTTGTGTCTTTTAGGAGCCACATCTAGCCCCTGGCTACCATACACATGTTGTCTCTCTGTCAGAGATTTGCCTGTTCTGAAAAATGCTCATAAGGAGAGTACGCCATCTGAGGCTGGCTGTGACTGACTTCCTTCCCTTAGCTCAACGCTTTCAAGGTTCACTGGAGTCTTGCAGTGCTTCAATACTTCATTGCATTTTATTACCAAATAACAATTCCATTATCTACAAGTAGCATGCCTGATTTGCCCATCTGTCAGCTGATGGACATTTAAATTGTTCCCTTTTTTTTTTTTAAGCAACTATGAATTTCTGTGAACAAGGTGGAGAGATGTCTTCCTTTCTCTAGGGTATATGTGCAGGACAGAAGTGTTGCCACATCGTCTCTCTCCGCACTCCCCGCCGCCCCACCCCCGGCCATCCAGCACATGAGAGTTCTGATTTCTCCACAATCTTTTCTAACCAGGTCAAGGGTCCATTGCCCAACCCCTCTTCAGCCCCACTTGAAGACACCAAAGCCCTTCACAGGCTGTGACTACACATCTCAGGACTGCTAGGTCCCTGTAGGTGGGGGTCATCGGTCCAGCCCGTTTAGCTTGCCTGCAAAGATCACTTGCACTCTGACTGGGGGCAGGGATTGCTTTACAAGAGGAGGAGGAAGTGATAACACACTTCAGCCAAGCGCTTGCAGAGCGGAAAGATCAAAGTTTTACTTACCGACTGGTCTGTCCACAGGTAACATGCCCAAGTACTGCACGTGGAACTTCTGGACCAGCTCAGTCTTTGGTGTTGGGAAATCTACTACAAGGAACCAGAGGGATGCGTAGCTCAGTGGTTGCAGCCACCACCTGGCAGCTGGAAGGTTCACAGCACCCCCAGGCACGATGGCCTCCTTCGGGATGCTCCATAAGAACAGTCAGGATCCTAGTCAACTTTTACCTCATGCCTGGTTATGTTAAAACTGCTTCTAGGCCGGGCGCTGGTGGCTCACGTCTGTAATCCTAGCTACTCAGGAGGCTGAGATCTGAGGATCGCAGTTCAAAGCCAGCCCAGGCAAGCAAGTCCATGAAACTCTTATCTCCAATAAACCACCAGAAAACTGGAAGTGGCACTGTAGCTCAAGTGGTAGAGTGCTCACCTTGAGCTGAAGAGCACTCAGGCCCAGAGTTCAAGCCCCACGACTGACAAAAAACCCCAAAAAACCAAAAAAAACTGCTTTGTCTCTCTGATGATCACTAAGAAGCAGCTTTTGATTACCTGTCTGTTGTATGTGGCTGATGCTCAGAGTCCAGTCACAAAGGGTAGAGACACAGGAAGAATAACTAGAGATCCCCCCAAACCAAAAATCCATGTCCTTACCCAATCCATGCAATATGAGTTACACCACAATACTAACAACTATCTATAATCTTGTCCAACAGCAACAAAACTAGCCAGCCCTTTGCACCTAACACTCCTGGCACCAAACCAACTCTGGGGCCTTGTGGGATCTCACATTTGTGGGTCTGAGTGTGCTTTTTAGAGAAACTAAACTAACACTAGAGAACCACCCAAGACCGTGGCGTCTTGCCAGGATGGAGACGCCATGATGGGGGGGGACGCATCTGACCTACCTTGCAAAGGGACGTCCAGGTTCACGTTGGTCCTCTCCTGTAGGGAGCTGGAGGCCAGGGCTTTGGCATTCTTCCTTTCGGCCATAATCTGGAGATGAAAGATCCAGCACAGGTGGTTAAAGGCTCTCACATTGTCTGGCCAGGGCAGCCAGAGTCTGAGTTGATTTTATTCTGACTTAATTTAGCTTAAATTATTAGCCTCATTGTGATTATTGTGTCTCTGGACTACATAGCTTTTTTTTTTGGCTGGGGCTTGAACTCAGGGCCTACGCACTGCCCTTACGCTTTTTTTTGCTGAAGGATAATGCTCTACCACTTGAGCCACAGCTCCATTTCCTGCTTTTTGGTGGTTAGTTGGAAATAAGAGTCTTAGGGACTTTTTCACCTGGGCTGGCTTAGAACTAGAATCCTCAGATGTCAGCATCCTGAGAAGCTAGAATTGCAGTGTGAGCCACCAATGCCTAGTTGGACTAGATATTTTGATGAGAATTTTATTTTCTCTGGGGAGAGGCAGTGAACTGTTTCTCAAGGTAACTGTCCCTTCATTGTTTGGAATTTATTTCTTCCATTTACCAGGTTCCTGCCTTTGCTGAAAACCATCCCACACGCCTGAGCCTGGGACTCCCCAATGGTCAGTGGGATACAGAATAGCAGACTTCCTTGTGCTAGTATATGCTGACATGTACATACTCTTTTCAGGGCACATAGAGTATATGGGTTCAAATTCTACCTCTGCCACTTATTAGCTATGAGACCTTGGGCAGGTCATCTGACCTGTGTGTCTCATTTTCTCAACTGCATATGAAGTGACAATAATATTTACATCACAGGGCAGTTCTGAGGATTAAAGGAATATGTCTAGCAGTTGGCAGGCTCAGTAATGTCAGCTGCTATAATATCTCAACCCCTAGTCTAAGCTTTCCATTCCATGGTAACAAAGTCACTCCTGGGTTAGAGGCATGGCTCAGGTGGTAGAGGGCCAGTCAATGAACAAAAGCGTCAGATACCCAGCTCGAGTCCTGATCTTGGGGAAAACAAAACAAAACAAAACCAAAAATCACTCCCAAGCTCCACTGAGCCTAGCTCTCCAGCTCTGCGTACTGGACAGTGAGTACCTGTCTAGTAAGTGTGAGGCCGACCCTAGTACTTTTTTTTTTTTTTTTTTTTTTAAAGCTGCTGGGAACCAGTGGCTCCCAGTGTAATCCTAGCTACTCTGGAGGCTGAGATCTGAGGATCGCAGTTCAAAGCCAGCCTGGGCAGAAAAAGTCCATTTATCTCCAATAAACCACCAGAAAACTGGAAGTGGTGCTATGGCTCAAGTGGTACAGTGCTCACCTTGAGCTGAAGCACTGAGGGACAGTGCCAGGCCAGAGTTCAAGTCCCACAACCAAAAAAAAAAAAAAAAAAAAAAAAAGCCACACTATTGCTGACATGTAGTATGTAGTTATGTCTACATGGCTGCATCTGCATGAGGCATGGACAGAGTTTTCTCTTTACTCTCTAAACAATACAGCTTAATAATAACTTACCCAGCATTTGCATTACGCGTTATGAGTAATCTCAAGCTGACTGAAAGTATAAAGCGGATGTGTGCAGGCTGTATGCTATGATGTCACATGGTATCTGTCCAAGGACACTGGCATTTGCTGAGGCTTGGCTACCAATGCCTGGTAGTTCTGAAAGGTCCCTGGGCTGCATAGCACTATGCTCACTTCTTCCTAAAGCAATGTGCAGGGCAGCTCCCAGCCTTTGCCTTCCTTTACCAGCCTGAGCAGTGAGACGGAAGAACCCAATGGACCACAGTCCAGGACCTGCCTTACCTTGGAACAAATCTCGTGAAGACTCGTGGCGATGGCTTTGGCTGGTGTGTCACATCGAAATACATGACATTTCAAAATTCTCGTATCTTTGTCTCTTGCTACATAAGCAAAGTCCCTGTGCAAATGAAATTCATCAGGACATTAGACAAAAGGAATCTCTTACCAACATTCTCTAGTTATGAACATTAACGGAGCTAGCAGCAGTATGGCAGCGGTGATGATTTATTTGGAAAACGAAATTTCAGCAGCTACAGAGGCACAGGTTTATGGATGTCAGGAATTCATTTCTACATAACTACAGTCTCCTGAATGAGTACTGAACTCTGCGGAACCTTTCCATACAGCGTAATAACAGACATGATGATACAACAGAACACATGCTCGGGGAGATTATGGACTGCATGAGTGACAGCGACAGACATGGCGGACGAGAAGCACAATAGACTCTGATGATGAACACGTGCACAGTGGATGGGCCAGCCCACAGCTGCTTGAGAAAGTTGATGGGCAATAGGAGGGCAGAGACCCCGCGGGCTGCAATTCCACCAGCAGTGCCTGATTCTGCCAAACACTTCCCTGCTCCAGTCCTGCATCGCTTGGCTCAGACACCATGGTAAACAAGTGGCCAAGGTTGGATTCTAGCTCGTGCTTTATTGATGAAAGGGTATCCACTAAGATTATGACCTGGCTCCCAAAGAACCCTCTGATAAATTTCTCATGGTTACTCAGTGCTGAAGTGTTTATGAAGAATAAACGCCCAGCTTTACTCACCCAGTCACGGGTCATGATGATTGATGTGCACACGATGCTAAGCTGAGACACTGTTGTGTCAACACAGCTACAGATCTTTGCTTGCTTCTTTTGAGATAGGGTTTCACTATGCAGCTGGGCTGGCCAGAAACTGCAATCCTCCCTGAGCCTTCTGTGTGCTGGGATTACAGGTGTGTACCATCACGCCAGGCAAATAATTTGACTGTTAAATTGTTACTCTTAATAGAAGAGCGGGCGGTCTTTTCAGATGGACAGGTTCTTCTCAAGATAGCTGTATTTACCTGGAAAGGCAGAGGGAGCTACTCCTGGAGACAGGTGTCCATCTGGAATCCTTAGCCAGAAGAAATGTGGGGTTCGGGTGAGCTCTTTGGTTGGGCTTCCTAATCTAGGCTCTAAGCCAGGCAGGTCTTCACCTGTCACTCCTCACAGCCTGCCCACCGCTGGCCTTGATGCCTGCCCCCAACCTCCTCCTGCTTCTGCACGATACATCAGTTAGGATCTCCCCAGGAGACCCAATTCCATGTTTGGCCCATCTTACCACTTGGACATCTCCTGAACCACTCCCCTCACTCCCTTTTTCTAGCCTGGCCAGGACTCAGCATTGTAGCAGGTTTTTGTCCCCTGCCTTTGCTCACACCATCTTCACCCTGCTGCCACTGCTGCCCAGTGAAGCTGGGAGCAAACGCTTTCTCTGTGCTCCCTGGCTTCCTGGACACACGCTATCCCCAGTGCACTGGGCACCAGAGTATCTAGTTTGTCTTCCGTGCACGTTCTCAAAGCTCTATGAAGGAGGTGTGTACCTTTATTCATCCCCAATGTTTGGTGTAGGCTGGGTGTAATAGGTAAGCACAGTTCAGCCCTAGAGCTCAGGCCTGTCCACACACCCCTCACCTGGCCATATGGGTCTGGGTGAGGAGCTACAGACTTCGGGAGGCCCGCCCCTTGAGGGGGTGGGTAGAGTCTCTTGCTTCCTGTCCTAGTCTCACCCACTATCAAGGCCATACATTCACTGAAAAAAGAAGCAACTCATCCAGGTGCTGATGGCTCATGCCTGTAGTCCTAGCTACTCAGGAAGTTGAGATCTGAGGATCAGCATTTAAAGACAGCCCAGGGAGGCAAGTCAGTGACTCATCTCCAATTAATCACAGAAAAAGCCAGAAGTGGCACAATGCTCAAGTGGTAGAGCGCTAGCCTTGAGCAAGAAAGGAGCTCGGGGACAGCACCTAGGCCCTGAGTTCAAGCCCTAGGAGCAGCCAAAAAAACCCCACCCAAACCAAAACCGACAGAACTCACGGTTTTAGGGACCTTGCACCATGTGCTCATGGGAAGTCTGAGTCTCGGTCCCCTCCCTCTTGCTGCACTCACGATCCTGATGCATCATAAAGCGACAATGTCTCACATAAGGCTTTCTTTACATTTCCACTGCCGTTTTCGGAGGCTGAATTTCTGAGGCTTCCCAGGGTTACCTATAGGAAGTCCTGGACAGTATTCCCACCAACTTACCCCGGCTGAGCTCTCCCTCTGCTCCAGAAGAGGTGTGCTGCCATGTGTACTTGTTGTGGTACCCACTGCCCAGAGCGCGGCCCACCACGGAGGCCTGCTGGCCCTCTGTCTCATGGCATGTAAATCCAGCGACATAAAGGAGGTGCATGCTCAGCAGGGCTTGGCTGTGTCCATCCCAAGACAAAAGAAGGGACAGCCAGGACAGAGGTCAGGCCTCAGGTAACCCAGTGTCACGTCTCATTCCAGATCCTCTTAGCTCTATGGGAGGCCATCCCTAATCCCTCAAAGCAAAAGCCAGCACTTCCGCAGCACTGACAAATGCCACAAGTGGAAAATTCCGCAGCATGAAACTTCGCTGTTTGCACAAACTTATTCAAATATTGTGAAAATTCCCTTTAGGTAATGTGAACCAAGTGTGTAGACTTGGATCCTATCCCCAAGATATGTCATCTGTATATGCAAACATTCCAAAATCTGAAGAACAAATCTAAAGAATTGAACTACTCTGCTTAGAAGCATCTTGGACCAGGGACAGACTAACGACCTTGGACATGGGTTTTAACCTTGCCCTTAAATGAGGGGTGACAGGCTTCATTTCCTAGTCCTTCTCAGGCTCACCCACTGGAAGAGACTCTTGGGGTGAATGGAAGTTTCTACAACCTCTAGTGTCCCCATGACTGCTGGAGGCTCCCGGGTTACAGCAGCGAAGATGAAACAGGCCTCAGGGATCCCTCCTGTCAGACTTCAGCAATGTGTCCTTTGTTCTTCCATATGTAGCCCTTTGGGCACTATTTTGAAAATTATTAGTATTAATCTTCATGTTCTTTCGGCGGGGGGTGGAAGGTGATGGACAGCCTGAAGGGAAACCCTTTGGAATCCGCATCTTCCCAAAGGAGACGCTTGGCAGCCTCAGGCTGTTTTGAAAGAGCCTTAGATCTTTTCCTGTTCCCTGTCAGGTATGAGGCACAAGTTCATCAGTCCCTGTGGCTAAGCCGAGTAGCCAGCCCTCCTGCAGCTCCACTGGCCTCTCTCTCTCTCTCCTGGCTCCTTGGAGGGTCTGCATGCTGCCTTCTGTACCCCCACCTTCCTGAAACAGCTGAGGTGCACAGGAATGCTGCGGAGCCCTGCCCGGGCCGCATCACATCGCTTTCGAGTTGCTGGTTGCATCTCAGCCTTCCACAGAGTTCAGTCTCAGAGAGATGGGATTCTCTGCCCCACCCAGGTGGCCGGTGGCTCACATACATAGCACATCCCTGGCCCCAAGGATCACCAAGCCACGGCCAGAACAGGACCCCTGTTTTCCCACAGAGTCTTCTAGACCTTTGTCTGAGATGACACTTAGCAACAGGAACCATTTCTGCCCCTTGCTCCAGCTCACTGTGCACCATGCTGGATGAGGAACCATCTGCCCAACCCTGAGTGGGGAGTTTCGTTGCTGAAGTTTATTCAAGCCAGTAAGGGCAATCACGCACCTTTCACCTTTGATTACTGAGCCTTGTGCTTCCAATGCCTTTTGTTCTTGTCCTGCTGCTGCTTTCCCCAGTAATTATTCCCCCAGAGGCTCAGCCTCCAATTCTGCCGCAGAAAAATGTCAGCACTGAGACATCTTTGACAGCCTCAAATTTCTTAATGGCAAAGAAGAAAAAAGGATGGAAGGTTGCTTTCATTATTCTTAGCTCCACAGCACTCCAACTGCCCCATAGGGGCCTGCGCCATCTTTATGTAGGAATGAATAAACAGTTCTTTACTCAACTGTGTTCTAATAGAAATAAAAATGTCCAAGCTAGGGGCTGGGAAATTGGCTCAGTGGTAGAGCGCTTGCATTGCATGCCTGAGGCCCTGGGTTCAATTCCTCAGCACCACATAAGCAAAAAGAAAAAAGCCGGAAGTGGTGCTGTGGCTCAAGTGGTAGAGTGCTAGCCTTGAGCTGAAGAGCTGAGGGACATAGCCCAGGCCCAGAGTTCAGGCCCCATGACTGGACTCCCCCCCCCCCCCAAAATGTCCAAGATAGAACAATTCGCCCCTTTTCTTAAGTTTCTCCCCTTCAACTCTCTTAGGGTAAATGGAATTTCCTTATGTTTATTGTTCCTCTATAGGAATTTAAGAAGTGTTTCAGGACTCTTAGCTGTTGTATTGGCTAACCTTCGTCCCTTCCAAGCAGTTCCCACAGCTGGACCCTGGAGGAACTCAGGGGTAGGAAATCTGTTATCCCTAACAAATCAGCCTGACCTGTTGTTAGAAAGGTTCTTTTCTCCTTCTTTCCATCTTAGACTTTCCTTTTTCCTCCCTTTTCCCCAGTAATGAGATTTAAGCTCAGTGTTCTACAATCTTCACCTGTTGGTTGTTGTTTTGGGGTTTTTTTTGGCCTGTGCCAGTCTTGGACTATGATCCACCTCTCACATAGATGGGATGATAGGTGTGTTTTTACCATATTTGGCTTGTTCTTTGAGCTGGAGGTGCCTTGCTAGCACTTATTCTCTCTCTCTCTCTCTCTCTCTCTCACTCTCTCTCTCTCTCCTCTCTCTCTCTCTCTCTCTCTCTCTCTCTCTCTCTCTCTCTCTCTCTCTCTCTCTCTCTCTCTCTCTCTCTCTCCCTCTCTCTCTTTGGCCTGGGGTGGCTTCAATCACCTTTTTGTCACTGTTTCCTGGACAGCTGGGATGAGTTACTGTGCTTTACAATATTTTTCTGAATGAAATACTGACACTTGCTTCTCTGCAACTTTTGCTTGTTGGATGTAGCTTTTCTTTCTGGAGAGGCTCAGAACAAGCTGACCTCATCAGCTACACAATGGCCTGTGTGGCTGGCTGTGTCTCTCTCCCTTCCATAGTTCCTATTAGACTCGCTTTCTCTTTATCTCCGCTGGTGATATTCCTCACCAAGGCTCCACAGTTTGATAACATCTTTCACATAATTTGTATTTGCTCAAGTCAAATACAGGTTTTCGGCAGGGAATGTGTGGAGTCTGGCCCTTGACAGGCACTTGATAAATGGGACTTAACATTATAAAACGAGGAAAAAGAAGTCACCCTTTCCTCCCAGCTCATCTGTGGTGGAAGCTGGAAACAGGCACACTTGTTCCCAGTACACAGGGCTAGGTCCCACCTACAAGTAAGCATCAGGAAGGGGCCTTTCTAGCTCTTTCTGACAAAGGCCGTGCGTTTGCTTTGGATCTGACATGAACTCAGAGGGCAGTCCCTTCCCTTCCCAAGCACTAGGTGATGAGGGCAGCTCACGGTGAGGGGAAATGGCAGCCAGCCCGGGCAGTCTTTACACAGTGAGGTCTAGGAAACATTTCTCCTTTACTCTGCAGCCCCCAGCCAGGCAGGGTTTGCCTGACACAGATGCCAGCACAGAGGCGCCTGCCTGACTCTTCCTTATGCCCAGCAATGACCACAATCCGTCCTGGAAGGAGAAAACTCCCCCAGCACCCTTCTTCCATCAAAATGACGGTTTTAGGAAGCGACAGAGCTAGAAGTGCAGAGACTGTAGCTCTCAACAGTCAGGCAAGGGGTGACAGTGACAATGGTGCTTGAGGTCTGTGTCCCTTCCATCGCCACAGTCCCCCTGCAGTGGCGAGGAAGAAGTGCTCCACGCACGGGGCCAGCGGCCCAGTGCCAAACCCTGCAGAACACACCTCCCCAGAACACGTACTGTAAGCCCTAAGCTAGAGTGTCCCTCAGCATGCAGCGCATGCAACCCGAACATTTCTATCCTGTGCGCTCCCTCCCATGCTCATTCGATTTTTTTCAGCTGGTCCCTCGGCCCATCACCTTCCCCAAACAGGGTCACACAAGCAGAGGATGAGGGGCATTGGTGGTAATGATGGTGATACATGGTGAAACAGAACCAGCTGTGCCTGTGAAAGGCCGGGCTGGCGGACAATGGTGCTAGCATGGAGGAAGCGTGAGCTGCAGACATGGAGGGCGGCGCGGGGTGTTACCTCTCTCTGAATCCGGGCAGGCATGAGGGAACAGAGCAGAAACAACAGTTAGCATTCACACGGCACCCAGTGAATAAGAGCAGCTCCTCAGCACCAGCCCTGTTTTATTTCCCAACTATGCGGCAATTAATAGCCTGCCACTGCTTATTTTAGCCGAACCCTCTCAACCCAGAAGAGTGTATTTTGAGCCACATTACGATGAAGCCAAGAGATGCCAGCTGAATTTACAGAGGCAACATATCAACTGGGGGAGGTAAGCGGGCTTAAAATACCCCAGTGAAACACAGTCAACTGCTCACAGTAAACTCTAGCAGATAGCTTTACTTGCTCCCAAAACAGGGACAGGGATGGGGCGCAGCCTTACCTGCTTGTCAGCCTTTCTATGGGCAGCAGGTGCATCAGGACATATGGGGAGGAGCAGAGATGAAGGGCAAGGGCTGGGGTAGGGAGCAGGGGACAGGAGGTGGAAGATTGCAGGGGAGGGGCAGATAGGAGATGAAGGCAGGCAGGTGTGAGCAGAACAGCACATTTTGAGTTCCACCCCCCCCCAGAGCTGCCTGGGGGTCCCTCATTAAGTCCTCTTGTCATGGACAATTGGAGGGACACAAGGGCAGCCTCTCCCCCACCAAGAAAGACATACATGCATTATTCATAGAACACTTGATTGAAGAGGTGGGGAGCCCAAGATAGATAGAAGGAAAGAAAGAAGTGCAAAATTCCTGGGGAGCTGCTCTCCTGCATCCTGCAGCCAGGGCCCCAAAGGCCCAGCAGGGCCCTGCAGGACAGGAGATGATCCACACAGCAGTGGCACAGAAAGGTAGGGCTGCACACCACATCACAGACAATGACTGTGACGTGCCATTACATGAGAGGAAGAAACTAGCACACCCAAGATGCCATCTGAAGTGAAAAAGAGAGTCTCAAGTGAAAAACCACAAGTAAACAGAAACCTCAGTAAACAGAATTGAGGCTCCCGGGCAGAAAAGTCTGTGTTAGCCTTGAGCAAATAAGCCAAGCGAGAATGTGGGGCTTTGAGTTTGAGCCCCAGTATCAGCACAAAACAACAACAGAATAAAGAAGGGAGATGAAATGCTAGGCATGTCACAAAGGTGCAATGGCCTGCATCATGACCATGGTCACCATGATGTCGTCTAGTGGTTCACATCTCAGCCACACAGTACTGAGTGGTACTGGTGATGAATCATCTCCTATGGGGGGACAGTGACCTGGAGGAGGGGCAATGGCCTCCCTCCCAGAGGGGAGGTGGTGCTGGAATCCCCTCTGCCCAGTCCTTCTGCATCCCCAAAGGTCCTCCTGCATCTAGGAAAGTCTATCTTCAGAGGAAACCTAGATTACCAGCAAAGGAACCAAAGGCTACATGCTAATTGCACAAGTCTCCTCATCCTCCAGGAGTCCTCCCACCTGGGAGAAGAGGCGCTGAGAGGATGCTGGTTCAGATGTCATCAGAAAGTGCTTTGAGAGGAACCAAAAGCTCTCCATTTCTCCTTTTATAAAACCTTTATTTTTTGTTTGTGCTGGTCAGGGACTTGAACTCTAGGCCTCCCCACTCTCAGATTTGTCTGCTCAGGCTGGCTTTGAACTGCAATCTCAGATCTGAGCCTCCTGAGAAGTTAGGATTATAGATATGAGCCACTAGTGCCTGGCTTTTTCTTCTGTTTCTTTTTATGCTACTGGGCTTTGAACTCAGGGTTAGTTGCGCTTGGTAGGCAGGTGCTCCACTATTGGTGCCACACCTGAGCCCCTGGCTGCCACTCCCTTTTTGCTTTATTTTTTATTATTATTATTTTTTTGGTCGGCCGTGGGGCTTGAACTCTGGGCCTGGGCGCTGTTCCTCATCTCTTCAGCTCAAGGCGAGCACTCTACCACTTGAGCTACAGCGCCACTTCCAGTTTTCTGGTGGTTTATTGGAGATAGGAGTCTCATGGTCTCTCCTGCCAGGGGTTGGCTTTGAACCACGATCCTCAGATCTCAGCCTCCTGAGTAGCTAGGATTACAGGCGTGAGCCACCAGCGCCCGGCTTTGCTTTATTTTTTTATTTTTTCCAGGGCCTTGCGCACGCTGGGCGGGCGCCCTTCTGCTGGGCTAAACACCCAGCCCCTTTGCTTTATTTTTAAAAAATAGGGTCTTTATGTTTTTGTTGAAGGCAAAAGACCGAGAACTTTCTACTTCTACTTCCTGTAAAGTGAGATTACAGGTGTGCCCCACCATGTCTTGCTTATTTTTGAGACAGAATCTTCTTAACTTTTTTTTTTTTTTTTTTTTTTTTGCCTAGACTGGCCTTGAACTGAGATTCTTCCTATATCTACCTCTGGAGAAACTGGGACAATAGGCATAAGCTTCCATCCCCAGTCCTTTAATTTCTTATTCTTCATATAATGTCTTTGTCTGATTTATGACAAATTTGGCCAAATGGCTCTAAATCTAAAGATCTTAGCATATGATGTGCTTCTTTTGTCTATAACTATTATGTTTTGCCCCACTGGTGGAACTTAAGGAAATAATACTGTTAAATATCTACTACAATTCCTCCTGATGGCAGAACTCAGGGGGAAAAAAAAAGATCCTGCAAACTGAACATAGTTGGTCCTTTGGGGTTAATAGATACTGTTTAAGTGTCAAAGTGAAAACCAGCCATAAATAAGAGATTTCTAAGGATCACTGAAATGTCATTCAAAATTCCAGAAATGTTGCAGACAGCAGCATTTGCTCCAGTACCTTGCAATGTGCTGGGAAAAACCATCAGACTAAAGCTGCACCTCTACACAAGGCCAGACTTTGTGGGAGCCAACAGGCTAAATATAGTCAGTCACAAGCTTACTGCCTCCTTTCTGTAGGAGGTACCTCAGGGAAGACTTAAGCCCTAAGGCTGATCCCCTGGGAGCCCCACAATCCAATGCTGCCTGTCCAGACTGCTCTCAGATGCTGCTCCTTGGGAAAGCAATGTGGGAAGTGTTGGCAATGATTTCCTTAACATAAACTGTACATAACTACTTGGCATGTTTAACTGGGCATCTGAATGAATAGGAAATTCAAAAAGAAAAAGGAGGAGGAGAAAGAAGAAAGGAAGAAGATGGAAGGGTGGGAGAAGGGAGGGAAGAGAAGAGAAAAGGGGGAAGGAGAAAGAAAGAGAAGGAGGAAGAGGAGAAGAAGAAAGAATGGAAAAGCAACCCAGAATGACAAAGTCTATCGCAGGTTTCTGGATGGGAACACCACCGAGTCTCCTTCCCTGGCAAGGCCGCCTACTTCTTATGTGACACAGCCATCCACCTTCCTCACACTGAACACACAGGCAAGGCCTCTCCTGGGCTTTGCCAGTCTGCTTCTGCAGAACCGTTATGTGCTACATTGTTTGGATGCTTATCTTTTATCCTCAAAGATCTGGGTACAGATCATCATTCATCACATAGCAGCAAAGTACAAAATGTGAAGGTGATGTCATGAAAATTCTCTCACCAGCTCCTAGACATGACAGTTAATTCCCCCTCTTTACTTCTTTTCCTCCTTGTGACAGACACAAGCCACGTATTCTTGGTCAGTCTCTGTTCTGCAATGTCTTCATCTGTACAGTGGGCATACAAGTGGTGCTCACAGCCAGAGAGCTGAGAGGACTGCATTTCTGCTGGCCATAGCTGTAGGGAGACCTTCCCTGAGGGCTGGGGTGCAATACTGCAGGAGGGGGGAAAGGTCCACTGAGCTGGGGGTCGGGTGCTCCAAACTGTTCTTATTGTAAGGGTCTAGGAAGAAGGTGCTCAGATCCCCCATTTTCTGCAGTTTTGAAAGAGGATGGAGATGGAAAGGTTCAGTAGTCGCCCAAACTCATCTACAGCTGCCTGGAACCCAGCAGAAATGAAGGACCTTGGAATGTAAATGAGCACTAAATTTTCCACTCCACTTTCAGCCATGGTTGACACCTGAACTACTGCCTCTTCTGTCTCCCTGCCCAAAGTTCAGTTTGCATATGTGCGTGCGTGCGTGCGTGTGTGTCCTTTCTGTCTTCATCACTCAGCATATAAATTTGAGTCAGAATAGCAGGGACACAGGTTCCCTCCCCCATCCGGAGCAGGCTGGTGAGAACCTATGAGAACATGGTGAGCTGGCTGGATTTCTCTTTCTCCCACTGCTGTTTATCACACACAGCACTTTAGAAATGACTTCAGCTCATACTCAGTTTTCATGTCATCTCTAACTATGTTAATAAAACATATATTTCATCGGCATGGCAGGAGGTGAGCGCTGGGAAGATCATTCATCTCTGACGTTCTTTGAGAGTGAAGCAAATGTGTACTGGGATCATCTCCATTCAAAACGACAACATTGCCTCAGGACCCCTAAGCAGATTCCTTTCTTCAGGACATTTGTCTAGATGAAAAGCAGCTTCTTTGCTCCTAGAAATCAATGTATAAATTTCCCTTGTATATTGATTTCTATCAAGATGTACTGACTCCTGAGGTAATTTTCTTTATATCTGTACACCTGAGATCATTTTTTAAAATATCTGTTCCGCTAAGAGGAATTAATCTTTATGTATCACTCCAGGAAGAGACCCAGTGTAACAAACCCTACCTGTGCTGGAGCTGAGACTGGGGAGAAGACATTAGTAGGAGGTCTCAGGGCACTGCCCTCACCCTATCAGAGGGTACATGGTGAGAAAGAACGAATGCATGTTCTTCCTTTGTAGAACAGCTATTTGTTTATTTTGGTGGTACCAAATATTGAACTAGGCCTTACGCTTGCTTGGCTGGCACTCTACTACCTGAGCTTATGCATCCAACCCTGTTGTTGCTGGTAATTTTAGAGAGACAGAGTCCCATAGGGCTTTCTGCCTGGACTTACTTTGAACTTTGATCTTCTGGATCTCAGCCTTCTGAATAGTTAGGATTACAGGCATGAAACACCAGTGCCTAGCTTAGCATGATTATTTTTATAAGTAGCTGGTCTCTTATGCCAGCATTTTTTCTTTTAAATCAAATGTGATTATTTTTTTTTTAAAAATCAAGAAAATAAAACTCTCAAAGCTACCACTGTATCACCCTATTTTTAACTGTTTGAATCTATACTCCTGTCCCTATCCAAATTTGGACAGGTCAGGATAAACAAACCATCTTAAAAAGGCTCAGGTGTGGGGCTGCATAGCTTGGTCTGCAGGAAGTGTCTCTGGGAACTGGGTTTCAGCACACCACAAAGCGGCCCAAAGGGGATTCAATCTTCTGAGTTCCCAAGGAGAAGTCTGAATACCAATTGTCATTGCAGGCTCTGCTCAGGTCTTTTAGATTGGAGGTTAGGAAACTATGACCTGTCAAACCTGCCCATTCTGTGAATGAATCATCTTTGAAACACAGCCACAGTCATCTGCTGAGGCACAGGCTATGGTGGTTTGTGTGTTACAAACACAGCTGAGTAGCTGTCACCGAGACTGCAAAGCAATTATTACTGTTTGGCCTTCATGGAATCAGATCATCCACTATATAGATGATCTGATTCAAGAGCATAGCATACAACATGGACAAGCACTGGGTAAATAGTTTGTAGAGCCCAGTGCAAAATGGAAACATAGAATTCCCTTCCTTCCTTCCTTTCTTTTATCATTAAACATTCCAAGATGGTGGTAACAGAGCATAAATCAAGTGTGGGCTTTTGAGACTGTCTTGAGGGGATGGAATAATGCTTGACAAACCTAGGACTGGGCAGAAATGAGTCTGCGAATGTATCTGTCCACTTTGTGTTACTGTAACCAAGTAGCTGAGGCTGGGTACTTTACACACTAGCTCATCATCTGGAGCTCTAAAAAGCATGGCCCCAGCACTCTGCTTGAATCTGATGAGAGCCTTCTGACCACATTGTAATCTGGTCAGTGACATCATGGCGGGAGGGTGTGGAAGAAGGAAAGTGCGACTGGCAAGAAGAGAAGCCAGACAGATTCAGGAGCGGTGCCAGGCTCACTTAGAAAAACCTGCTCTCATGAAGCTTCCCTTAGTACCAGCAGGAATCCCTTTTAGGGTGCTGTTCCCCATGACTTAATTTCCTCACACTGGAAGTTCCACCACCTCAACACTACCATACCAGGAACTGAGTTTCCAGCATATAAACCCTGAGGGACCCCTGGAGATCACCAAATTATACAACCAAGATGCAGGAAAAAGAGCTTTCCAATATGCAGATTCTAAAAAACAAAACAACACTAAATATCAGGCTTGGTATGTTTCATGTATGATTTCAGTCCAAAAAACAAGTCCCACCCTCCCCCCCAGTGAAGAAAACCCCACCCCCACCCCCCAGCCAATCCTTTTTCCACTAAAATCTTACATGAACACATGATGTGTGAAACAGTTTTCTTGTGGTTCTGGCACTAGTCATTTTATTTCCAACCGCCACTGACTAGCTCTGTTCTTAAGAATATTTGGAGAGGGCGGGGGATGGAAACAAAGCCCCCCAGAATCCTTGGAAACAAGTGTTTGCAGGTAGCCTGGCAAATAGATGCATGCTTTGAAATGACAGAATCAGGCCAACTTGGCCTGATTGTCAACTGTGCCCACGGCAGCTGCTTTCCTTCTATCATAATTATTTCAATCCTCATAATTTATTCATCTCGAGACAAGCTTACATGTTGTAGGGTAACCAGTCCTGGCTTCTAGATCAGAAAGGCTGGCAGCCGTGGCCCCTCCTGCCCCTTCCCATCTGTTCAAAATACTGACTGCTGATGACAGAATTGTTTCTATATCCAATTTGTTTTATTTTATTTTTTTTGCAAAATCAAAATTGTGTTCGTTCCCTGACAAAGATGCCCTAAGCTTTCAAGTTCTTAGTTCTACAGCCCAAAGGAGGGGAGAGAAAATCCCTTCAGAAACGAAGTACAGATGGTCCTCCACTCACTGTGGTTCAACCTGGTGATCTTGTAGCTTAATGGTGGCATGAAAGTGACAGGCATTCAGTAGAGAATGTACTTCAAATGTTGATCTTTTTCCAGGCTGGCAATACGCAGTACAGTATTCTGGCTTATGATAGGCAATGGCTCCCTATCAGCTACATGATCAAGAAAGAGGAGAAACAAGAAGCCAGGCATTGGTGGCTCACACTTGTAATCCTGTTTCTTAGAAGGCTGAGATTGGGAAGTTCCCAGTTCACGGTCAGGCTAGCCCAGGTATTCGGGTGAATGTCTTCTCAACCAATAGCTGGGTATGATGGGGTACACCTATCATCTCAGCTGTGTGGAAAGCAGAGATTGGGAAGACTGAGGTTCTAGATCAGCCTGGGTAGAACAGCTCGTGAGATTCCATGTCAATGGGAGTTCTAACTGGACATAAGGGCATGTACCTATCATCCCAGTTTCAATGGAAAGTATAAAGGAGGTTAATTATGGTCCAGACACAGATCTAGTGGTATTGCTCAGAGGTAGAACACCTGCCTAGCAAATATGAGGTCCTGAATTCAAATCCCAGTGCCACCATTATCTAGCTTTCCAAATGCTCAGTGGATTCTCTCAGCAAGTTACTATGGAGGTTAACCTTATGAGTTAACATGTCCATAGAAAAGTTTTATTTAAGAGAGAATGTCAGTTGTTAGAACTACAGAGGATACTGCATCCAAAACAAATAACTGTGAATGTCCTTATAAATGGCTTCTTATAAAATTGGCAGCAGAGGTAGAATAATTTCATATAGGTTTAGACTTAAACCTGTTTTCTTTTCTTATTTCAATCTTATGTTTTATGCTAGAACAAAGAAAAATGCTCGAAGGTCTGGTAACAAGTAGCAAATGACAGTCAGAGCACTCAAGGGTAAAAAAGTCTTAGAAAAGTTGGCCAAAGCATAAGACTCTACTGGGCATGTCTGATCATTCACACTGCAGAATAAAACAAAATTAAGTCAAGGTCTTGACACAACATAAATTTAAAAGGAGTCCCTGCTTTGCTTAATAACTTTGTCCTTGAACAGTCATTATTTCTTTTAACATGCATTTCCAAGAGAAATAACCAGTGACTCACTCCCGAATCACTCCCCTTCCTGCAATTTCCACAGTCACTCCGAGTCCTGCCTGCTTTTCCTTACACCTACTACCAAGACTAGCACAGCCTAACTGGTCCCCCATTCCACTCCTGCTCCAAATGTCCCTGCTGCTTATCAGCTTACTCAAAGATTTTTATTAATTTTTTATTTTTTTTTGTCAGTTGTGGGGCTTGAACTCTGGGCCTGGGCACTGTCCCTGAGCTCTTCAGCTCAAGGTGAGCGCTCTACACTTGAGAGCCACAGTGCCACTTCCAGTTTTCTGGTGGTTAATTGGAGATAAGAATCTCACGGACTTTCCTGCCCAGGCTGGCTTTGAACCGTAATCCTCAGGAAACTCAGCCTCCTGAGTAGCTAGGATTATAGGCATGAGCCACCGGAGCCTGGCTAATAAGATTTTTTAATGAAAAAAATTTGATTGTGGATATTCATCTGATGGCCACTCTGCAAGTGGTAACCAGTCAAAATAAAACCGAGACCTTGAACTACAGTCCAAAAGCCTTGCCTGATCTTGTCCTCATCTGCTTCTCCCCATCCTAGCCCATGGATCCTTTTGTTCCTGGATCCAGCCACGGTGGCTTCTCCCCTATCATTAAGTGCACATTGATCTGCTTCCTCAGACCTTCCTACATGTCCCCACACAACTGACTTCTCAGCCGTCAAGCCCAGTCCAGGATGGGATTTCTCCTGCTGGTACCTACTCACTGAGCTACTTTCCATGTTGTTATCTTCAAGAAAGTCAGCATGATCTATACCATCTTACTTCCTCAACTGGTTTTATGACTTATCTCCTGGTTCTCAGAACCTGTGACACCCAACACATAGTTGTTCAATATTTGTTGAACATTAGATTAGCCTGTAGATTATTAAGATGGTCTAGACAATGAAATATTTTCATCTACATTCACATGGCAATTGAACAATTACTCATGGAGAAGATCTTATGCTAGGGTAGGGTTTGAGAAATCTGAAGGTCTAAGAGCCTCTCAAAAATCTTATTTTGGGGCTGGGAAGGTGGCTCAGTGGTAGAGTGCTTGACTAGCATGCAGGAGGCCCTGGTGTTTGATTCCTCAGCACCACATAAGCAGAAAAAGCCAAGTGGTGCTGTGGCTCAAGTGGTAGAGGCCTAGCCTTGAGCTGAAGAGCTGAGGGACAGCGCCCAGGCCCAGAGTTCAGGCCCCATGACCGACAAAAACAATTTCTTATTTTGTATCTAAAATAGGACTTTAAAAAGAACAAGCTACACTATTATTTAGTATATGATTCTAGATATCTGTAAAATGTCTGAAAGCTCAGAAGGATAAGAAATTATGTGCCAGCAATCCATTCTACCAAATCCATGAGAAAGTGGGCTTTCCAACTGTACTCAGGCCCCTGAGCCTGTGAATCAGGCATCTCTTAACACTCAAGAGACAGTAGACACATGTACAGCCTTGCTCAGTCTGTGGTACAGAATGAAATCCATATTCTTAAGAGGTTGGTTAAGATGAAAGCTATTGAGGTGAAAGGAAGAGATGGCATGGCTGATAGTTTTTGTAACAGATTAGGATTATCATAACCCTTTAAAACTTAGCTCTGGCTCTCTTTGCAGCTTAGACTCCTTTGAGATGTATCTACTGTAAAAGTAAGCAAATAGCTGGGTGCTGGTGACTGACACCTGTAATCTTAGCTACTCAGGAGGCTGAGACCAGAGGATCATGGTTCAAAGCCAGCCCAGGCAAAAAAGTGTGTGAGACTCCATCTCTCTGCATCTCCAGCTGATCTCCACGGCAGCTGCCAGTAGTAACACCGCTTGCCTACCTTTTCTGGGTCCTATGCTAGCATGGCCTGAGCCCCAAGAATGCAAGAAAGCATCCCACAGAATCCTCACCCATGCCAGCAACAGCACACAGTAAGTAACAGATAACTTGTTAAATAAGTGATCCCTGCTGCTGAACAGCTTGAAAAGCTAGCTTGTTCAGAAGCTAGGGTAACTAAAACAATGTGTCCATTGTTACAGAAACAGAGTTCTTCCCACTGGGCCAAGAACCACGCACCTTCTATGACACTGGCTGATGCTTTGGGGAGTCTTTCCCCCAGTGAACATTTAATCACATCCATTTTGAAGAACACAGCCAAAGGCGCCTTTTGTAAAATTAAAGACATAATTTCCAAGTACTAGTTTTCCCAACAATATATTCTTGCTTCTGCCCTCTTGGGAAAGGTCTCAAGACATTTAATAATTCCTTTCTGAAGGCAAACAACTAAAAGGCAGTAGTAGCAAAGATCTGAACTTTAGAGAAAACACTTGTAACTGCTTTGGGGTCAGAGTAGGGTGGGAGGGGCAGTGTTCAATGGCCAAAGAAAACCCAGAGGGAACAGGGAGAATTCCCCATTCATGATCTGATCAAAGCCAGGCTGCAGCTGCAGTTATAAAAAAAGGGAGGAAAAAGACTAATGGGATTGCCAGTTCCTCCCGCCTTCTCCCACCCAAAGCAGTAAGGAAGATTCACAGCTACACATTAATTAGGGGATCAATAGACGTGACTGGGTACAATATTAGTACAGAGAAGTAGATAATAGTGAGAAAAAGCACAGATTCTTTGAGAATCTAATCAAGTGTTGTAAGCGATATTTAAGTCATGTTTTTCTTTTCCAAAACAGTACTTTTTCAGTGCCAACAGCGGGCATGTGATAAGTTGGCTGCCTTTCTACATTTTGAGAATTTGAGTTTTCTAACACAAAAGTCACACCAATGTTCTAAATCATCCAACAAAAATTATTTGGAAATGTAGCCTTTCCACACAAAGGAGAATGCTTTTAATCCAAATATTGGATTAAGAAAAACACTGTGATTTTTAAACTCCTAATTTGAAAAGAAGAGGTAAGTGAGCATTTCCTGGGGGAACATTCGAGACGGATGCACTCAGATTAAAGCACCCAACATGAGCTGTAACAGAAATGCCTGGTGCAAACATGAACAAACCACCACATTGTGAAATCCCTCATTATACACAATTCTCACTATTCCCTCCCACGAGACAGAAAGACCCCTCCTCAGCCCTTCCAGCCACCCACTTGCCAGGGATGCCCTGCACCAGAGATTGCAGCCTTTGTCCCAAGAGTCTTCCGGGTCCATCTAGCTCCAAACTCGGTACCTCTGAATGCACCTGCAGACAAAGGCGCGCCACCCGTCCCCAACTTCCTCACCTTTGCTTTTCCGTCTACCTGTGTAGGATGAAGATGCTGTTCCCTGCCCCGGTGCAGCCAGGAGGCTTG
The DNA here is from genome assembly GCF_024711535.1 of Dipodomys merriami. Classification (NCBI taxonomy): domain Eukaryota; kingdom Metazoa; phylum Chordata; class Mammalia; order Rodentia; family Heteromyidae; genus Dipodomys; species Dipodomys merriami. The sequence continues at coordinate 42,668,805 of NW_027206512.1, read as the reverse complement.
CAATCGTGCAAACGAGCTGCGGGCGCGTGGTCCTCGCGTCTCAAGTTCAAGCTAGCAGCAGCGTCTGCGCCTCCCGCCTCCCAGCGGCGGGCCCACCCGGCCCTTACTGCCTGCCGCCCATTGGCTACTGCGCCCGGCTCCGCCCTCGCTGCTCGCTCTCCATTGGCTGCTGTGCGGCGGCTCGCCCACCCTGCTCCTGCCTGCCAGGTGCTCCCGCCAGATGCTCAGAAGCTCCAGGCAGATGCTTCCAGCTGTGAGGGGCAGGCCTGGAGCAAGCCGAGTGGGGTGGGATTAGGGATCTCTCCTCTTACAAACCCCCTTGCTGTGGCAAACGTTTCCCCTTTTGTATTCTCAGGACTTACAAAGTTGATTCTAACCCCACTGTGGGGTGGGCGCTGCAATCCAGAGCCTGAAAGCCTGTATATGCCAGGACAAAGCAGAACAGCAACTATAGTCAGGTGAATCAGGATAATTGGATTTTACAGCCAGGGAATTGTGAAGCGAGCTGTATTTTACAGATAAGCTGCCAGTTCACACAAAGCACGTAGCAGCACCTCACCTGCACACCTCTCTACAATTCTTGCTTCTCTTGAGACTTCTCTTAAGCCCAGAGCTAATGCTTAAGCCTGTAATCCTAGATACTCTCAGAAGCTGAGATCTGAGGATAACGGTTCAGAGCCAGCCCTGGCAGGAAAGTCCGGAGACTCTCATGTCCAATTAATCACTAAAAAGCCGTAAGTGGAGGTGTTGCTCAAGTGGTAGAGCGCTATCTAGCCTTGAGCTTAAAAAGCTCAGGGACAGTGCCCAGGCCCTGAGTTCAAGCCCCAGGAGTGGTATTAAAATTAAAATTAAAAAAAGCCAGACTCACTCTGGTATTCTAACTTGATCACCTCTAGCTGCCAGTCCCTTCCTCTACATATGCAGAAACAAGAAAGTGTCCATTTGGCTTCATGACAGCATTTTAAATAAGAGTCGTAGCTAGTCGCTGGCCAAAATAAGAGTTTGAAAGGAAAACTAAGCTCTTTTACTGATTATATTGTGTGCCCCAAATGTACTTTCTCTAATTGTTTCTAGGGAGAATAAACTATTTGAACAACCTGTTAACAATGTGAACAGGTAGAGGGCACTAGCTATGTTTTCTATTATATCTAATACACGCCCTCCCCCCACTTAAAGAAAACAATAACAAAGGAACAGAAAATAAGACATGAAAGGTCAAGATAGTATATAACTAGGAAGCTTTATTTGTACCCTGTGGGTGTATGGGAAATTCTTGACTGTTCATGTTTTAAAACAGGATCAAATATTGTTTATCATTTAATGCACCCACTAAATGCCAGGCTTTGCACTGACAGTTATAGATTAGGCTTTCCTAGTTAACAGGGAGTGCAGGACTGAATTCATAGAGATACCTCTGAGTCTGTGGCCAGGGATGCCTGTGCCATTTAGATGAGGTATTTACAATCAACTGCTTGGGTAACCCAAAGAGTGCAGACATAGCCCAGAATGGAAGTTAGAGGGTAAATTTGAGGTTTGGAGTTCAGCCACCAGAGCAGACATTACCATATCCAGAGTTGAGCCATTTTCACCAAACTGTACCCATCACCCCTTAGAAGGTCCCCTTCCTCCTATTTATCCCTAATTCTAATGAGCTCATTTATCTGATTTTCTGACTACAGCAGGGTGGAAATAACAATTCAAATGGTACTGCTGGATGTTCACAGGGTGACGTGGATGTTCACAGGGTGACAGCGCAGTGACAGGGTTGAGGGTCTACGGGCAGGAAGTCCACTTGACAAATCCTTTTATTACCGCCCCCCCCCCCCACTGCGCGCCCCTGTCACCATGTTAGTTCCAGCCACCACTGTCTCTCATCTGCTTACAGTGGTTTTTAGACAAATTACCTTGCTTCTTTACTTGTTTCTAACAGACTGTTCTCATGATGACGCAGACATGTCCCTTTAAAACAAAATCACAGGGCTGGGTATGATGACGTGTATGAAAAGCTGAAGGTAGGAAGACTATGGTCTGTAGGCCAGCCCAGCACAAAACCCCAAGATCTTATTTGAAAAATAGCTAAAAGTAAAAAACCATTCTCCAAATCACAAGTGTGAATAATTGTTATCTTTTAAATCCCTACAATGACCTCCCCACTGCACCAGGAGTGAAGTCCACATTAGCTGTCAGGGTCTCTGAGGTCACCTAGGATCTGTCTCTGCTTCTCTCTGACACTGCTGCAACCACATTCCCTCATCTTTCTCTCTGCCCCAGCCCCCCACCTTCTTCCAGACCACAGCCAGCAATTTCCACCTCAGAGCCTCTGCACTAACAACTCTCTGCTCTTGAATGTTTTCCCATGCATTGCCTGCCTGGCTGACCCTTGCGCCTTTTAGATCTCAGACCAATGCTGAATCCTGAAGAACCCGCTCCCAACTCAGCATCACAGACTTTTCCCTACAGTTTGGCATTGTGTGTTTGGATAATCATTGATTATTTACTCCCTTCACTGTATAAATTTACAGTATAGTTTATTATTCTTGTTTAGGGTGAAGAATTGAACCTTGGCCAAAGAAAGGTCTGGCATTTGCTTGGTTTCTGGGAGGAAATTTCTAAGACTTCATTCCTATGGCTGACAAAGGACAGCTGCTTGCACAGCGGCCTTGGGTCCTGAAGTATCAGCTCCACCCCTGCGGGTGCCACATACAAAGCCCACTCACCTGCCTTTGTGATGGGGCCCCAGTGAGAATTCTGGACACCAAGTCAGATGAGCTTCCACTATCAACAATATCTGTACTTGTGGTCATACAGCAAAAACATAGTTCCACAGGAAGAAGGTAAGCACAGGGTCCATGCTGGGGCCTGCCTGGCTCTGCCCTATGCACTTCTTCCCGTGACTGATTTTAATTAGTCCCTTTTCTCAATAGAAGACAATCACCAAGGGAAGTCACTGCTGTGACTTCTTCTAGCAAATTATCAAACCTAAGGGTAATTTCAGGGACTGCTCCTTGCTATCTTTTCAAGAACCCAATTCCTGACATAAGCATTCACACTAACAATTCAATTTAACAAGTTCACATTCTAAGTAGTACCTTTTTAATTACTTCTTTTTCTTTCACTTTTTGGGGTTACTGAGGTTTGAACTCAGGGCCCTTTGCTCAGAGCTCTACCACTGATATGATGATGCCCCCCAGCTCTTTTTTTGCTCTATTTTATTTTTCAGATAGGGTCTTGTGCTTTTTGTTTGAGACTAGCACCAGACTTCTATCCTCCTTACTTCTGCCTTAGACCATTATGCCTGTTTTTTTGGGGGAGGGGCAGTCCTGGGGCTTGAATGTAGGACCTGGGCACTGTCCCTAAACTTTTCTTCCTCAAGGGTAGCATTCTACCACTTGAGCCACAGTGCTACTTCTGGCTTTTTGATGGCAAACTAGAGATAAGAATCTTATAACCGGGGCTGGGAAGGTGGCCCAGTGGTAGAGTGCTTGCCTTGCATGCATGAGGCCCTGGGTTCGATTCCTCAGCACCACATAAGCAAAAAAAAGCCGGAAGTGGCACTGTGGCTCAAGTGGTAGAGCGCTAGCCTTGAGCTGAAGAGCTGAGGGACAGCGCTCAGGCCCAGAGTTCAGGCCCCACAACCGGACCCAAAAAAAAAAAAAAAATCTTATAACCTTTCCTGCCTGGGTTGGCTGTGAACCCATATCCTCAGATCTCAGCCTCCTGATTAGCTAGGATTATAAGAGTGAGCCTCTGGTACCTGATTTCAACTAGGGTTTTTTTGTTTGTTTGTTTGTTTTGTTTTTGTTTTTTAGATAGAGGCTCACTTTTTTGGGGAAAGGAGAGGCTGAGTTGGCCTAAAACTGTCAACCTCCATGTCCACTCACATACCTGGGATTGTGCTTTTACAATTTAAAGAACAAATTTCCCATTTGCAAGTAACTGCTTAAAAGTCAGGCTCTAGTTCCAGTGTCACCTCTTCTATGAGGCTCTTCCCTCTTTTCCCAGGCTTGCTCATCCTTGCCGGTGTGTTCTCTGGGCCACTGTGCTACTTCTGCAGTAGTAACAAAACACTTGTCTTTGTGTAGGATTGAAGTTTGATCAATATGAAGTTCTAGCATTGGGTATAATGCCTACACAGAGGGGCATATGAAAGATGCTGTGAACTTTTAGCTCACAAAAAAAGCAGGTTTGGTTATATATCCAATTCTGATACAGATGGGAACCTGATAAATAAGGTAGCTATTAGTCTAATAACTGAGTATTAAAGGATGTTCTCTATTGTTCCCTTTTTTTCCCCAAAATAAAAATGTTCCTCACAATTATTATCCACTTTTAAAACCTGATATGCTTTAAAAAATAGGGTAGCAAATCACCAAAGTTGAAAGTCATTGTAGTCCCTAATTAGAATGAAATATTATAGTTTATTTGCGTACAATATTAAGGGGAAAAAACCCAGACACTTATCTTCCTCTCCTCCATACAAGGCTAATTGAAATTCCACCAGCATACCAATAATCTATGATGTCCCCACGAAGCACAGAAAAAAAAATCAATTGTATTTCTTTCAGACCTGCATTTAAAGTGGATAGCTGCCATAATGTGCAACAGACATAATCCAATTTCAATTTGTTTCATTAGATGAGTATAAACATTAAACAAGCAAGTCATGGGATTTTCCTAACAATGTTCACACTCTTAGCTCATTATAGAACAAAGCATTATAATTTGCTCCTGGAAAACAAGCTACTAGAAGATATATAAATATGAATTTGAACCATCTTTCAATACCAGCCACAAAGACCCTTAGGGTGCCTGCATCAGAGATAAAAACAGCCTTGTACAAGAAGCCACTTAAAATTCTTCTTGAATTTAGGAGGAGCAAAGCTCTGCACGATCCCTTAAATACTGGAGATTGTACTTAACCATCCTGTTATCTGCACTGCCTAATCAAAGTCGCGCCCAGGCAGGTCAGTGGCTCTCACTCCAAGTAGATGAGTGCGCTGGTCTGGTGCCGACTTCCTGCTTTTCCCCACAGCAGCACTCCACCGGACTGTGGCCTGACAATCTCCTTCCAGGGAAGTGAAGAGTGGGTACTGCATGTGGGTGGATTTCTGAGTCACCTACTACACGCAGAGCCCTCTGAAGGAGGCAGCTGCGCTTTCCTGGCTTTTGGATCTTCGGTAGCCCTCTCAGCACAGAGCACTTATGGAAGTCCACTTACAGCTATGTGGCATGCACCACACATATCTTCATGAGCACTGGGAACACTTGCCATGGCCACAATTCCCAGGGTCACACAGGACCCAAGAAGGTTATCAACAGTGCAGGCGGGCTGTCTGGGCAGGACCGTCACCCGGATACACACCTTTCTAGCTTCCACGCACAAGTGCACTGCTGATAAGGACTCGCTGATGAGGAATGTAGGTTCTGATTCATTAGGTCTGGGGTGAGGATCCATTTCTAAAAAGCTCCCTGGTAACACTCATATTTGTATCCAGGCAATCATAATACTGCTTTGAGTAGGCAGAACTCAGATGCAGATTATCCACACAATCATCAATGACAAACAGCAATAACGAATTCAGTTCACAGATACAGGAAACTTGGTCAGTAAATGCCAGGGAGCTGAGGACCCAGAGCAGTGTTCTCATCTTATTTGACAGGAACACGACCCTAATGCTGCTCTTGGCAGAGTCCATGAAGTGTGTTTGTAGAAGGGAATGCCCACTGCCCCATGAAATATGTCAGCTGCAGCCAAAGTGTGGCTTGCATGTAAATCAGGATGTGTGACCTTTTTCTAAAAGACCCCTAGGTCTTACAACTGCATGCATCTCTTTAATTCAGTTCTCACAGAAAATCTGAAGAGAAGTTATTCTCCTGCCCAATATCCTGGAGTTTGCCTGCTCTACCCTATAAAACTCAGAGGCTACTTAATAATAAATGTATGTGTACAACAAAAATCTCTGCATGTGGAAGATTTCCAAGCCATCGGCAGGCAGCGTTGCTTATTTTCTTTATGCAATATTCAGCAGACACAACCTCCCACCAGACATAAGTCTGTGGGCAATTCCCTGGCATTCACTGAACTATAAAGCGATTCGATGTGTCCTCCTCCACTCACAGTGCCCATGTCCACAAATATCATTACCTTCTCTGAGTCAGAATCCTTATAGAACCAGCAGAGGACTCAGGGCCCCAAATGCTCAGCCACTCCTCCCCTCAACGTCTGCTACTCTCTCTAAGAACCAACATAGACTGGATGGGCGTGGCAAACGGAAGGTGAAGATAGCCAATTATATCTATGCTCTCTCAGCAGTGACCACATAGCCAAAGGAGAAGCTAGCTGGCTGATGTCTTCCCCGATTACGCTAGTAAAGAGTCACATTTGTGTTTTTGCACCAGAAATTCAAGCTTATTTGATAGTAAGTCCATGGCTGGGAAGACTGGGAAGAAGGATGGGTGGGGAGAGATGGAGAGCTGATAGGAATGGATGTAGAGACACCTTCACCCAAAATTCTTGCTTTCCTTTACCCTCAGCCTGTCTGTTCTCAAATGTTACATAAATGGAATCACATGGGAAACAGCTCTTTGACTCTCATTTCTTTTCCTGGGCATGACTGCTCAGTTTATCAGTTCAATTCTTTTAGGCGCTGAGAATGCTATTGTATGATGTACCACAGTTAGCTTATGCATCTGTCAGGCGATATATTAGCATTGTTTCCAATTGGAGGTGATTATAAACAAAACCAACAATGAGAAACAGACAACACGATTTTTAAAAAATGTCAACAAATATTTCAACAAGGAAGACATGCACAGTTTTCATAAGCATAGAAAAGCTGTTCCATACCATTCACTTTAAGGAAAATGCAGATTAAAACCCCAAGGAGTTGCCCCTTGTACAATTCAGAATATCAAGTCAAGCAACAACAACTCTCAAATGAAGCCTGGCAATAGAAAGTGCCAGCAAGCATGCAGATCCTGGAGCTCCTGTGTCTGAGCAAGGATGCATTATGGCATGGTTTCTGGAAGGGTGGCTTCTGGAACTTTCTTCAGGCTGTGCATACTGTCATCATATATCCAGTGATCTCACACCAACATTTACTGAAGAAACGTAAAAGCAGGTTCACACAGAACGCTGTTTCCAGCAGTTTCATGCCTGGTTTCATGATTAAACTCCCTTTTAAGATGATGGGAGTCATTTAACCTGAATGACTTTCCAAAAGCTTTCTTGGGGGAGACTTATCTTGGTTTTCCATGTTCACAAATGTGGGCATGCCAGTAAGCATTAAAAAAATAACTGGGGTATTATAAAAGAGAACTGCTTTCATTTTTTTGGTGGTCACAAAACTCCATTAGTAGGGGCTTGCTGCTGGGGCCCAGGCCCTGGGAGTTGGCTTGGGACCTCTCGGCCCACTAATGCCACTTCCACGACAAGAAGCAGAACAAGAAGCCAGCTGGAGCTCTGAGCCAAAATGGCCTTTCACTTTGCCAATCCATTTTCACTTGCTTGCCCTAGCCTGCCTATGTGTCTCCTTCCTAAAGAGAAATCAGCGACACCACAGGACCATAGAAACTCGAGAAGAGCATTTTAATATTTTTCCATGTTGTTTAAAAAAACAAAACAAAACATCATTATTGTGAGTATCCATTTTAGCTTTACACTCAATTGGAAAGTCCTAATTATAAAAGGAAGTGTCATTTTTGGATCAGATTTTAGCATACTTTATAAAGACTTATTGAAACACAGCCATGGACTTCATTTATATTTTATCTATGCTTATATTTAACTAAAAATGACAAGGTTGAACAGTTAAGACAGAGAAGGAATGACCCTCTAAGCCTAATAATTATCTGGTGGCTTTCTGCAGAAAACGCTTGCCACTACTGATCTAGCAAAACATCTTTCTAGTAACATGAAAAAACGAGTATACTACTTGTTAGCATAGGATAGATACAAAGTACTAACTTTTGTGTAGCATTTAATAGCTTCACAATATTTTTCATTTCTATCGTGGCATAGTACCACTGACCACGTTAGGTTAGCTATTATTGACATATCTATACATCTCTGTATAGATAAGAGGCTTGGAGAGAATAAGTGAATTACAAGGGATGAGGCAAGCTTTGAATGTATCTCACTCTCCTAACTTGTGCTCTTGTCACAAGATACACCCTCACACAAAGAGCAACCTGATCCCCGAGGGTGACCTGAGATCAACTTGAATTTTCATCTGCTCAGTGCCCTGCTGAGCTCATTCAAATGCAGTTCCCTACAGGGGTCACACAAGGCTCACATCCCTGACACAATGTCCCTATCTACCCTCTTCCTCATTGCCTAACCTGTACGCCTTACAAATATATTACTTATGTCAATTTGTCACCACAGAGATGATATAGATTTCATGAGACCTAAAGCTTGGACAGTTTCTGGGGTCTTTTTTGGTGGAGTGGGGAAAGGGGTAGTGCCAGTCTTGGAGCTTGAACTCAGGGCCTGGGCACTGTCTCTGAGCTTTGTTGCTCAAGGTATGGGTAGCTTAGCTAGCTAGGTTTACAGGCATCCTGGCTCTGGGGCCCTTTTAAAGAAAAAGAATTCAAAATATTTTCCTTCTGCAAATTTTACAAATTTCACGTGAGCACATGTCTAGGCCTCTCAGGCTTTGAAAGAGGCTCTAAGTTTTAAACTCCATTAGCATAACAGTAAATCCTCTGTGCTTTTGTCTTTCTACCTCAGAGAGAGGAAACTCATATATTCCAAATTGAGTTCCTACCAAAGAATAAGCCTCATGGCAGAACAGATTGGTTATTTAAATCTGTCACCCCTAGCACTTTCTCTCAAAGCTGCAAGACTGAAAGCATTCCTACCTATTCTCAGGAAATGTTCTCTTCAGCCTACAACAGGGCCTATCAAAGCAGAGTGCACAAACAGAATTAGCATCACTCAGGAACCTACTAAAATGCAAGTTCTCAGCTCCCAGTCCAGACCTTCCTGCAGAATCTAGGAGAATGGGACACCGAGACAGTTAACTTGTGTTTACTAAAGACCCAGCTGAGTCTTATGTATGCTCAAGTTTGAGCATCAGTGGTCCGCCAGAGTGTAGATTTTACCTTCTCTATTCGAAAGAGCATTGTTTTATTTCTGAAGAGAAGAAACTATATTATCAAAGCAAGCATTGCATTTTCTTTTTAGGATCACAGAAATATAATGGCCAATTTTAACAGTAAGCAGCATCAATCTTAGAACTTAATATTTAGAGTATTTAATTTAAAAATAAGACATGTGTAATGTGCTAGGATTAATCCAAAGGACAGAAGTAAATGCTCAACTGAAACCCCTCTGTACAACTAAGTACTTAAAGTGAAAATTTAAAAAAGTAAATGCTTACAGTTCAATGTCTACTTTGATGACTTTTGACTGCACTGATGATAAATTAAATGAACTCATGACTTATTAACTGAGTGGAACATGTATATTTAAAGACTCTCGATATAGTCAGAAGACTAAATCAGTAATTCCAAATTTTGAATCATCTTGGGAGATTGAAGGAAACTTCCCACAAGGGAGTTAGTTACCTCAAGCAAAATTATTTATATTTAAAGAGTAATGGTGGGGTTAAATCAATTCTTTTAACCATCAAAGAATCACTTTATTATTTTAGCCACCAGGGACCTCTAATTTCTACTTTTTATAGATATATATGACCTTGATCTGTCCCTATCCTATTTTTCTGTTAACCAAAGGTATATTTAAATGAGTCATAATTTCTGATCAGTGTTAACTGCTACTCTGAATTAATGTATTTTAAGTTCTACCAAAAGCAGATCCTTAACATTTTAGTGGGCCTTTATGGCCTAATGGTGCGCCAATGTGTGATTTTTTTCTCAATGTACCCTCTTCTCTGTAAAATGAATGAAAGTAATAAAACTTTTCTAAGATACTGTAAGGAAAGAAATTCACCACACACACATACTCACACAACACAGAAAATACAATTCAACCCAGGTACAGCAGCTCATATTGTCACCATGAGTCATTGGGCTGTGTGAAATCTTGAAATGAACTCTATGACAAACACTTGTTGGCTTGTCTGTGCCAGCTTCCTTTTCTGAAACACGGCACTCTATCCCAAGCCACTGACCACCATGGGCATTTTGTACGAGAGGCTTGTATAATCAATTAGACCAGAGCAGACATCTGGCCTATGCTAGGTAAGTCTCTTCCTTCAGGAATTTGGTGAGAAACTGCATTCTTATATTAGCCGGAAAAGAGATGTAAACTAAGAAATGGAGAAAAGAATGAAGCCAAAAAGAAAGGTAAAAGGCAGAAGTGCTCTTGATACTACAACAGCCTCTGGTCTATTCTTTAGGATTGTTTCTGCCTCAGGGTTTCAGAAGACAAATTGTCTTTTGCTAAAGACTGCTTATTGTTTTCTGTTGCTTATAGTAACTGATTTTGGTGTTGGTCAGTTTTGTCAGTACAACAAAATACCTGAGCTAGTCAACATATATATATATATGATTTATTTTGGCTCACTTTTGGAGGTTCTAGTCCATAATCAACTGTCTCCATGGCTTTGGGCCTGGTGAGTCAACATATCCTGTGTGTGGCAGAGCAAAACTGCTTATCTCATGGCCAAGAAACAAAATGGTGTGTGTGTGTGGGGGGCAGGGTCTCATAATCCCCTTCAAGGGCTTGCTTCACAGACCTAAAGGCATTCCAGTAGGTCTGACCTCTTCAAGTTCTTCAACCTACCATGGTACTACCCTGGGGACAACACCTTTAACACTTGAGTTACTGTGAGGACTTTCAAGACCCAAATCACAGCAAGCTTTAACAAATATTCCCAATCCCCATGATGGCAATGGCCCATGGTAACTTCCTGTCATTCTCAACTAGAATAGTGCATGATTTCAAAAGCATACACTGGAGCTGGCTGTATTCTCAGCCTATGTCCATGTCCAAGTAAAGCTTTCAAGGTCTAAGGTCTAAGGTCTCCTTAGAGAATGAGTTAGAGTGAAGGCACCTATCCAAAGGTTAGTAGAAGAAGAAATTAAATAAAAGGGTTTTATGCTAGGACCTGTAACTCACTAGTTGGATCCTGGTTCATTCATTTCACCTGAGCTTCAGTTTCCTCTGGACCAAGGATTAGTAATTATAACATTAATATAATACTATAATAGTATATAATAATATATAATAAATCATAATGCTATAACATATAAGCATGTGTTATAATTACATAATTATAATATACAATTACTATGTATTAATATTATATAATTAGTATGATAATATAAGAGTATAAGCGTAATTTTACTAGTAACTATGTCAGCAAATGTGCTTGAGTAATGCTCACCAATCAGGACATAAAAAAATGCCCTAAGTACTAAGGTGGGATTTGGTAGAACTGATGAACTGAGTGATGAAAGAGTTGAAAAGCAGGCATGGGGCAGCGAGGTGGGAAGCCATTGCAGGTACCAAAGGAGATGATGGAAGAGGCTAGGCCCAGAGGACAGGACTATGCAGAGAAGCCACACCAGGGCTGGCTTGTGCTTGCCAAGGAGCCACTCAAGGTAGATAAAGGAGAGAGGTACCCTGGCTCCTCCTTCCATGGTAATACAGTGACTTTTACTAGGAAACAGCCTGCAGGGGTCAGAAGTCAGCAGTGAGGACAGGAATCATCCTTTACTTCCAGGAGGTTGGTACTGCTACACATTACTGAGGAGCAGGAGTTCAGAGAGGGTTAAGTTGCTTGCCTGAGCACACATAAATAGCAGCGACAAGCTAGGAAGTCTAACCTTAAAAACGTTCTCACTCCTTTTAGTAGTATGGCAACTAAAAACAAAAGGCCACATTGTGGCAGGCACTATGTTGCTGTTAGACAATGCAAATGTTTTTAATATTCAGGCACAGTGGGGCTGGGAAGGTGGCTCAGTGGTAGAGCACTTGCCTTGTATGCTCAAGGCCCTGGGTTTGATTCCTTAGCACCACATAAGAAAAAAGCCAGAAGTGGCGCTGTGGATCAAGTGGTAGAGTGCTAGCCTTGAGCTGAAGAGCTGAGGGACAGCACCCAGGCCCAGAGTTCAGGCCCCACCACCGGACCCCCCTCCAAAAAAATATTCAGGCACAGCATTCAACCTGTTTAACCACAGGGTGTTCTTTGGTCATTCTGCATGCTGTTCACCACACTGTATCCTGGGAACTACAACCTAAGGGTCCATCTCATTCACAAGTAGTTTCTAAAACAAGTTTCTCTTTTCAAGCATGGCCTGCAGGTCTCTTGGAAAACCATGCTACTTCCTCTCTTCCTCCAGCAGATACTCATCAGGAAACTAACAAATTTCAGATACAATGGTAGGGAAGTATTCAAGAACAGAGCATTCAGGAACTCACAATTTTACTTTTAGCTCTTATCTCTCAACCAGTTACTACCAATCGATGATGCTGGGGCAATCTGACAGTGTCAGAGTCTAAGGGCGGTACATCCCAATAATAAAATGTTCCATAGGCACAATGTGTCACTCATATGCTCCATGCTACTTTACAACCAAGACAGACATGACTACCAGATCACAGGACCGGGTTTCAATCTTAGTTCTTTACAATCCATACTATGAGCTCCTCCTAATGCCAACAGAACAGAGATGGTACATACTACGTGCTTTCAAGACTTGGAAAAAATTATATTAAGTGAAGTAAGCCAGACCCAAAGAAACAAAGGTCTTATGGTTTCCCTTATTTGCAGTAACTAGTATAAGTTTAGGGCAAGCAGAAAAGGTCAAAAGCTATGTACATATGACCATAGAAGATGATGCTAACCCCAGGCTAGGGACACAAGTGTTTTTTTTTCTTGCTATTGTTTTTACATATTTAAAATATACTATGTGATTTTTTGTTTCTTTGTATGTTCTTCCCCATGGTGTAACCCCTGTTGTCACTGTATTTGATTCCAGTGCCCTGAATCTTGCATATACATTTTTCTAATTTGGAGAGGGGAAGGGAAAAAACAAAATGCTAAGATAAGGATACAGGTTGACTCATTGAAACAATGAGATGTACAAGACACTATGTTGAAAATGAACTTTACAACTTGGGGAAGGAAGGGTGAAGTTGGGAGGTGGGGAGGGAAGGGATGGTAGGGGAAAAACAAAGGAGGAGGTAACAATGCTCCACAGGAAATGTACTGATTACCTCACTCATGTAACTGTAATGCCTCTGTACACTAATTTTACAATAAAAAACATAAAAAAGTGCTTTCAAGATAAAAAAAAAAACTCCTAACAATGAAACAGATCATAAGGCAGAGGGAGGAAGGGTGAGCAAACACAGTCATTACATTCAGTGTACACTATATGAAAACTGAACTACCTAACCTGAGGGTAGGGAAGGAATGGGGACAGATGGGGGAGAACAATGGAATGGGTTACATCGACCAAGATACATTGTACTCAGCTGGGCTCCGGTGGCTAAGGCTTGTAATCCTAGCTACTCAGGAGTCTGAAATTTGAGGATCATGCTTCAAAGCCAGCCTGAGCAGGAAAGTCCGTGAGACTATCTCCAATAAACCACTCAGAAAACCAGAAGTGGAGCTGTGGCTCAAGTGGTAGAGCACTAGCCTTGAGCTGAAATGCTGAGGGACAGCGCCCAGGCCCAGAGTTCAAGCCCCATAACCTGACTTCTGGAATTGAAACACATTTGTACAATTACTTAACAAAAATATGTAAGTTTTTAAAAAAAGAGACTGCTTTGGGCTAGGACTGATGGGGAAGAAGGAGGAAAGGGGTGATATTGATCAAGATGCCCTGTACTTGTCAACTGATTTGCTGAACGGTAACCCCTTTGTACTACTATGTAAAGATAATAAAAATATAATAATTGAAAGACTGCTTTATAAACAAAGGTAGAACTGTAGACTCTGAAAGCAGACAAGAAATGCATCATGAAAGTGCAAAAACTGAGAAAAAATGGCTCTGATAATTCTTGGCTTGTATCTTTGCATTTACCTTCCTTGCCAGTAATATAACTAATTTTCTTTGTGTTTATGAGCTATAAATACTTATTACATGGTGTTTATTGGTAAATGACTAAATACAAGAATGTATTGGAATTCACAAATATTGACATATGGGGTTCTAGTTTAGAAATAGAGAAATCTGAGGTCAGAGTGCCCATTCTCTCTACTGTGTGGCAGAGATGCCGGCCCCCAGTGAGGAGCAGAGGATGAGGGCATACACAAACCACTATACACTCTCGTCCAGCTTCAACATGAGAGGGGGGAAAATCCATCCAAGTGTCTATAGACTTGAGGCACCACACCATGTTATATATCACTTTGGGAGAAGACATAGTTCTCTGGCAATAAACTGTTCACCCATGAAATGAAGTAACCCTCCCAGGAAAGGATGATAAATTATTTCATAAACATTGTATGTTTTTAACTTCACTAGCAAAATAACGGGGAGGAGGTGCTCACTGGGCAGCAGCCTCTGTGGACTCTGTGGGCCGATGATGTGAGGCTGAGTGTGTGACTATACTGTGGAGTTGGAGTCTCTGCTGAGTGTCTTTTAGGAGCCAGGTATCTCTGCCAGGCCCCTCTCATTTGCTGTCTAACAACCCATCAGCCTCAATGTTCTAAAGCTTCCATCTCTCCAGGCACCAGTGGGTGGCTCATGCCTGTAATCCTAACTACTCATGGTTCAAAGCCAGCCCAGGCAGAAAAGTCTGTGACACTCTTATTTCAAATAAATGACTAAAGCTGGAAGTAGAGCTGTGGCTCAAGTGGTAGAGCACCAGGCATGAGCAAGCAAGCAAGAGTGAGGGGGCCTGAGTTCAAGTCCTGAGTATCAACCAAAATTATCATCATCATCATCATGTAAAAATCAATATTTTTCCAAGTTACCATACAATCTGTAACACAGAAAGAGAGAGAGCTCAAAAGGATGGAGGGACAGAGCTGCAGGGATCCCCAGTGTACTAACATAGCTGAGCAATGGCTGCAGAGATCGGCTCCTTCTCCCTGGAACCTGTGAATATCACCTCAGAGGAAGAAGAATCTTTGAGATGTATGATTTTTTTTAATTTATTTTTTATTTTTTTATTTTTATTTTTTGGTCCGGTCGTGGGGCCTGAACTCTGGGCCTAGGCGCTGTCCCTCAGCTCTTCAGCTCAAGGCTAGCGCTCTACCACTTGAGCCACAGCGCCACTTCCGGCTTTTTTCTTATGTGGTGCTGAGGAATAGAACCCAGGGCCTCAAGCATGCAAAGGCAAGTGCTCTACCACTGAGCCACCTTCCCAGCCCTGATGTTTTTTTTAATGTGGAGATACTATCCTCAATTATGTGAGCAGGACCTAAATAAAACCCTAAGTCCTAAGAAAGAGGAAACCCTAGGAGATGATATTAGAAGAGCACAGGTGACCTGGAGGCAGAGGCTAGCAGCAGGTACCAGCTGGAAGGGCCAGGACTGGACTCTGCCCTTGAGCCTCCAAAGGAAGCACAGGTCTGCCCACCCCTAGATCCTGCCAATGAGGCTCACATTAAATTTCTGGATCAATAAATTCCTGTTGCTTTAAGCCGGTTAGTGTGGTAATATGTGACAATTACAGGACATGACGAACCCGCTGAATAAAAGCTGGAGCTACTATGCTGTCCCTCAGCTTTGCTGGGACACCAATACCAGGAGCCACAAGGACAGCATCATGGTGAATCAATACAAGGAAAAGAATGACGCGCTGACTGCTAAGGAATGCACAATGCAGCTGGGGAAAGGCACACCTGCAATATTAAGTGACCACAGAAAGCTGAAAAGATCTACACACTGTGCAGGGTGTAGTGTGGCCTGAATATTCAGGCTCCTTCTTAAGATAAAGTGATATCTTCCCAACCTCTGAAATCAGGCTTGTTCCTGGGTCTTGCTTTGGCCAATGAAACGTGAACAAAGGTAGTATGTATCATTAGCTACCTGGCAGAAGTTTTAAGAATGGCTGGTGCCAGGTGCCAGTGGCTGAGGCCTGTCATCCTAGTTACTCAGGACGCTGAAATCCGAGTATCATGGGTTTAAAGGCAGCCCAGGCAGGAAAGCCTGTGAGACTTTCGTCTCCAATTAATCACCAGAAAACTGGAAGTTGTGCTATGGATCAGAAGTTGTGCTAAAGCTCAGGGACAGGGCCTGGTCCCTAAGTTCAAGCCCCACAACTGACAAAAAAAAAATAGTTGGCAAAACTCTAGTCTAGCCAGGAGCTATGTCTAGGATGACTACTAAGAAGCAGTGTCTCCAGACAACTCACAATAGGCACTAAGCAGAAAGGGACTCAAATGCCAGGAGATATAGCACTTTGAAGTCACTGAGAATTTTGATTGTTACTGAGCACAAGCTAGTCTGTACTTGGAGATACGAATGAGGTTAGGCTGACAGAGCAGGTGGACTAACACCTGGGCTAAGTCATAAGGACAGCAACGTCATGGGATGCTGGGATAGAATTTGCTTGGTAAATCACCAAGTGCTTCAAGGGACTCAATGGCTTGTATAATCTCCTGCCTTTCTGCTTAACATGTCCCATGAGGGCAGGGCCTGTGAAACTCTCCTTTATGGCTGTATCCTGGGTGTCAAGCCTTGTGACTGACACATGGTGGGGTCTTAACACATAGGCATCATATAAATCCTCATAGACGTAGATGGGGCACTTACAGGTGATAAAAGAGAAAGGGGATTTTACAGCCCATTCCTCCAGTCACTCAGGGATTTTACAGGAAGAAAAAGTCCAAGGAAACACTCCCATGTCAGAATGCAAGATACTCCATTCCCAATGACTGAGGAACAGGGCAATCCGAGAAAACCTGTATTTTAAATACTCTATTGGCTAATGAGGTGTTACAACTGTGCTCTGTTTATTAATATTTATATGCTATTTGCTTTCCAAAACAAGTAAGTGGTTTGCAATAGAAGCACATGTTCTAGCAGGTGCACTGCTGTCAGACATCCATCCACATTACATGAGTGGCTTAGCTGTCTCTCCAAAATGACCCCTCCTCCTTTTCTTGGCAAGTTCCAAGGAGCCCAAGAAGAGAAGAACTGGCACAGAGAATTACCATAGCTAAGCACCATCTATCTCCCCGTTTCACCCAGTAAGGTCTTTGCATCACCTGGTTTCGGGCTCAGGAAATGCAGGATGGAAGTTCTTCAGAGCTCCATGGCATCATTGGCTCTCTTAAGACACAGCAGCCTCAACCCCCCCATGCCAGTCACCAAAATGGATGATGGGCTTCTCCTCATCTATTTACCCAGGGGAGAAATGCCATGATGACCTCTGAGCGTGAAATTTCCCTTCTGCTTCCTCTAGGACATCCATATAAGGTCCTTGACATACCTTGGTATGCGAGAGGCAGGCACTTGTATTTCTCATTGGCTAGCCTCTGCAGTCTCTTGTATTGATAATTTTGTGTGGTCCATCCAAGAATGATGTTGTAAATATTCAGATAGTCCTTGGCAGGAAAAAAAAAAAAGCTTCCCCCACCCCTGCTCCAGGGGAATTTTTCTTAGACAGTCACTTACAATGTCTTCTTTAAAGGTTATTCAACACTAAAAGTATAGCAAGCATCCCAGCATGATTAATTGAGGCGAGAAAGCCACTTTTAAAGAGATAAAATACCACCATAGTGTAAGTCAGCAAAATAGCCAAGTAAATCCTGTTGCCTCTGCTTATCGTGGGGGCTGCATTAAAATGAAATTAGCTCCAGAGGTCAAGATAATACTGTAGCATAGGGAGAGAATTATTGCTCTCCCTGAAGACTTTTCTCCCTGAGGCGAGACAGCACACATCCGAGATTAAACTTTCATCAGCAGACCCTGGAGTTCCATCAATCTCCCATTACTGTCTGACTCTGAGAGGCCTCTACCAGATGTCATTGGAGACTCTGTCTTCTATACAGAGACCCCAGCAAATTACACCTAGAAAAAGCAACAGTGGCCATGCACAGTGTAACTCAGATTAGCTCCAAACCAAGAGGCCCATTATTTCTAACTGTCTGTCATCTCCATCAGATATATGCTCTTTACCACTGACAATTTCTATCAAGTCAGAAAGGAAGTTTCCTTGGCACAGAAAGCAGCCACACACACTCACTGAAAAATGCCTAAAATGCTCCATCCTCTATGTGGGAAGTTCTGACATCTGAATATACCTGTGCAACTATAAATACAATAGAAGACAGTGAGTGTCTATAATCCCCAAAGAATCTTCTTGCCTCGGAAAGATCCCTGCCTTCTGTCACTCGAGACAGATGAGTCTGCCTTGCCTTTTTTAGAGTTTTACATAAATGAAACCATACAGCCTGTACTCCTTGAGGGAGAGCCCAGTGCTCTCTGATCTAGCTTGGATCAGACAAACCACTTCAAGGCCCATGTTCTAAAGGCTTGATCTCCAGTTGGGGAAGTACTGTGGTAGGACCTTAAGGAGGTATGATCTATGGGGTGGATGTTAAGCCACTGAAGGACATATTGGGACCCTTTCTCTCTCTTTGCTTCCCTACCACCATGAGGTTAATCGTGTATCTCTTATGTGCTATTGTCATGATTGTAATGACTCTCACAAAAAGAATATAAAATATGGAATCAGAAACAGAAAAAAAATTATTATTAAGAATAGGGCAGGGCTGGGAATGTGGCTTAGTGGTAGAGTGCTTGCCTAGCATGCATGAGGCCCTGCGTTCGATTCCTCAATACCACATAAACAGAAAAAGCTGGAAGTGGTGTTGCGGCTCACGAGGTAGAGCCCTAGCCTTGAGCAAAAAAGAACCTCAGGGACAGTGCCCAGGCCTTGAGTTCAAACCCCAAGACTGGAAAAAAAAAAAAGAATAGGGCAGAAAATTAAAGGCAGAATCTCTTTGGAGGGAGACACTCCAGGTTAGTCATTAAAGGAAAAATTCCAAACGTAAAGGCTTGAAGTAAATTAGTGGATTAAACACTGGGTTACTAGAATTTGGTAAATAACAGTGAAACTCAGGAAGAGCCAGAAAACCTGGAAGGTAATTTGGTTTTGGATGTGATAAGTAGAAACTCGGGGGAACCTGGAATGTGGTTTTTGCTTCAATTGAAACTGTAATTGTTACTTGTAGTTACTAACTGCTAGTTCTGCTTCTACACACCTGCTTGCCATCACGTACATCATCACCTGCCCACCTGCTTGTGGCTTTAAAACCCTGCGGTAAGAGAGCTTGGCTTCTGTTCTTCACTGTCCTGCCAGTGGGGAGCAGTCACCGCGGCTAATAAAGATTCCTAGCCTGATTGACTGAGTGTTGGTAACTACTTTCACTGATCATGGGCTTGAGTGCCCCCAGCCCTAGGAAGTTGGGATACTTCAATGATAGCCTGTACTCAACAGCTCAAAAGCAACATGGTCAAGCAACCATGAAATCCCTGAAATTAGGAGCTAAAATATTGTGTGTGTGTGTGTGTGTGTGTGTGTGTGTGTGTGTGTGTGTGTGTGTGTGTGTGTGTGTGTGTGTGTGTGTGTGTGTGTGTGTGTGTGTGTGTGTGTGTGTGTGTGTGTGTGTGTGTGTGTGTGTGTGTGTGTGTGTGTGTGTGTGTGTGTGTGTGTGTGTGTGTGTGTGTGTGTGTGTGTGTGCGCGCGCGCGCGCCAGTTCTGGGGCTTGAACTCAGGGCCTGGTTGCTGTCCATAGGCATTTTTGCTCAGGGCCAGCACTCTATCACTTGATACCCCCGCCACAGAACTGTAACCAGTAGACCATGGAACATGGGGGTAGCAATTGTAAGGGTGTGTGTGTGGCATGTAGGTTTGAGAGAACAAAAGAGGTTGCAATTACAAAAACTTAAGAAGCTTAGAGGCAGAGGCACTGCTGAGTAGTTGCTGGTATTTCTAGTTCAAAGGAGGATTCCTCAGGAATCATGAGAGCATTAAGTCACCTTAATGGCGGCTGTGCTGGTGTATCTGAAGAAGGGTGTGATGAAGCTTGTTCTGCATTTCTGAGAACGTTGGTTCAGAACTGTATTGGGATAGACACAGTATTAGGAAATGCTCAGAGAAACAGGATGCAAAGAAGGGAGCCTAACATTTGCTGATCAGAGAGGCAGGACCAGGTTTTACAGTCAGTCTCAGCATATCACAAAGATCAGGGAAGCACAGGTCCAGAACTAAGACCAAAGCTTAATAAAACTGGCACAGAGATAGACTCTAGTGGCTCACACCTATAATTCTAGCTGCTCAGGAGGCTGAGATAGAAAGATCTTAGTTCAAAGCCAGCCTGGGCAAAAATGTCCCTGAGACTCTTACCTCCAATGTAGCAAAATGTCAGAGTGGAAATGTGGCTCAAGTGGTAGAGCACCAGTCTTGAGTAGAAAAAGCCAAACCCAAACACAAGATCCTGATATCAAGTCCCAAAACTGGCACACACAAAAAAATAAAACTGGCACAGGGGCATGGAGGTATGACTTGAGTGGTAGAGCACTAGTGTGAGTGAAAGCTGGCAGATGTTGGAGTTGAGAAACTTGAGGTGATTCATCTCAGATGGTGTTGGAAAGCCCATTATTTTACATCCTCTGTGGTAGGGGTTTTAACCTAGCAACTGTCTGCCCCACTCAAGATTCCATTTCCCATAAAACCTTGCAGCTAAATGCAGTTCATGGAATGGAAAGAGAAAGTGAGCTCAGTGAGGTATGCACGTTTCAAGTCATCCTCAGCCTGCAGACAAAAACTCTTGACTTCATCAGACCATGATAGCATTTGAGGAGTGGCAGGACAACCGATCAATCACCTCAGGTTGGAGCATGTACCCCTAATTTAGGTGGCACAAGGCTGCCCTGCCATAGTAACTGTTCACAGCAGCTCCTCAAGAACTAAGCTCAGGTCTTTAATCCGGCAGACTTCCCAGCCCTGGAAGAGTACAGGGTTTGGCCTGTACTCTGTTAAAACAAAATGCTTACATAGGGGTACAGGTTGACCCATTGTAACAATGAGATGCACAAGACACTATGTTGAAAAATGAACTTTACAATTTAGGTGGAGGGGGAAGTGTAGTTGTGGAGGTGGGAGGGAAGGGATGGTAGGGGAAAAGCAAAGGAGGAGGTAACTGCTTGATAGGAAATGTACTCATTACCTTGCTCATGTAACTGTAACCCTTCTGTATTTTTACAATAAAAAAATGTATTTAAAAAAACTCATGAAAGTTTCACTTTAAGGAACAGTGGATGGGTAGTGCGATGTCTTCAGGCAGTCCTGAGAGCCCATGGTAGAGCTAAGCCAGGGCTAGGAAAGGGGAAGTCAAAAAGAACTCCACTCTTCACATGACGACTTCCTCTACACAGCAGAGGCTGAGATCAACTCATTCTACTCTGTGTGTATTATTACTCTAAAGCTCTTTCTGCAAGATTTGGGCCAGACTGGACTTCCCACTTCTTTTTCTCACTGCCCTTTAAATTGTAGAAACTATTCCTAGATCTTGGGTCACAGTAAAACAGGTTCCCAGAGCAGTTTATCAAGCTCTCACTGCTATGCTCGACACACTCTAGAAGGGTTTTCTCTGGAAACCTTTCTGACCTAATCTCAAATTCCTAAGCTTAACGTAGGGAAAGACATTCATCACCAAACTGCCTTTCACATTTCAAAATCTATCAGTTGGGGGTGGGGCGGTAACAACACAATGAGAAATGTACTCGCTGCCTCACGAATGTAACCGTATCCCTCTGTACAGCATCTTTACAATAAAATAAAATTACAAAAATAATCTATCTCTGGAATTTTCCATATTCTATTAAATAATGCCTCAAACAAAAATAAGAAACTAAGACAGCACTGGCAAGAAACCAAGAACATAAAATATTTGTGAAAAGAGGCCTTTTGAAACAACTTGAATTAGGGTCTTTCATAAAACCCGAGGGAATATCCTAAAAGATTTTTTTTTTAAAAATTCATGACGATTGAAGCTAACTATATTCTTTAGATAAAAACTCCTGAAATCATAACCAAATGCTGAGTTAAAGATCAGTCATTTGGATATATACTACCCAGAAAAATCTAATTAAATATTGTTCGTCAAACCCAGAAAAGATGATAACGTAAAGGACTCGGCAGGAAGAGAAGTTATGCTGTATAATAATAATGTATGAACATTATCACAGGATAAATGTTCCACCTGAATATTAAAAAGCATTTGGGCTCAGTGCTACGGATGGCTGCTATTAATTACGAAGGAATTTCATCTTCATTAAAGCAGGCCCCAACAGGGTCTCCACTTAAATAGCTACTGTAAGTAATTCTAATTTTTCTTAATAAACAAAAACAGCGATGTTGTGTTGCCACTAATTTAATGAGTTTACAAACCAGAGTAGCATTTTTTAGGGTGTTCGGTGTGCGTGAACTTCCATGGAAGACAGTGTGAAGGCTTGGGTGAGTGATCCCTGCCCCTGGTGGAATATGAAGGGCCTCATATGCGGGGGATGCTTGAAGAAGATATTGGGAACCTGGATCCTCTTCTTTCTCCTTTTCCTTCACAATCATGATGATGGCAGTAGCTTCTTCCTTCGAACCATCAAGATGCACTGTCTCTTTGTAGGCTCAAAAGCAACAGTTTCATCTAACTGATGACCATGGACCAAAGTCAGGAAAACTGTGAGCTGAAATAATCTCCTCTTCTTAAATTAATTACTCGAGGTGTTTTGCTACAGTAACATAAAGCTAACAAACACAAAAAAGTCTCCAATGCATCGTAAGAGGAGGGATGGTCACTTTGTTTAATCCAATCTCCCAGGTGACCCTAGTCCATTTAGTTTCCTCTCAAGGAAAATCTGTGAGTATTTTACCTGAAAAATCCCTGCCCCCCCACTGAGATGGAAAATAAATGCTATTAATGGGGCCTGAAACTGACAATGGGCATCTACTCGTTTTCTTTGTTATGGGAAACAGATGGGCTTAGCAGACTCTGTTGCCTCTGGCCAACACACACTAGGGATTTGGTGCCCCTTTCTAAAAGTCAGGTTCATATCTGTCACTGGGGGAAAAGGGAGCCCTTGTGAAAAGTCCCCTATGCTCAGAGATTTCACTTGCTTGCTTTCAGTACTTCCAAAGAAGGCCAAGGCTGCTGAGAGAGGAAGGCTGCTGAGACTGAAGTCAAGATGAAGGTGGCACTCTGCTCATCTGTCCCAGCTGTGGAGGGACAATTCCAGCTGTAAGGCTCCAGCCATTCACACACCTGAGAAAGCCGTCCTTTATACTGATGGTGTGGGGGGGAGCAGAGGCACCCACCCTGGGGCTGCATCCGGAAATTGGGCAAATGTATGAACCTCCTCTCACCAGCCTCCATTCTAGGGGCCTTGAGATCTGTCTCATTGGCATCCCAAGGAACCAAAGCATAGTGAAACCAAGAGGGAGGGAGTAGGCAGCCATGCTCTGCCAGACAATGGGCCCCTAGAGATGGCACAATAAAGACAGGCAAAATTCCCAGAGAGGACAAAGCTTTAGCAATGACGAAACTCCTCAACCAAAACCAAGAGAGTCACCAATGGAGGTGACAGTAACTCCTCACTCAGTTCATAATTCATGGTTCTGCCAATTCAGCCTGGCTGGGAGGTCAGTCCCTCACCCAAAGCACACTAATTACGTTTGAATTTTTTAAAAAATGAATCATAAGCTCAGAGAGGCATTGGATTTTAAGAGTCTGGTGTACATACTTTTCTCATTCATTTTAACCACATCAAGAAACCCCCTAGGAGATGCCATGTTCTCAGCAAGAAAAGTTACAAAAGAGAATGCGAAATGGGCTCCTTTTCCCAAGCAAAATGAAACACTTTTATGTTTTATTCATGGCAAGTGAAAACCTTGTTCCTTTGTGGCATTACAAATTGAATTTGCTCTTGTAAATTGCTGTTAAAAAAAAAAAGAATCAAAAACAAAGGAAAGTTTTTTTTTTTTTTTAAAGCAGGAATACAAAGGCCCTCTCTTCTAGGAATGAGAACTGAGGGGACCTATGGGGATGGGGGCAGGGCAGGGAACAGAACCTTTCATTGGCAAACAGGCTATTTTATTTACTGCTCCAAAAGACAGCCCAAGGATCCCCACCAAGAACTTGCTGAGGTCCTAATAGTCTAAGGAATAGAGCCTCCCCCCCCCAACTATAAATTATACTTAGGTTTCAAAACATAGCCAGGCAGTGTGACCTAGTTTACATTACCACTGGGGGATGGGCTATGAGGGGCTCAGTCTGCTTTGTACCACAGCCCACCTCATTAGGATCTGCAACAGCTCTCTCTTTTCTGCTTCATATTCAAAACTGTCCTTGAGGGGCTTTCCCTACTCCCACCCCATCCCCGTGGTGTGACTCCTTTACCCCTGGCATCTTGGAAAGGAAGCTGTGTAATTATCTGCATCTGCTATGTGTATGTTGCTTTAAGAGAATCAAGAGCAAACATTCATTAAGCATTTGCCATGTCTCTTATCAAGCCTCTTATCTCTGCCAAATACTGCATATATATATATATATATATATATATATATATATATATATATATATACACACTGGTTCACATGATCTTCATTTCTCAGATGGGAGAAAAGAAATCTCAGAAAGCTCAAGTCATTTTGTCAACTGGAATGTGAATAATCTCTCCACTTTCCCCCTTCCTCATTCTATTTGGGCTCAATTTTAAAAGGGTGGGACACCTGAAAACTTCCATGGGATCCACCAACAACCTAACATTGAAAATATACAACCAGCTTAGTGGCAGAGTGACTGTCTAGCACGCCTGGCATGCTTGAAGCTGTGGGTCTGAGTTCAGCACACCAAACAAAAACAAATTGAAAAGCTACCCACAGCAGACCTAGTTGCATAAGTATGTCATGATCTCTACCTTGGCTCCTGCCTTAAAAATCAACTTGAAAAAGAACAAGCACTTTGCATCCAGAACCTTCTAGTAAGGCTAAATGTTTGTAATGACGACCAACTGGCATTAGAGTTTCCTTGTAAAGTCACTAGTGGATGTAAAGGCATCAGCTTCCGTCTTCAGCTCTGCCAGGCAAGCAGTTCATGCATCATCTATCTGCTCTTCCATCCAAAGCACCTGCCCCAGCTGTGAGATGCACCTCAGCCCAGGAAACATTATCCAATCAGTATTCAGAGAACACTCTGGTTCTCTTTTGTAGACCATTTCTCACATCTGGTTCCAGCATAATGCTTGTTCTTTGACTGACGAGTATTTAGCTATAATCCTTTCTTTCTGGTGTAGGACTTGGAACTGGATCAGAGGACCCTCAAGTATGCTAATGCTTAGCGTTCATAGAAAAATGCCTTCATATGGCAAGGCAAACCCCACTCATTCTAACAGTACTGTACAGCTCGTTAAAAAAGCAAGAGGATTCAGGTATAAACCAAAAGCCTACAAAGGCCAGCTCTTTGTCATCTGGGGTTTTCCTCCCTGCGTGTGCTATGTTCTTGTTTGCTTTCAGTAAAGCAATTTCTAATCATCTTGTTAAGGCGCTCTCATATCATGAGAATTGCTGAAGTTTGACTCTGGTTTGTTTGTAAGAGTTAACAGCACTTAATGTAACCTACTTAACAACAATCTAGTGAGGTGCTAGTGGCTCACATCTGTAATCCTAGCTACTTAGGAATCTGAGGCCCAGAGGATCACAATTGAAAGCCAGTCTGCGCAGAAAAGTTTGAGAGATTTTTATCTCCAAAATAACCAGCAAAATGCCAGACTGGAAGTATGGCTCAAGTGGTAGACCATCAGCCATGAGCAAAAAAGCCAAGTGAGAGCATAAGGCACTGAATTCAAATCCTGGAATCAATACACACACACACACACACACACACACACACACACACACACACACACACACACACACACACACACACACACACACACACACACACACACACACACACACACACACACACACACACACACACACACACTCTCCCCAAGTATGCTGTCTGTGACAAAAATTAAATTATAAGCCACAATATGTGCTTGAAAACTAGAATGCTCATGTTTCTAGTCATCATGGAGAACAGAAAACGCAACACACAAAAATACAAGGAGGTAAATGATCCACTTTCGGTAGCATTTCACAGAAATACACATGAATGCAATTTTGACATAACCAGACATTTCAAGAGTTTAGCCAGCTCCAATGTCAGGATTTCCTGGCAATTACGGTTTAATGAAGGTTTGTCATTGAAGGATGCACGGCCTTATCACTTTCTGGTAAACCCTCTATGAGAAAATACCAGTGGGAGGATCTCTGTTTTGGCAGGTGGCAGGCAGATAGAATGAAATTGATCAGAGAAAGACTGCAGGGGTGTGGCTCAAGTGGTAGAGTCTTAGCAAGCACAAGGCCTGAGTTCAAGCCACAGGACCTCAAAAGACAACACGTAACAACAAACAAGAGAGAAAAGTAAAGGCATTGAGACTGGTGGGTGAGGAGGGAACTTAGAATGTGGATGGCTAGGAGAAGTACAGAGAAGCTGAAGGCAAGCACCATAGCTGGCAGAGATTTGAGGCCCAGGAGCTGGGAAAGGGAGTCACCAGAACTAGATTATAGGGAGGTGCTCTCATCTGTGATGTTTCTAACCAGAGTTTCTGTCAAGTCAAGTTACAAAGAAGGACAGATTCAAGGAGGTGCTATGAGCCCACACTGTAGGGTCAAGTGAGGGGATCAACTTCAGGGACATCAGGTAAGGGGC
The DNA here is from genome assembly GCF_024711535.1 of Dipodomys merriami. Classification (NCBI taxonomy): domain Eukaryota; kingdom Metazoa; phylum Chordata; class Mammalia; order Rodentia; family Heteromyidae; genus Dipodomys; species Dipodomys merriami. Next base: position 42,642,115 of record NW_027206512.1, on the reverse strand, counting down.
CCAGGACTTACCGGCCATTGTCGCGGCCCACGCCCCACACACGGATGCTCACAATGGGTTGGGAGTGCAGGACACTGCGGTCCATGGGGTCCACCAGGCTGAGCACATCATTCTCCAGGATCAGGTACATGTCCTTGCCCTGCAGCCCAAGAGAAAACCCTGTCTTCCTCAGGTCTGCATCCCATTCAAACAAAGGAAGCTGCCCTCTGGGTTCACACTGGGTGTTCTTAAGAGGGAAGCATTCTTCCCAGGCTGAAACACACTTCCTTCCCACCCCTCTAGCCTTCAATTTCTCTATTCTCCCAGTGCCCTGCAATGTGTCCTCAGTCTGCTTTCTAGCCAGCTCTGATTTCACTTATGTACATTTCTGAATCTGGTGTGGAGTCCATAGCTCTACTAGCCCCTCACCCTGCATTGCTCAGGCCACACCCTCTGCTTTCCTGGTCTCTCCTCCAACCACTTTTACACCCCTTCACGTCCACACAGCATGGCCACACGACACTGGCTGGTTCTAAGGACAGCTCACAGCTCTCTGCCTTGGTTCCTCATGGAACATATTATGCTGTGTGCCTGAGGTGCAGGTTTATGAGCTCTGCACTCAGCCCTACAAGAGCTTGGTTTAATGATCTCCAGCTAAGCAGGTGAGGAAACTGAGGCTTAGGGTTAAAGTATCCTGCAGGAAGTCAGCCCCAGTGCAAGGCACTGTGGTAGCACTGAGCTGGGGTGGGGGTAGGGGGGGAAGCTCAACTTTCACAATGCTACTGGGGATCTTCAAGCTTTTGTGTCTCATCTTCTACGTATGTCAGTCGTTTTGTGGGTTAGAAGAGTAGACTCTCAACTTTACTCTTTCCCTGTGTAATCCTTGGCGACTCTTCAATCCCAAAGAAAGACAGATCCATTGCTGTTCTGTAAAGCTTTTGAGAATAATGTCTTAGGTTCCTATCAAAAGTTGTCAGAGTAAATTCAGCTATGCTGCTCAGGGTGCAACACTGCTCCTACCAGCCAGTGTTGAAGCCTGTGACCAGTGTTGGCTGGTGTTCACAGCTGACATTCAGAATGATCTAGTCTCCCCCAAGGAGCAGCTAAGTCATCTGCAGATAAAATCACTGACAGACAATACAACTTGGGCAGACTGATGTGGCCGAAGAAATGCAGAGCCTGGAGCAATAGGTTGTGCGCTGCCTCAGACCTATGCTCCCTCCAAATGTCAGTCACTAGCATTAAATCACAGCAACCTTCCTTGGGAATCTTAGCTATGAATTGTTCTTTGGAATAGCTAGCATTTTGGTGGAAGGAAAGAGAAGAGGGATGGATAATTCATGCCTGGGTATCAGATGGAAAGTGGGAGGTAATAAACATAATGATTGGGTAATAAACATCAAAAAGGTATACAGGTGTTTTCTTGGGTAGGAAAGAATTCTTCCTCCTCTGTTCCTGTGCCTGAGGTTTAAAAGTCTGGCTGGCAGTTCAGCCCCAGTTGAAAGCAAACAGACTACATCATGGGAAGACTGGGGAACCCAGCTCTCATTGTGACATGGTACTAGATGGAAATGTAAGTGGAGTTCCAAACAGTTCAATCCAAAAGCAAACTTCAGCACCCATGTTCAAGCAACTGGACAAGTAGGGTTGCTCATGCAGTGAGCATATGCTACAATGCAGAGCACAGGAGGAATAAACTTTTCTCTGTGTGGTGTGACTTTGTGCAGATCTGGTATTTTTCACTGACTCACTTTTCTGGAATTAACCAACATTTCAAAATAGGACCCCTTTGCTGAAAGTGAAAAAGAAGATCCAGGGACCAATTCCCCAATGGATTCTGTTTTAAGTGAGGAACAGGGGATCTGGAGGATAAAGGATCAGCTTCTGAGGTAGGGCAGTGATGTCTGCATGCGTGGGTCACAGCCCCTGGAGAGTACCCTTGGAGGGCTCTGTCTCTCCTCCCTAGAAACTGGTCTTAACAGGCCTGCATCCAGATTTCTGAAGGCCTCCAGACCCCGTGAGCTCATGAGTGGACCTGTGAGGACATGAGACTAGCTACCAGGTAGACTATCATCTAGCCAGGGCCTCTCCCATGTACCACGTGGCCGTGCTAAGAAAGGAATTATCATCTGGATGGCCCATGCCAACACTCCCTGTCTTTATGTGGAAACACACTGGTAAACACCCTCCAGCCCCACCGTGCGCCGTCCTCTAGAGCACGGAGTTCATGAAACACGGGGAAATGCCGCAAAGGGGGTCACAGATGACTCCCACTCTCTACTCACCTCTCCCCAAATGCCCACGGTATCCCGGATGTCGTTTTTGCAGTAAGAAAGCTGCCTGATGCAGTTGTTGACAGCCACGCTGCTTTTCCCAGGGGCGAGGTCCTCCTCCGCCATTTCTACCCAGCCTAGAGAGCGCACAGCAAAACACTGGAAGACAAAGCCAGGGGACAGGAAGTGATGCCTTGGCCAGAGTTGATGTCTGCCATTTCACACTAAATTCCCCGGGCTGCTTACAGAGGCTGCGAACACACCTTCAGGGGTCTCATGTTCAAGCACCTAATTTCACTAACAAATCCTCTCTTGTTGGAAAATTACATGGTAAAGAAAACTTAAGGGTAATCTTGTTCTCTTAGATGTGTTGTTTCCTAAAACAAATTATTAGAAGTGCAAATTATGGGGAAAATGAATGGGCACAAGAACTGCTGAGTTTCCATGATCTACGTTAAGGTAGGTTTTGTTTGTTTTAAACATAAGAAACATAACTCCATGAGATCTATTATTATTAAACACCCAGGAAAAGAAAATAGAAGAGGGAATTGTGCTGTTTGAACTTAGGGCCTTGAACTCTTGCTTGTTTTTTTCATTCAAGGCTGGTATCCTGCCACTTGAGCCACACCTCCAACACTTGTTTCTAAGAACACAATGTCTGATACCCAGAAATAGGAGAAAACATGGGGAGAAGGGACACGCTTCCTGGGTAAAAAGGAATTTTGAGGACAAATTTTGTATCAGAATCAGACCGTGAAATGCTTTCCTATAGAGCCATAAGATTTCTTAAAGCCCGAGTCCCATTCACTTTTCTATCATTCAAGTTCAGGTATTTTCTTTGTGGTCATGCCCCCTTTAAAGGTTCATATATTCATTTTGTATTATTCTTAATTAAAAAAATATTACCTGCTTATTTGATCTTTTTTTGGGGTGTGTGTGTGTTCTGGTTGTAGAGCCTGAACTCTGGGCCTGGGCGCTGTCCCTCAGCTCTTCAGCTCAAGGCTACTGATCTACCACTTGAGCCACAGCGCCACTTCCAGCTTTTTTTTTATGTGGTACTGAGGAATCGAACCCAGGGCCTCGAGCATGCAAGGCAAGTGCTCAACCACTGAGCCACCTTCCCAGCCCCGCTGCTTATTTGATCAAGTCATCCTTTATGAAGGATGTACAGAGCAAACTGCCCAGCATGAGTGAGGGTGATTTGCTCCCAGCTTCTATCAGCAGGGCTGCTGACCGCAGGACTGTCTGAGCTGAGGGCCCTCATCCTCCCTGTGTCCTGAGGTCCCTTCCAAACTATGCATTATCTGAAGAGACCATCCTTCCAGGCCAGGAGGAGCTGACAAGCAGCCACACTCTTCCTTGGTAGTTTTCCAGAGAGAACTTCAAAAACGAAAATGCAGAAATGGCAGTAATTTGTCCTCATGTGACCATCACTGAGTTTAGATCAGTCTTCTCATCCCAACCACCATGACCAGATCAGATACCCCCTTCCTTTTTCCTCAGGATGGGTGAAGAGGATCCACCAAAAACAGCCCATTCAACAAACTACATACTATACTGGTGTCCCAGAGGGGAAGGCTGAGCACACAGTATGTAAGCCTCAGCTGCCATTGAAGGGGCCCCCAAAGCCCTTGGCAGCCTGTGTCCTGGAGAAAGGTATGGGAGAGCCCTTCCCAGTTCTTGTGCACTGGTGGATAATGCTGCAGGAAAGCTTACTGCAGAGACTGGTAGTGTGGAGCAGGCACGAGCTGGCTTGTGATCCACTCAGGGTCAGCCCCTGATCAGCAGCTAAGATGCTTCTCTGCTAGCTCCTCCTACAGCTCAGCTTCCTCAGCTCCCAGACCACACTGTGCTTCTCCAGTGGACAGGCACACAGCACTGAATATTGGGACTGCTTTATTAAGATGCACTCAGTTCCAGCTATTTCTCCATGGAGCTACTACAGCTCACTGACCATTCACGTTAGTTCTCAGCAAAGACTTTTGTCAGTAAAATCACAATGTCGCAATCGAACCCCTTAGACTGCCATTTTGATCTTGTTATGACCCTTCTACCTCAAAAAAACAAAACAAAACAAAAAACCCAAAACAAAACAGCTGGACTCTTGGTTTGGAGAACAGTCACTTATTATCTACTTCTGCTCTTAATAGCAGAAGGAGGCAGAGCAGAGTTGTATCATCTGAGAGAGCAAACGAGGTGTTTTGTGCAGGCCACAGTAACTCACTTTCACTTATTCTCACCTCCACCCTCCAGGATGGTCCCCACTCATATCATAGACCAGGAAAGTGAGTGCAGCACAAAGCTGAGATTCCAGTGCAGGTGGCTTGGCTTCTGGTGTCTAAGCTCTTATGGAAGGGGCAGTGTCATGTGGAGTCAGGGCCCCCAAAGAAGTCATAGACTGCAACAGTGCTATTGCTCTGGGTGGGACAACGTGGAGAACAGCTTTAGCCAAGTTTAATAGATACGGTGCCCCTGGGCAAGTCATTTACTACACTCCAGGTTTGTTAATTTGTAAAAATGGGAATATGCATAGCATCAGTTACCTCACAGGGTTTCATGAGGAAAACGCGGTAGAGAGCTAAGCATACAGAAAACATTCAGTGGACACTTGCTGAGTAAAAGAACAAACATAGACAGTGCCATGTAAAATCTTAAGTCACCAAAAGGAGAAAGTGACAGAGGAAGAAGACGTGTTATCAGAGCAACCCCATGACCCAGTGTCTCCTCGATGTTTCTGTCTTATGCTCATTACTCTGGCAAAATTAACAGCAGCCTTTCCTTTGCTCTCTGAAGTGTTCTGGGTAGGACTATAAATTATGAATTCACCATAGTCAACATCCTAATGAACTTAGCCTCTGGCGTAGAAACTAAGGCTCAGACAGAGGCATTGTGATGATCAGTTTAATAGAAAAAAAGGGTTCAAGATGACCAGGAGTTGCTCTCAGCAGACAGCTTAGGAATAGCACTGGTGTCCTGTAATGGACATCCCAGGGCACCAGTGCTATTGTAGGATGGTAACAGACTCTTAAAACCAGAAGCCAAGCTGGATGTGTCAGCATACAAGAGGCTAAAGGAGGAGGATCATGAGTTTGATGCCAACTTGGGTTAAAAGCAAGACCTTACCTTCCTTGCCTCAAAAAATTGGAAGCCAAAACCAAAACCAAATCCAACATACCAGGAACACATTTTCCCAACATATTTAAGCTGCCTACTAATAAAGTCTCCAACTTGTGAATACTCAAGAGAGTTCATTAATAAGAAAGGTTAAAGAACACAGGCTGCTTTTTGTCCCTTGAATCTAAGAACACATGGATTTCTTTCTTTCTTTTTTTTTTTTTTTGGGTCCAGTCGTGGGGTCTGAACTCTGGGCCTGGGCGCTGTCCCTCAGCTCTTCAGCTCAAGGCTAGCGCTCTACCACTTGAGCCACAGCGCCACTTCCGGCTTTTTTCTTTTTGCTTATGTGGTGCTGAGGAATCGAACCCAGGGCCTCAGGCATGCAAGGCAAGCGCTCTACCACTGAGCCACCTTCCCAGCCCAAGAACACATGGATTTCTATCTAAACCATCTCAGTAAACCCAAGCATATCCTTCTTGGCTAAGAAATAGGAATCACCTAGCCCACCACAACACATTTAGAAAACCCTTTTGTTGTGCTGCTAAAATAGGGAGAAAGCCCAAATATATAGTTAGGATGATGACAAATTCATTTAAAATTATTTTCCTTATGCAATCCTACCTGTGTTTTAATTCAGTTTTGGTTATGAAAAGGGTACCACCAATCCACATGACTAAGAAAAAGGACAGAAGCTGGGTGCCAGTGGTGCCTATAATCCTAGCTACTCAGGAGGCTGTGATCTAAGGATCACAGTTCAAAGCCAGCCCAGGCAGGAAAGTTTGTGAGACTCTTATCTCCAATTAGCCAACAGAAAACAGGAAGTAGCACTGTGGCTCAAGTGGTAGAGCACTAGCCTTGAGATGAAGAGCTCAGGGACAGCGCCCAGGCCCAGGGTTCAAGCTCCACAACCAAAAGAAAAAAAAAAAAGCCAGAAGTGGAACTGTGGCTCAAGTGGTAGAGCGTTAGCCTTGAGCAAAAAGAAAAAAGATCAGGGTTCCCTCCCAGAGCTTTACAGAGCAATGGGCACTGTTCAGTGCTGCCCCCATGCGGCAAGGAAAGTTTATAACATCTTATCCTTTCCTTAAATGCAGGACAAAGATACTTAACATAATTAGCTGCTATGGTAACAGATACTATTTTTAGGGTAAGAGAGGAACTAGAACCATTTACTCAAATCATCTGCCTATCTTCTTTAAACCTTGAAAAAAAAATAGCACATGCACTTTCACTGATGCCCATTCCCTAATAACTCTTAATCCACAAAGGCAAAAAGAAATATAATATCTCAGGGTTGGGATGGTACAATTGAGTGTCTCTGGGACTCAAGTTTCAACTTGTAGTTTACTAGCAGGAAACTTTGCCCACATTGTATAGTACTGTGAGTATTCCACAAAGTAATAAAGGCAAAGTGCTTAGCGTACTGGCTGTGATGTAGTCAGAATTCACTACACATTTTTATCACTACCTTTATAAATACTTATTCTTTCCCATTCATGGATTTTAAAGATTTCTCAGTCAAACTAGCACATGGAGATAGATTATAGTAGACTATAATGTGTGTGAATAACCACCTTTGATAAAACACAGAAACCCATTTATTTGTCTAAAACTACACTCTTCCTAAGACAGTCCCTGAATGTAAAATGTGAGTTCACATTCCAGGACCGCCACTTCACATCTGTGATCCTGGGCAAACTAATGACCGGGCCTCCGTTTTCTCATCTGTAAAATGTGACAACTGAAACATCGGTCTCCCACCACAAATCAAATACTGTGAGGATTAGAGTTTGGAGATGCTCCTGTTGGGTTTGTTAGTTATTATGGGAATTTGTAGATGAATTAGGAAGGATATAGCTCTGGACCCCGGCTTCCTTATCTCCTTTTATTTTTCTCCTTGCCCCTCATCTACCCAGAACCAAATTGTTTCATTATAACTGGAACAGTCACCCCAATGTTAACTTCTCTCTCAGAGTCCTATACTAAGATAGACAGTTGTCTACAAGAGAATGTTCTCCAAAGACATGAAGAGTGGTACAGAACTCAATGTAAAGCCTTTATTTCTATGGACACAGAGTCTTGGGTTCCAATTCTTCTATTCCAATCAGCAGGTGCTCAGCCTTCAGGATTCTACATCTACTTGGTTGACAAATGATAATATTACTAAGCTCTCAGAGATGTGAGGAGATTCTAGAGAAATGATATGGGCAAATGGCTGGCATACTGTAGGAACTCAACAGATGTTGACTTGATTCTTTTCTCCGTGGATCTAGAAGATTCTACCATTTAATCCCTCACTTTCCCTAGACTTCCATTTCTCCTTCCCCAGATGAATTTCTGAGTCACTGTCAGGAATGTTCATGGAGACAATCGAGACCAAGCTACTGTACGGGACCTTGTCCCTACACCACCAGGTAGATCGGAAGTTAAAGCAGGAAAGACTATGGACCTGGTGCTCGAGAGCAGAACCCCCCGTGGCTAATGTCCATGGAGCTGCATATTCTGTATATTCGATGCCTCCAGCATGGTCATCCCTCTGTAGCTGAGGGAGAGCGACACAAATGTAAATGATGCCAGAATTGATGGAAACACTATGTTATACATACTTAAAAACAAGAACAAGTGCATATGGAAAAGCTAAAATTTGGTGTAATGTTATGAGTGTAGGAATGACCATTTGAACCCAATTACTGAGCTGTGCAGTGACAACTGAGTATTTGCGTCAGTGAGTGAATACTGTGATTAAGTACCGATTGTGTTCCCGGAGACATAAGGAATGTGTCACACACACAGTCCCTCCTTAGAGGCTTGTGATGATGGGTAGACATAAAAGATGGGAATCCACAGCTTGGTAGGAATTATGGGGGACCAAGGAGCACAAGCTTGTGCTGGGAGCAGAGTCGCTGCCATTATGCATGGCTTCAAACAGGTTTTACTGCACTTCTTTGAAAGAATAAAATGCTTTCCAATTCCAAGATGCAGTGGGTTCTTCCAGGACAGGTGTCTGGGGCATCCCTGGAGTGGAGTGTGACCTAGTTCTCCATCCAGAAGGAAGCAAGGAATCAGCCTGGTGAATTATTCAGCATAGGCATGACTTTAGAGGGCAGGGAAGACCCAGAAGGCATTTCTGTTCAGGCTCCCTGGAGTGCATCACCATTCTTGCTGTTTCTTAAACGGTCTGCTACACACTGAGCATCTGGGCAGAAAACAAGACGCATGACCTTTTGGGGCACTGGGTTCACTGGTGCCATTTACTTGAACTTTCCACTCCCTGTTTTTCTGAGTAAGAGAGTCCTACTAGAAAAGTTCACACTATGCTAATATCTGACCACCCTTCCTATGAGGAAGAAGCTGGTCATAATAATAGCCACGAGCTATTATTATGTGTCAGGCACTAAGCAGGGGTCTGCAGTTAGAATATCGGTCTGCTTGCCCACTACTGGCTGGTACATTATTGGCTGGTAGCTCCCAGCCTGGTTCACCTCTGCCAACAAATCACTTATAATGCCTGGCCCACAGAGCCTCATGCTAATCTGCTAAGTGACCTGAATCATCACTGCACCATGAGCCAGTTATACAAATTTAAAAATGAAAGCAGAATGCCAACTTAGTAATTTACAAAGAGAAAGCAAGCTTCAGTCTAATCCGACTCCAGGGTTGACTAACAAGAGGATCTGCTCCCGAAGCAATCCCTTTCTGTTTCTTATACTGGCCAGTCCACTGCAAGCTGAGGAACAGAGACACAAGCAGAGGGGCCTGAGCCAACAACTCAATGGACTGAATCTTGGAAAATCTTCCATACATGCCGGAGACATGGGTTGTGATTTAGCAGCAGCATCATTCAGTGTATTCATCACTTCTAGCCTGAGAACCAGGCTGATATTAGAAAGCCTATTTTTTTTAATCAATGGAAAATTTGAGTAGAGGTTGGATTGAGAGATGCAGTCCAATGTTTCCAAAATGTCTTAGCACAAATCACATGTGTGTGTGTGTGTGTGTGCATATTTGAATAAATTTACAGGTCTGTATGAGGAATACCATCAGTGACCATTTATTAGGGCTCTCTTGGTGAAGAATAATTTACATAGTGGGCAGGATCTCAAAATAGACCTGAGGACAGAAGTCAACACTCCAAGGTCCTGACACACCTAGCCAGAAGAGCATCCGGAGCTCCTGCTAGATATGTGATCTTTGTCTTTGGGCTCTAGCTGACTCCTAGTACACAGCACCCAGCTAGATCGAGACACTGTCCTAGAGCTGAGCCACAAGCACAGCTCTGCACTAAGTTCCTTTTTAGGAACCTCCTTTGTCCCTCTGTCCCAATACCACCTCAAGCTTCAGATGCTAAGACGCTCATGCTGTAAGGTGCCTCAGGTCAAAAGCACCTCACTGTGGAGTATTACAAGTTCCATCTGCACTATTCCTGCACTTGTCCCAGTCATACGACCCAGGAATAGAAGTCAACAATACTTTCTTGAACTGTTTAAAAATTCAAAAGCTCCTGCAAGGTGTTATTTCTAATATACAAAGTTATGGCCCTTATGATACAGAGGTATGGGATGGAGACCCCCTTTTTATTTTTCACGGTTGGGAATGAATTCACTCTATTGCTGAGCTATTACCCTCCCTCCCCCCATCCCTAGAGAGACTTCTTAAACACCAACACCTGGCAGTCAGATTTATGAGGCCCAGAAGGACAGCTGTAAGTTACTTACACAAAGCATCTCTGCAAGTCACATTCTGACAGTAGCCATGGTGGCATAGTGCATGTGTTCCATAAAAGAGAACTTTACCCAAATATTCTGCTAGAGATGCTCAATCCACCAGCTGAGCTGGTGCTGTGAACATCAGATTCTCGTCCTACCCTCCCAGACCTTGAGCAAGAGCACAGGGAAGCAGAGGCCGAGAGGCTCGGCTGGCATTGTGGTGCTTCTATTCCTGCTCATATGCAGCAGATGTCTGCTTGCCTGGGAAAACATTCTTACTCCCCACAAGTGTGAGCGGTATTTTAGCTTTCCACTGCAGGAGTCTTGGAAAAGACGGAGATAAGTTCTCAGGCCCGCATGGCTGATTTACACTACAGATTATGTTTCTGCTGCAGCGAAGCTAGGAAGCGCTATTTGTGGAGTAAGCATAGAGTAAAACCATAATGTGTGTCTGAAATGCGCCACGTAAAGTGGAACACTTCATTTTGCTAGGAAAAGCAATATGGCCATGGGAGCTCGAGGGCAGATGCTGAGCCTGAGAAAGGAGCAGAGCGAGCCTGCTGTCTCCCCCAGTCTAGAGAAGAAGGGGGTGGTCAGACCCGAGAGTCCCCAGGCAAACAGGGAAGTTCAAGCTTAAACAACACTAACAAAGTGTGCTCACAGTATGGAAAAAGGCAATGCTTGTATGAGATTCATTCACTCTCCCTCCCCTGCCAAGTTCCAGGGCTTGAATTCAGGACTTCCCCACTTTTTTTTTTTTTTTTTTTTTTGGTCCAGTCGTGGGGCCTGAACTCTGGGCCTGGGCGCTGTCCCTCAGCTCTTCAGCTCAAGGCTAGCGCTCTACTACTTAAGCCACAGCACCACTTCCGGCTTTTTTTTTCTGCTTATGTGGTGCTGAGGAATTGAACCCAAGGCCTCATGCATGCAAGGCAAGCACTCTACCACCAAGCCACTTTCCCAGCCCAGGACTTCCCCACTCTTATGGGGTTTATTTGCTCATGGCTGGGGCTCTGTCCTTGGAGCCATGCCTCCAGAATGGCATTTTTGCTGGTTAATTGGAGAAGTAGTCCTGTGAAATGTTTTGCCCAGGCTGGCTTCAAACTGTGATCCTCATATCTCAATTGCCTGAGCCATCATGGGCACTGAGTAAGGCTATCATTTTGAACGACCTGATGCCATTCGGAACTTTCTCAGTAGAGCAAGGTCTCTATCACCTACAGTGCCACTGAGGCTGGAACAGAGTCTTTCCTCTGCACAGCTCAAGTGCAAGTGCAGTGGGTGCACCATGTCCTTGGCTTCACGTTTGCTTACTTCAAACCTGTGCAAAGTCCCCAGGAACAGCCGAGGTGGAGCAAAGTGATGCGCAAACAAGGAGTTCCAGCTCCTCTACTTTAAACACCTGCCCTTTCCTCCGTCTAACTTGGTGCCACGTCCTTCCCATTTGTGCTTCTTGGTGATGATCCTGTGATTCAAGATGGCCCCAGGAACAGTGCTAAAGTGCTCCAAAGTGCAAGAAGACCATGATGTGTCTTACCAAAAAAAAAAGTATGCGAGGCCAGACTTTCAGATGTGAGTTACAGTGTTGATAGCCATGTGTTAGTGTCAGCGAATCAGTGAGATATTAAGCAAGGAGACCAAGGGGGCTGCTTAACTCAGTTTCCTCATAAGCAGGGTTGAGAAGTCACTTGACAAGAACCAACAAGGGCAAAGACGTGGGGCATGAGGGAAGGCAGGACACTTAACTGCGTTAAGCTTTCAGCATCTCTGTTAGCGCAGGGAGGGGCTCTTCACCATTTCTAGGAACCATGGGTCCTTGGGCTTTCGCCCTGGTGACGTCAGGGTGTCATCTGATTTATGGATCTACACGCTCACAGATTTACAATGAGCGGGGAAGACTGAGAAGAGACAAAGGAGAAGGGTCTGGGCTAAAAGATCGCTTTGGATGTTTCTCAAACGCGTGGTCCTCTTGCTGTCCACTCTAGCACTCACTGGGCTCCAGGCTGGCCCCTCTTGTATGAGGTCCATGTGTGAGTCATGGGCAGCCCTGCCAACTTCCCCGCTGCCTGTCTCATCGACTCCTGTCACCTCCGGTGGCCTGCACTATTTATGGAGCGGTGTTTCCTGCTTTCCAAACTCCCTAAACTCTTCCTTGCTGCCTTCCTCCACAGGAAGTAGTTTCACCTAATGTACTTGTATTCCATTTGTGCATTTCACTGTGAGGGCTACAAGAGGCCGGGCACACGCAGCCAGGCTTACAACAACCCCCAGGATGCAGTACAAAAGTTAGCTCTCATCATTAGCACCAGGATCCATTTGATTTTTATTGTTGGTATTTAAGAAAGGTTTTTATTGCACTGTTCAGCAAGAAATAAGAAATCTGCAACTTTTTGCCATGAACTCAATGAGTTCACAGTGTGTGAAGACCTATGAAGACCTCAATTAAAAGCACGGCTGTTACTGGCCCTAAAGAGCATCGGTGATATTTGGACTCTAAAAGCTGATGACTAAAAGGCTCGTGGCTCCTTACCCAGGAAAGGCATTTAACCATGGCACAGAGGGCTCTGGGGACCCTGGACCTGAACACCTCATTTCACAGATGAGTAAACTCGAGTCCACAGAGCATTCTCAGAGTGGCTGCTAACAAGAATGAGTGTGCTGTGCGCTGCGTGTGGGTGTGGCAGACCCCCGGGGGCCGTCTATAAGTTGAAGACTAGCTGGAAAGGACTCTTTATCTCTACCAACACCTTACAGAAGGCCCCTAGTCGCAGGCACCATGTCTTACAAAGATGAAGTATCACAGATTCCTCCTGCCAGGGAGGAATCACTCTGCCAAGACAGTGAGGCCAGCTCAACTCAAGAACGAAGCGTTTTAAGAAGTTGTTCTAAAGAATTTGCCTAAATTCAGACACAGAGTTCTTAGGGTAGGAGCATATGTATATGGAGATGAGATGTTAACGTCACCATTTAAGCTGAGGATGGTAGTGCACACCTGTAATCCCAGCTCTTGGGAGGCTGAGGCAGGAGAATTACCAGATGGAAGTCAGCCTGGGCTACACAGAAAAATTCTGTCTTTAAAAAATGGGGATGGTGGGGCTGGGAAGGTGGCTCAGTGGTAGAGCGCTTGCCTTGCATACCTGAGGCCCTGGGTTTGATTCCTCAGCACCACATAAGAAAAAAGAGCCGGAAGTGGTGCTGTGGCTCAAGTGGTAGAGCGCTAGCCTTGAGCTGAAGAGCTGAGGGGCAGCGCCCAGGCTCAGAGTTCAGGCCCCACGACTGGACCCTCCCCCCAAAATGGGGATGGAGCTGGGCACTGGTGGCTGAGACCTGGGGATCATGGTTTGAAGCCAGCTCTGGAAGGAAAATCTATCCCTGAGACTTTATCTCCAAGGAACTACTCAAAAAGCTGCAAGTGGAGCTGTGGCTCAAGTGGTAGAGTGCTAGCCTTGAGTACAAAAGCTAAAGGACAGCAACCAGGTCCTGAGTTCAAGCCCCAGGAATGGCACCAAAAAAAAAAAGGTGTGTGTGGTGGTGAGGGAGTAGAAAAAAGAAGCTACTTCAGCACTAGATTAGAATAAAAGGTGTCTGTATGTCAGGCTTGACTTGAAGACAGATGGTCAGAAGGACAGAACCTATCCTCTTGCACTGTTCACAGAAGGTGAACAGTGAACACTAGTCCCAGTACACCTGTTGGAGAATTTGTAGAGCTTTTCTCCAGCTCCAGGTGAGACACACACACCCCGCCCCCCCTTGCTTCGTTCCTCAAACAAGGAGGGGCTGCTGCTCTGGGCTGGCCTTGGAACCTGTTCCTAGAACTGAAAATTTCTTGCCTTCTTTGTTTTGATGGAAGAGGTCCATCCAAGAGAACTTATCTTCCCAAGGGGAGGTCATGACCCAGGCTAGTCTCACCTGCCATTATCACCTACAAATGGCTTCCTCACGTGCCACTTGAAGTCAAGAGCTTCAGGTATATATACATGTATGTATACGTATTTCATATTCCACAACACCTAGGAAAGTGCCATACTCACATAGCCAGCACTTGCAATTTCAGAGAAATCCTAGCCACTCAGGAGGCTGAGATCCAAGGATCACAGTTCAAAGCCAGCCCAGGTAGGAAAGTCTATGAGACTCATCTCCAATTAACCATCAGAGAACCAGAAGTGGTGCTGTGGCTCAAAGTGGTACAGCACTAACTTTGAGCAAAAAAACTGAGAGACAGTGTCCAGGCCCTGAATTCAAGTACCACAACCAACAACAACAACCACCAAAAAAAAAAAAAAAAAAATCAGAGATTTCAGAGGAAAATCAAGTATAGGTGAAGCAACATGAGCCCTATAAGTCACAAAGAAGGCAGAGTCACAGTTCCTCAGAGAAAAATGGAAAGGGCCTCTTAGAGTCTGAGAGTGTGGAATGTCAACCAGAAGTTGCCCACACAGAGCCTCAAGCCAGTGGCAGAGGCGCTGGAATTCTTGGGGAATCTGGAGAGCAGCACTGCTGAGCTCTGCTGGAAAGAGATAAGCCAAGGAATCCCACCATGAGAATGTGAGTTCTTCATCCTTGGGGCAAAGGCTAAAGCGATGATCTGTAAGCCAGGCATGGCGTCACACATCTGTAATCCTAGCGCTTGGCAAGCTTAGACAGAAAGATTTCGAGTTTGAACCAGTCTAAGCTACAAAGTGAGATCTTGTCTCAAAAAAGAAAAAAAAATCCAAAACAACTGAACAACTTACAAACAAAAAGCTAAACAACAAACAATCTCCCCCCCCCCAAAAAAAAACAACCCAGGATGACCAGTTAACTCTCCCAAGGGGAAGAGAGAATTTGACCACAGAGTTTCTAGGTTTACTCTGAATCTAAGTTTGGACTCTGTACACAAGACACCATCTCTGGAAACTTGGGTCAATGCAGTAGAGTTCTGACCATTTCCTCTTTCAAATTCCTTAGCAAGTCTTTCCATTTTGAAGGAGAGGATGGAGGGCACACCTAAGTGCAGGAAAGAGCATGCAAATACATGCTTCACATCGCCTCAACCCAGCAGTGACGTGTCCAGTGTTGGCCAAATCATGCCAGCCTACCTGCGCAGCCTCTTCCTGTGGCCAGGGAGCAGTCATAGTGCCCCAGAACTGGTGGGGCCTGAGAACTGACCACACCCAGCCTGCACATGCTCACTCGCTCGCGTTTCAGAGAGGCTGGGAAGGTGCAGGTGGAATGTGGCAGTGATTGCAGGTGCTGGGGAATGTCACAGCTTTGTCAAATTTTCCTTGATGCTATTATTGTTTTTGTGCCTGTTTTGGGGCTTGAACTCAGGGCCTGGGCACTGTCCCTGAGCTTTTTTGCTCAAAGTTAGCACTCTCCCACTTGAGCCACAGCTCCACTTTTTGGTGATTCATTGAAGATAAGAGTCTCGGAATTTCCTGGCTAGGCTGGCTTCAAACAGTGATCCTCAGATCTCAGCCTCCCGAGTAGCTAGGAAGGATAGATGTGAGCCACTGATACCCGGTGATGTAAACATTTTTAAGTGAAAAAAAGTTCTTTTGAGAAAATGTTTTATAGGTGTTATTTATCAACAGCCTAGCTCAACAGAAAGAGTGTTTCAGTGCTGTCAGCGGCAGTGGGCAGTCTGCTGGTACCCCTCATTTCTGATGATCCTTGTCACTCTCAAAGTTGTTGCAAATGGTGAGGACAAGTGGCAGAGTGAGAGGCACATAATCCATGCTCCTTAATGGGGGCAGCTTTCCTCTCAGCATTTATATGGAAGCTTGGAGCATATTTTAACGTTTGCAAGGCTAGTATAAAACTCTGCATGATGAAAGTTCAAATTTTGTGTGTGTGTGTGTGTGTGTGTGTGTGTGTGTGTGTGTGTGTGTGTGTGTGTGTGTGTGTGTGTGTGTGTGTGTGTGTGTGTGTGTGTGTGTGTGTGTGTGTTTATATGCTGATGGACCTAGGGCCTGGGGACTATCCATTAGCTTTTTTACTCAAGGCTGATACTCTACCACTTGAGCCACAGTCCACTTTCAGCCTTCTTGTTGGTTAATTTGAGATAGGAGTCGCACAGACTTTCCTGATAAGGCTAGCTCTGAATCGTAATCCTTTGAGCTCAGCTGCCAGGAAGGCTAGGATTACAAGTGCAAACCACCAGTGCCCAGTTTCAAATCTTTTCAGGTCTTTGGAGATAGACTGGGCTCAAATCAGGGGACCTGGGAAAGGAAGGCTTGTATTAATTGAGTGTGGTGTTTCTCTCCCCATTCCTGCAGAACTCCACTAAGCCAATGTGAACTTTTGGGTGTGTTACACAAATGTGCTCCAACATAAGGGAAAAACAATCATTTGTTTTATATAAAGTGAAAAATTATACATACACACACTCTAAATATAACTAGCCAGAAAATTTGTCTACAGAGCCATGTGCTGGAGGTTCATACCTGTGATCCTAACTACTTGGGAGGGCTCAGAATGGGTGGATCATAGTTTGAAGCCAGCCTGCCAGAAAAATTAATGAAACTCCTTTCAACCTGTACCTGGGCTCAGTGGTGACCACCTGCCATCCTTCTATGTGGAGGCTGTGGCTGGCTGCAAGGTTAGCTGTTCAAGGAGAGCCTGGCCAGAGAAAGTCTATGAGCCTCCCCCTTCACAAAGGGAAGCTAGATACAGTGGCGAACACCTGTCATCCCAGCTACCACTGGAAGCCTAAAACAAACCCAGTCCATGTACATGCCCAGGCAGGAAGACTGGATCTCAAAAATAGTGCAACACAGGGCTGGAGGCATGGCTCAGCAGCAAATTGCCTGCCTAGCAAACTCAAGGCCCTGAGTTTAAACCCTAGTACTGCTAAAATATCTACAGGCTTCTTGTATCAGTGGGATAAGTAAAACAAAGCAAAACAACAACAACAAAGAAATCACTGACACAATTCTTTTTCTTTTTAAATTTCTGGCCCTGAGGCTTGAACTCTGGGCCTGGGAGGCTGTCCCTGAGCTGTTGTGCTCAAGGCTAGTGCTCTACCACTTGAACTACAGCTCCATATCCAGCTTTTCTGGGAGTTTAGTGGAGATAAGAGTCTCACCGATTCTTGCCCAGGCTAGCCTTGAACCCTGATCTTCAGACATCGGCCTCCTGAGTCACTGGGGTCTGGCTCCATTACAATTCTTTTAAGCAATCACCACAGTCTCTCGTCTAGAAATCAGAGTAAACCTTCCTGGGCAACTTTCACGGTAGGCAGCGCTTGCATGTTCACTACTAGCCAGTAAAGCACTACATTTCACATTTTTTCCCCTGAGGCCTGGGAAAAGAGTAATGCTAATTCATTAAGTTATGACAGAAGACTAAGTGATAAAATAATGATCCCCAGGCTGTGAGACTGGGGAAGGGTGACCTCCAGGGTGACCTCTGCATGACAGAGCAATGAGGGCCCCAGGCCAGGCAACAGACCTGTTCCATCTTACCAATAATAGAATGCTTTGCTACAAGGCAAAATAATAATTAAAATATATAACCTACAGTTAAGATAAGTAAGAAGGGGCGGGTGGAAATGTGGAAAGTGATCAAGATGTACTATATTCATAAACTGCTTTGGTGAATGGCAACTCCTTTGTATAACTACTCGAAGATAACAAACGTATTAAAAAATAAGAAAACAATAAAGAAAAATGGAGTCCAGAGAGGTTAAGCGACGTCCTCAAGATCACATGGCTCACCATCAACACAACTGGGGCTCCGTCTCAGGTATGATAGCTCCTACTTCACTCTTTCCTCTTAGATACTCCCTCGCATCAAATACAGACTCTAGCTTTCTCTTTTGCTGCAAGCTAGCCACGTGAGTATGCCACGGAAAGTAACAAACCATTCACATATGAAAAGCCATATTTTATCTTTCCTCAAAATTTTTAACACTTTTATGTCCTCCGGTGAACTTGAGCTTATGGTAAAGAACTCTACACCCATGCCTTTGGCAATCAGAGGCTCAAACCAAACACAAGCGTTAGGGGACACAGAAAGGCTCACTGGCATGCAGTGAAAGGCTGACCCGGGGAAGGGGGTCAAAGTCAGACTCAGCAACTAGCCCACCTGGGTTCAAATCTCAGCTCTGCGATTTTTATTGCTAACAGGGAACTGTGACTCAGTCATGGCTGGAAAGGGGGCACAGACATCGTATTGTGCTTTATTTACTAAGTAGCACATTGCACAGGGGAAAACTTGGAGTTCTTTCTCCCATCAACCCCAGGGGCCACAGACCTCAACTGACTCACAACCCTGGGAGAAATCATGGGGGGAAGGGCTTAGAGAAAAGTTCTATGTTCTCGGCTCTGGGTTCCATGCCGTTTACATGAGCCGACTTTCTAGAGACAGGACTCACCTGCTGCCCATCATTGCCCGGGAGGGGGCCTGAGCAGCCCAGTGTGCTGAGCACACTGCATGGAATCTTAAAGGATTCACTTCCAATTTGTGCCAACAACAGAGACTGAATGAAGCCATGTTTGGCTGGGTTAGGAATGTGTAGATTCAACATCTCAACATAGTTTATTACTATTTTGTTATTTGTTATTATTTAGTGGTACTGGAATTTTGAATTCAGGGTCTCACATTTGCTCATCTGGTGTTCTGCCTCCTGAGCCACACCCAGACTGGCTTTTTGCTGTTTAACTGGAGATGGAGTCACATAGACTTCCCTGATTTGTCTGGATCTCCTGGGTCTCCTGAGTAGTAGCTAGGATTTCAAGGTATATGTGCCACTGGTGCCTGGCTTAAACATGGTTTTATTTTTTTGGGGGGGTCCAGTCATGGGGCCTGAACTGTGGGCCTGGGTGCTGTCCCTCAGCAATTCAGCTCAAGGCTAGCACTCTACCACTTGAGCCACAGTGCCACTTCTGGCTTTTTTTTTGCTTATGGGGTGCTGAGAAATCGAACCCAGGGCCTCAAGCATGCAAGGCAAGCACTCTACCACTGAGCCATCTTCCCAGCCCCTAAACATGGTTTTAAAACATGGTTTTAACAGTGTTCTAAAACCAACTGAAATGATTTATATGTTCCTGTTTAGCGATCTCGAAAGTTATCTCCAACAGAAGCAAGTGAAATGCCTTATTATACACAAACTGTTTTCCTTAATTCTAGTCACAGTGTGGCATCACGGTGGAGCAGTACCATTGCTTTTCTCTGCTGAGATGAAAGTCTGTATCCCTCACGTAATAGTTTGTCTGACTGTTCTCATGCCCCTTTGCACCTAGCAGCTGCTGAAGAAACAGAAGAGTAGTGGGGTGAGCAAGCCACATATAAGTCCAAGAGCACTCACTCCGTCAGGCAGAGACTAGCAACAGGAAGCCTGGCTGGGAGATGGTGTCCTCCTAAACACCAGAGGCAGAGGCGAACTTGGGCCCTGCTCTTTCGTGGCTTAGATGTAGGGCCTCCCACTTGGATAAGGTTTGATGTCAGAGTGAGGGAGGGCCCTGGCAGAAAGAAAAGCCTTAGGTAGTAATGACTTGGCATCAAAATTAAAGAGAGCCGTCAATTCTCTTACCAATGTGATTAACTGCAAATAAATGCTTTCATTACTACGAAAACGCTGGTGTCTGGTGTTAAGTTTCCTGGTAACAAGCCCAAGAGAAGAAATGAAATGTGTGGCTTTATTTATTTCTTTTGAGGTGGGGCACCTTGCAGAGTCAGCTGCAGGGCCAGGCTGAATCAGCTGGGCCTCTTCTGAAGGTCCAGACCTCCTGCATGGATGTACAGCCAGCTGCCCAGGTCTGAGCCTATCCATGGCCCAGAATTCTCTGCCAGAATCCCATAGGGTGGGTTCA
Organism: Dipodomys merriami; assembly: GCF_024711535.1. NCBI lineage: Eukaryota > Metazoa > Chordata > Mammalia > Rodentia > Heteromyidae > Dipodomys > Dipodomys merriami. The sequence continues at coordinate 42,622,255 of NW_027206512.1, read as the reverse complement.
CATACCTGCTGCCTCACAGTCAGGAAGCCCATCCCAGCAGACACTGCTGTTGCAGGCTGCCCAGCTCACCTGGCTCCTGCTGAGTTCCTTCAGGGAGGAAGGAAGCCTGCCTTTCCTTAATTAGCCTCTCCAGGCATCTGCCCACCACCAGCCCCAGCTGCCAACAGTCGAATAACAATGTATCTTGTTCCAACAGCTTCGTCAGAACTCAGAGCTCATAGAAAGCTGCCAATTCCTGGACTGCTCATTCAGGCAAGTGGAGTGACCAGAAGCTAACCAGGGAAAGGAAGCCAGGTTTTGGCCAGGAACACAGCATTCACGCTGGTCATGTTGGCAAATCAGAGGAGGAAAAGTGCTTCAGAAACACAAAAGCTGTCCCCTGAGCCAGAAGGCAAAAATGAGCATTGGAGGGCAGTGGCACTGAGTGCCAGCCCCATCTAGGAGCATAGCGCAGGCTGGGTCAGCAAGCCAGGCTTTGGGTCCTCATTGTCTGAGATCAGCTCTGCAAGTGTGGGCAGATCTATGTGCCTCTCTCCGTTCCTTCCGCTTGTCCTAAGTCTTGATTGAGAGCATCCAGATTTTCCTCTTTGAATTCCAATGCAAAAGCCATGACAATAAGGTATATCTCATTTTCCAGGCCTTGGTAATGTTTGTTGTCAGCTTTGGTTTCCGAATTGAACCATGCTGCTGGGGGGGGGTGCCCTTCTGGAGGGGTGTTTACTTGAATGACTTATGGGAAAAGACTCCAAAGATGGCTACAATGCATCCTCCCAGCTCTGCACCTTGCCACTCTCCTATCAAGAGGCAGTCCAAGGTCAGGAATGGTGGCTCTCACCTGTACTCAGATTGGGAGGGTCACAGCTCAAGGTCATCCTAGGCACAAGGGTTAGCAAGACCCCACCTTAACCAACAGGCATGAGGTATCTACCAGGGAGGTCGAAGTACAGGATCATATTGGGGCCAGCCTAGACATAAAGCATGAGATCCTCTTAAAGAAAAACAAACAAAAACCACAAACAAACAAAAGCAAAAAGTCTGGGGGCATGAATCAACTGGTTGAGCACCTGCTTAGAAAGCACAAGGACCTGAGTTCAAATTCCAGCACTATTATCCCCCTCAAAAGGTGGAGTCCATCTCTCTACCTCCTGGATCTGGGCTATGACAGTTTTTTACCAACAGAAACAGTGGAAATGATGTAGTTCCATTCCAAAGAGCCTTTTTTCCTATGGCAGCCTCTTGTCTGCTTCTGCCAGAAGCCCAAGCCACACTAAGAGGCCCTGGAGAATGAGTATGTGCAGGAGCACTGCCACTAGGCAGCCATCTTGGGAGTGATGCTCCAGGCCCAGCTGCCCCCATGTGGACAGCAGAAGAACTGCATCTCTAAATTCCCAACTCAGGAGCAAAATAAATTAGTTTTAAGCAAATACAGACACACTTCATTTGAACAGATCTGCTCCCGAAAGCATTTTCTGAAAATTAACACAAATGTATAAATAAAATTATTTCAAAAGTTCTTCACTTACATTAATTTAAAAGAATGAGGGCTGGAAAGAGAAGCTCACAATAATTCAAGCACTCAGTAACTTAGATACCATCTCCTTGTGGGAAACCACCGGGTGGGCAGTACCCCTTCCACCCCCCACTCCCAACACAAAAGCTCAGCTCACAGCATGTGCACTGCATTAGCCTGCTGGCTAGTCTGAGGACAGCAGCTGAAACTATTGCTTCCATTAGCAGGGAAGGTAACAATGATCAAAGGGGCTAGTCCAAATACCTAGCTTATACCTCATTTCAAATCCACAGTGATAGCAGCCACACGAGGCAGCTACTATATCCAAATTGTACACATAGAAACTAAGTAAGCCACCCAAGGCTGACCATCTAATAAACAGCAGAGCCTGGCCTAGCACTGGTTGCTCACACTTGTAGTCCTAGCTACTCAGGAGGCTGAGGACTGTGATACTTATCTTCAAATTAACCACCTAAAAACTGAAAGTGGAGCTGTGGCTCAAAGTAAAAGAGCTCAGGGACAGCACTGAGGTCCTGAGTTCAAGCCCCACAACTGACAAAAAGAAAAAAAAAAGGCCAGTAGAGCCTGACTTTGCACTGCCTGGCAGTGCAGATCCAGAATCCTTGTCATATCCATTACATCCACATGAAGTAGGTATGTTCCTTTAACATTAAGCATTCTTGTAAAGTTCTTGAACCCATTAACGAATCCAAATGTAAATCAAATCCAAACTTCTCTCACAGAGCAGAATATCTGAAATTAGAAAAGCTAAACCACAGGAAGAAAAATCAATTATAAGAACAACATGCATCTATAAAACCCATATAACTGTTAAGAAATGATAATGAATTTGTTACAGCAGACCAAAAATAAATCTGAATGAGAAGAGACACTCCCTCCCATTTCCTGTATGTCTATTAGTGCTAATCTTGTGAGTGGCCTTTAATATAATTACTTCATGAAAATCTATGCTAATAGGAACCAAGGGAGGGCTCCGATAAATAGAGCTCACAGAAAAACATTAGAGTCTCTGGTTCATTCACCATTTGTTTTAGAAAACCCTTGTTAAACTTATTAATGGACTGACTGGTATCTTCTCTTTCCTCTTCCTCTTCATGTGGGGCACATGTAACAAGACTAGAGGAATGAACAAAGCTTTCAGTGCCTGGAGAATTCAATCCTGAGCAGCTGAGCACTGGATGCAAAAGGCAGGTGCTGTGTATAGTGGAGACATCCCTGTACAAGATACACTAAAATGATGCCTTGTTTTGACAAGGTCTCTGTAGGCCCGCAGCCTCGGCACCTCCTGAGACCTTAACAGAAATGGGATCCTTTGTCCCATCCCAGAACAATGGAGTCAAAATTTGCCAAGTAACTGGGAATGATTGGACCACAGTAGTGAGCAGGGTGAGGAGTGACCACAGGCTATGACCTTTCTTTCTGTCACACCTGCCTACTTGCCTATCTCCATCAATGCTGGTACCTCAAACCCCATACCCAGCAGCCAAGGTGCCTAGGGAAGCAGTAACTTGGAATAGATGGATATGTACGTTCTTGGCTTGGAAGTCATATGTATAATCACTAGTTAGCCAGTTATTACATTGTGAGAAAAATAAATCATTCAACCTAGCTAAAGCATTCATTTCTTATCTATAATATGGAAAGTATTTATAGGGAACTGCATGTTGGTGCCTGGCCGGGCAAAAATACTCATGGGAAATGTTTGGGACATAGCTCCCCCTCTGTAGTCCTGGTTTATAGCCAGCCAGCCTTTCTCTTTCTTCCTCCTTCCCTTCTTTCCTGCTTCCCTCCCCCATTCCTCTCCTCACACCTGAATATAGACTAGACAGAAGTATTTCAGGTATTTCATGCATCAGGACCCCAATGCTTCACTTACAATTTAAAACCTGTCAGAACCAGAAGTAATTACTGATATGATGATATGTTCTTTTTAAAGATGAAGAAGTAGAAGCCCAGGGAATCTGGACAATATAATCTTCCTTATTCATTTCCTTTATTATGTATTTAAATGAACAATTGTTCTCCAAACTCTCCTGGTGACACACAGAGACAAAGACAATAGAATGGAGTGATCAGGGGGTCAGGAGACCCCCCTTCAGTGTTGTTTCTGCCACCAACTAATTGTGCAACTCTGGACCTCACTTTTATACATCTCTTTTTTGGGGGGGGGGAGTCCGGTCGTGGGGCCTGAACTCTGGGCCTGGGCGCTGTCCCTCAGCTCTTCAGCTCAAGGCTAGCGCTCTACCACTTGAGCCACAGCGCCACTTCCGGCTTTTTTCTTTTTTCTTATATGGTGCTGAGGAATCGAACCCAGGGCCTCAGGCATGCAAGGCAAGCGCTTTACCACTGAGCCACCTTCCCAGCCCACTTTTATACATCTCTAATGTATGTGTGTTGTGTGCAGTTCCACCATTCCAACCCCTAAAGAAGCCAATTTCCTTAAAGATGCAATTCTCAATGCTGTCCACCAGGTGACAGAACATTGCCTTAGAGAATTCTGAACAGTTACACAAAGAACTGGTGTTATGATTTTTAAAGCATTAACTTTTCTACAACTTAATTTAAGGATCAATCATGCATTTGACCATATATATGCCATGTGCCACAGTGGAAGGGCAAAATTCAGATTCTAAGCTATGAAAAGAGGATGAACACGGGGGGAAAGGAACCGAAAAGGGTGGGAATCTCAAAGCACAAGAGTCTGGCCATCCAAATAAGGCAAGGGGCTGCCTTCTTGAGAAAAGAGGCACAAGAGGCAATGACCTAGAAGACCTTGGAATTCGTAGAAGTATCTAAACCATTTTCCCATAGAAATGCGATGAAATATGTACAAGGAGAAAAAGAAGTGATTAGAGAAAAACATTTAAGATTTTAAGACCGGATAGTTTTTATTTTTAAATGTACAGAGACAGTAGAAGAAAACTAGGCACAATCAGAATAAAGTGTTTAGTTAATAGTTCTGTACCAATGTTTATTTCTTAGTTTTTTGTTTGTTTGTTTGTTTTTTTGGGTCTGGTTGTGGGGCCTGAACTCTGGGCCTGAGCCCTGTCCCTCAGCTTCAGCTCAAGGCTAGCACTCTACCACTTGAGCCACAGTGCCACTTCTGGCTTTTTTCTTTTTGCTTATGTGGTGCTTAGGAATCAAACCCAGGGCCTCAGGCATGCAAGGCAAACAAACGATCTACCACTGAGCCACCCTCCCAGCCCCAATTTCTTAGTTTTGACCACTGCACTTTGCTTATATAAAGTTGTAACATCAGGAGAGGCTGTGCATGTAGCTTAGTGGTAGACCACTTGCTTAGCTTGCACAAGATACTGAGTTCACTTCCCCAATACCATAAAAAATAATAAGCTATCACTATGTACATCATAAATGCGTATAATTATAGAAAGTCAATTTACAATAAAAAATTCTGAGGAAAGTGAGTGAAGAGGAACTCTCTATTATCTTTGCAACTTTTGTATAAATCTGCAATCAATACAAAGTAAATATTTCATCCTAAAACCATTTAGAAAATTAAGAACATTTAGAAAATTAAGAAAAAAACAATAGTGAATAAGAAGGAAGGAAGGAAGGATGGAAGGAAAGAAGGAAGGAAGGAAATGAGGGAGGAAGAAGAGGAAGAGGGAAAGAAGGAAAGAGGGAGAGAGAAAGAGAGAAAGAGAGAGAGAGAGAGAGAGAGAGAGAGAGAGAGAGAGAGAGAGAGAGAGAGAGAGAGAGAGAGAGAGGAAACTTTAATACTAGTGGCTATTAGCTTCCACGTAATAAAACAGACAAATGAAAAGGACAAAGCCTACAGCAGACTGGCGTGTTCCAGGGTGTTACTGATAGGATTACTGCTATCACAGGCTTTCTGAAAAGCAATTTTGCAATAAATGACAGAATCTATAAAACTGATGGCCTTTGACCTGGTAATATCAGTTTTAGTAACCTCTAGCAAAGCAATAATTTAGAAGGGGGAAAAAGGAATTTTTATGAAGTTGTAGTATTGGAAACCATTGGAAATGGGCTCTAGAGCACAGTCATTCTGCCAATAGTGAAACACTGCCACAGTGAAATCAGGACTCCAAGAACTGCGGAAAGCAATATATGAAATAATTTTTGAAGAGTTCACTACTACATTGTAGGTATAATCTTTGAATAGAAAAAAGACTTAAGTAGAAAAAAAAATCTATCATTTAATTATAGGATGATTGTGAAGACATTAATTGATCATGAAGATGTTAATCATAGGAATGGCAAGGTTCTGGGCAAATAGGAATTCAATCTTTGAGACTCTTCCATAAATCTCTAGTTATTTCCAAATAAAAAGTTACAGAGCTTAGAATAGTGCCACCAACTGGAAAATACAATTGCTGTTTAAAGAATTAAGCAAGCTCAACAAATATTTTAATAATTATAAAAATACTCTGCCATTTAGGGAAACACAGGTGTGTGTGTGTGTGTGTGTGTGTGTGTGTGTGTGTGTGTGTGTGTGTGTTACACTATCATTTCTATTTAGAGGTTTCATAAACAAATGATAAACAGGACATTAAGATTTAGTGTGGATAAATAAAATTTCAGATGTGTTCACGTTCTGATAGTCCAAAAGTAATTTTTCTTTTTCTTTCCTTTTTTGAAGGGATGGGGGAATGATGCCAGTCCTGGGCTTGAACTCAGCGCTTGGGTGCTGTTCCTGAGCTTTTGTGCTCAAGGCTAGTGCTTGCTCTACCACCTGAGGCAAGCTACACTTCTGGCTTTTTGGTGTTTTGAACTGGAGATATGAGGCTTGTGGGCTTTTCTGCCTGAGCTAGCTCTAAAACACAGTCCTCAAATCTCACTCTCCTGAGTAGTTAGGATTATAGGTATGAGGCACCAAACCAGTGCCTGGCTAAAAGTACTTTTTTCTTTTTTTTTTTAAAGGCAGGTAAGCTTTATCAAGAGGAGAAAGAGGAGAAGAAGGAGGAGGTGGAGGTGGAGGCGGAGGTGGAGGTAGAAGAGGAAGTTTTCTATAATAACCTTCTTGTTAATCATCCTTCATATTATGTTTATAGCCGGGCACTGGTGGTTCATGCCTGTAATCCTAGCTACTCAGGAGGCTGAGATCTGAGGATCACAGTTCAAAGCCAGCCTGGGCATAAACTCTGTGAGATTCTTATCTCCAATAAACCACTCAGAAAGTTGGAAGTGGTGCTGTGGCTCAAGTGGTAGAATGCTTGCCTTGAGCTGAAAGAGCTGAGGGACAGCGCCCAGGCCAAGTTCAAGCCCTATGACCACCACCATCACCACCACCAACAACAACAAAAAAGAAGAAGCATAGCTTCAGTAACTTCTGACAAAGCTAAGTCTCCTTCTTAACATCCTGAAATTCTAACAGGTGCAGGAATGGACACACTGGCCGCAGGAAGGCAGCAGATAAAGAATCCAGGAAGCAATACAAGTGAGAAAGAAAGAAGACGAACCCCTATACCTGCTGAGGAGTAGCTGAACTAGTTCTCCTGTTCCTGCCACCAATGCTACCTGTCCATACACCACTCTCCCACCCATTCTTCTCAACTCTACACTGTGCTTTCCCAGCCCTCAGGGGCAGAGACATGCAGCTCTCGCCTTCCCTCCTCTTCCAGCCTCTGCTTGACAGTCCTTGTAAAACGCCCGGTAGCAAAGCAAACTATTCCCAGCCCACATTGCAACTGTACTGCCTTATCTCCAAAAAGGCCTGAATGTCAGCAGCAGCCTAAGGACTTGACCTGAATGTCACTGGCTCTGGAGCAGCTACCCAGTCCTACTCAAGAGTGCTCAGGAGGGAGTGGATCATTAGAAACAGTATAGATTCCTGGGGCCCTCAGAGCCCTTAGAGCCAGGTGGCAAGATGGCAGCTCTGGCAAAGGAGACAGGTTTGGAACCACCCTGTTAAGTGGGTGTTCCCCTGAACGACTACTGGGGAAACCTATTTGCTCTTTTATTCAGAGGCCCAGATTACTTTGGGGCTCAGAAGAAATAAAAAGAATCCAGAATATTCCTCCCTCTCCAAAGGAGGAGGCTCTGAAGAGGAGGCGAAGGTGGCTCTCCATGACTCTAAGTACTGAGGAACAACAATACATGCATAAGTGAAAATGAAATCTGCAAAATGAAAACAAGGGCCACCTGCTCAAAGGATAAGGGGAAAAACAGAATAGAAAACATTAAAACATAAAGACTTTCCTTTCTCTCTGACTCACCATCTCGTTTTAGCAGGGTCATGCAGCAAAGAATATTTGCAGATTGAGTGAAACCCCCACAGATGCCTAGAGCCCTACCCATGTCTTGCTGCACACATCAGCAGCCAGTGAGACAGATGTACCATGTTCCTGGTGAAGGCCAGGGAGCTTCTTGTCCTATGGGCCCATCACCCTAACTTGTAACAGTATACTGAAGTACCACCCTGGGACAAGTATCACCCTTGGACAGAGGCTCACCCCATAGTTACCTGCTGGCTTACCACTAGCCATTTCAGGCTGAGCTAGCCACTACCATGCTCTGTGTGTGTGTCTGTTCCCAACTGTCCCATGGTCCTAGCCAGGCCCCAACTGAATGTCGAAGACAGCAGGAGTCACTGAGTAGGAACAGAGATAGAGAGGTCTAGCAGTCTCTGGACTGCCCAAGGGGGCAGGCAGCTGAGACCACCCAGGTAGACATGGGAACGAGCCCAGTCCCCATCCTCCTGGGGCATACTCCATAATCCAGGGCTTTGGTTATAAAATGTGAATTTCTAAGCAAATTATGGGAAGTTTGAAGTTGGTGACTGTACAGTTTTAAACCCCAGGCCAGGGACTCTTCTTACACATAGCCCCAGGAAGTAGGCCACATATCTACAGTGGTCCCACTGGTGTTCATCCAAAGTTCTAGAGCAAAATGGGGACAAGTTCACCTTCATGTCCCATCATCACTCAGTGCCTTCAACCTGTGTTCATGACAGGGATAGCAGAGCCCTCTCACTTTGCAGAGATGAGGCTGCTGTAGGAGAGGAGGACACCAAGGGCATCACACCTTGCCCTTACCTTTATCTGCCATGGCTCTGCAAGGCAGACTAGCGGATCTTCCCACTTAACCACCAACCTGAACTGAGTACACGGTGCAAAGAACTGAGGTAGTGAGACACAGGCAGTTTTGGTGGTAATGGAAATAGTCTCACATCTCGTGGGACCTACAGGTTTCCCTAAAGAGCCTGAGAAACTAAGAAAGAGAAGATGGAGTAATTTCTTTCTTATGTGGCTCAGGGATGCTGGTTTGTACAAAAATAAGTCATTATCCACAGTCATTACTTTGATGAAAGAATATAACCTGGCTGCTGAAAGTGTGTGTTTGTTTGTTTTTTTTTTCTTTTACAAACCTTGGCTTCTGGGTCACTGTTGACACTACAAGAATCATCATCATCAGCATGAGGAACATTTCTAGAAAGACAAAAACAGAACCAGAAAACTAGTCTTAGAATTCTGTTTTAATTGCTAGTTGGCGAAAGCCACACATTTTGCCACCCCCTTCTCACATCCTACCTGAGCTTCAAGGATGCATAGCGTAGGGTCGCTCCCTCAAACTCCTTTAAACTGGGGTCTGGGTTAACTGTAGCTGCGTGTAGGTCCTAGAGGAAAATGGGTCTTTGTTACTGTATGATGGGAAGGCATTCCATACCAAAGGGGAGAAGAAGCCCCCAGCGAGAGTCGGACAGTGTGTGTGAGTTTAGGCGGAGGATGGCATGCAATGGCTGCTAGGTGCTGACTGCGCAAGCGCCTGCCCTTACAGGAAACCAAGGAACCTTGGGCCATCAGCTTGAAATCATTCATGATGGGAGACACCAAAAAAAAGCAAAGGGAGTGTGAGCTGCACCACCCTAGCAAGAAGCCCCTTCACTTGTCCTGCAGAATGCATGATATTCATGAAGAAGAACATACACAGCCACAGCCATGCAGAAAAGGAAAACAAAAAAAGTAAACAATCTAAAATCTGACAATATACTTGCCTTCCAAATGTCACTATTAATCTTTCCCCCATTCAGAACAGCAAAATCACTCCATGGCTGTTTCTAGACATATAATTATTCACATAGGGAAAAAAAAGCACATCAATTTAAAGGAAAAAAAAGAAAAGGAAAAGAAAAGGAAAAGAAAAACAAAAATACAAGACACTGTGGTTAGCATTGATATTCACAGGATGGGTTAGGGAACAAATTAACAGCAACATGTTAGCTCGCTCTCTCTAAACTATCACCTGAAGACCAGGGCAGGAGAATTGGTACTTTACTTACCAAAACAAACAACAAAACATTATTAGGAGCAGACAGCCAAGTTATTTTCTAAATGTGGTTTAAAGCAAATCATAGGCACTGGCTTTGAATCTCCAGCACACCTAATTACATAGGAAATGTTTCCCCCATTAACCACACAGGACTGTTTCCTGGAGGAAGACATAGTGTGCGGGTGGGAAACGGGGATGCCCGGGATCAAGAGCACAAAAATCTAAGGACCAAGTTACTGTCACTTAAAAGAAAAAAGGACAAGAAAAAAGGGTGAGAAGGTTAGTAAAGAACACAGACTAATATTAATGTCTCCTGGAAATTGAACCTAACAAAAATTTCCTCTAACTCATAAAAAGCGATATTTCCTTGCCATGTAAATCTGCCTGGAGATTCACACCTGGAAGTAAGCTGATTTCTGACCACTGGTATAGCACAAAGCATGCAGCCCCAGGTTGGAAAGCTCTTAGAGGATCATTGAAACAGCTCCTTCTACCTGCCTCAGAAAACCAGGAAGTATCTTTTCTTCTGAATAGGCCAAATATCTTTCATCTGAGATTTGTGGAAATTAATAAAACTAGTGAATGAAAAAAAGGACAGCCTCTTGAATCTGTTCTACTGACCCCATCAGGCAAATCAACCATGGAAACTTTTCAGATCAACGACTTTTCAACTGAAGTTCTCTAAAATGAGCTAAGGATGCTGACCCAGAATTTGTATCCACAACATTAATCCAGTTTTTAAGACTACTAAGAGCAGATACACTTAGGTTTAACTGTTCCATGTATGGAAAGGTACAGCTATTTACTCTGCAGGACTTGAGCAGGCACAGGCATATCAGATCTGTCATTATTAACACTCACAGCTAGTACAGCTGATGCTGGCTGGCTTTCTATTTTGTCATAGGTCCCTGAACTGTAGTGTTCAAAATGCAAAGGAACTCAGATCACTGTACTAATTAAAAAAATCTTAATGAATAAAAAGGCAGGAATACTGCCCAGCCCATCACCACTCTTTTAATTCTGTATCCTGGAGGGCTTTGAGGAGGAGAAAAGTAACTGAGAAGTGGGGTTTGTTAGCTCAGTGGGGCTGTGACCCCCCTCCTCCCCAAAGGGGTAGCAGGGCCTGGTACCTATGTGTTTTTCAATTTTGCTTGTATTTTCAGAACAAAGGTTTTGGAGTCATCACTGTAGAGTTCTAACAAAAACTTGTGCCAAGGTCCTGAAATATCCAGTACTAAATAAAACTCCAAGTCAAAATTACTTTTACAATGTAAGAAACACCTGTGTGCTTCCCCATTACCACCCCTGCAGACAGGCAAGCAACTTCTGTTCTCAATGAAGATCAACTTTAAAAAGGGTGTCTCCTGGAGCCGGGCGCTGGTGGCTCACGCCTGTAATCCTAGCTACTCAGGAGGCTGAGATCTGAGGATCGCGGTTCAAAGCCAGCCCGGGCAGGAGAGACTGTGAGACTCCTATCTCCAATAAAACCACCAGAAAACCGGAAGTGGCGCTGTAGCTCAAGTGGTAGAGCGCTTGCCTTGAGCTGAAGAGCTAAGGGACAACGCCCAGGCCCAGAGTTCAAGCCCCACGACCGACAAAAAAAAAAAAAAAAAAAAAAAAAGGGTGTCTCCTGACTAGGGTGGCTCAAGATAACTGAGTCCTTGGAGAGAAATGTCAAAGATAATAAAGGAGACTGGTACAGGTAACTCTAGCCTATAATCTTAACTACTCAGGAAACTGAGATCTGAGGATTGTAGTATGAAGTCAGCCCTGGCTAGAAAGTCCATATGACTCTCATCTCCAATGAAAAAAACCAAAAAGCTGGAAGTGGAGCTGTGGCTCAAGTGGTAGAGAGTCAGCCTTGAGCACAAAAGCTCAGGGACAGCACCCAGGTGTGTGCACCCCAACAAAACCCCACAAACAAGAACAACAACAAAAGTAAAGATAAGAAAGATGTCATTTAATTCTATATTTAGTGAATTGGTTTGTTGTTTGTGGTTCTGGGGGTGAAACCCAGGGCCTAGGCATGCTAGGCAAGCCTCTACTGCTGATCTGTATCATCAGCTCTAGCTAATAATTTTCTCTGATAGTGAAAAAGAAGCCAAAGATTGTTTTCTTTCCAGAAAGTCCATAGCCATTCTGTTCTGTCCTCTAGGCAGTAGGTGTAAGAGAGATGCAAGAAGAGACAAAGAGAAGGCAATAAAGGAGGAAAAGGCAGGTGTGCGCTCTGCTCAGGTAAGAACAGACAACTCTGCAGTAGTAATGAGCAGACAGAAACCATCTTTTGTAAGCACAACTTCCCATCTGGTAACCTTCCAGGCAATGCTGCTAAAGTCTTGTATGGCAACAGAGGTGGTATTTGAGGAATTGTAGCTGGGGACACTCTCCCGCCTCTTGTCTTGGTCCTGTCCTTACTCGGAATACAATGGTCTTGTTGGTTCTGGGACAGCCTAGAGCCTTATCTCTAAGAGGACTGACTCAGTGCTGGAGCATGGTGCCTGTGTGGCTCTCCAGCACCATGCTTGCATGGTGGACAAGTGTGGGCCCACTAAGGGAAGCTAATTGTGTAACCCAGATCACAGAGATGTTTCTTTCTTCATGTTTCTCTTCCAGAATCTCTGGAAAATAATTCCACAAACCAAGCAAAAATGATGCATTGTCCTTCTAATGGAAAAAGGCCAAAATTAGACTGATTAACAATTAGAAATTAGACTGATTAACAATGCTATCAGGCAGGGTAGGTTGTTCTTGAGGATGGAGTTGGAAAAAGTAGGAAAGTCCCTATGAGAGAACTTTCCACAGGGTATGCTACAGTTTGGCTATGTCCTCCAGAAAGCATGTGCTGGAAACAGTGCTTAAGCAGCAGTGCTGAAAGGTAAGGACTAGTGGCAGGTGGCTAGCTCCACCCTTGTGAAGGGACTAATGATAATTGTCTTTACAATTATCCATGCCAGATATAGCCCCTTGTTCTTGAACTTCATGGCCTTTAGAAGCCTGTGCCAACAGACTCTGTTTATTACAAATCACCTAGTGTCTGTGCTATTCAGGGAATGGAGCAAAACCCCAAGCTACGACTGGGTGTGTAGAGCATCTTGTGAAGTGACTGTAATGCAGGGAGATTGAGAGTGGAAGGCTGAATCAGCAGGGGACAGCATGAAGAAAGGCACTCGGGTGTTTTGCAGTGGCTTTGGTGGATGCTGTTACCATGTCATGTCCATGTGCACCTTTAAAGCCAGCAGGGCCCGAGGGAAAGCCAGATTCAAACAGCTCTCATCTGTTCTGTAGCTCAGGTCCCTCACATGCTGTACAGGGCTTAGAAGAGCTCTGCTGGAGTGTGAGCAGGTGAGATAGAGTGCTAGCTCTCCACACAGCATATGGTTGCCCTGGAAATGAGTTCCCTTATCATAACTCTATGCTCTCTGACCATGATGGGAAAAAAACAACCAGTGATTATGAAGTCCCCAAATCTCAATCCTCTTTTGTCAAGACTAAAGGCTTGATGGAAATGACAGAAAATCTGGAATACTAGAATTTCAGAATTCCAAACCAGATTAATGAGCATTCTGTATATAAGCCTGTATGCCTCCTTTTTCAGTTACTCTGGGGTTTATGTGAATGCAATACTATTGGGAGAGGCCCCTGCTTATCACACTTTCACTTTCTGTAGTTCCAGTTGCCAACCATGGCCAACCATGATCCAAAAATATCAAATGGGAAATTACAGAAACAAGGAAATCATCAATCCAACTATGTTCATTCTGAGTGGCTTGATGACATCTCAGGCCATCAAGCTCATCCACACCCTGGGAAATGAATGTTCCCTCTGTCTGGCACATGCACACTATGTGTACTGCCCACTGGAAGTAACCTAGCCACTGGTTGTCAGAGGGCTGCTGTGCTACTGCAGTGTACAGAGGGTTTGGTGCTATCTGTGATTTCAGGCAGCCACAGATGGGCCAAAGCTGTGCAATTCAATCTGCAAGACCAAATGGAAGCTCCACTCTAGAGAACAGGAGACCCAAGCCTTGAGGACTAGCTTTGCCGCTCCAGCAAATCAACTACCACCACCCTTAGTTTTGAGCCTGCCTTTCTCCCCTACTCAGCAAGTAACTAATGAATTTCACCACACACCAGATTTAAGGAAGCAAAATGAGAGTACCAGTACTAACTTCTAAGAAGCTTCCTGGAGGGACACCAAAGTCTAAATACTGACATTTGAAGGGAGCCACTGGAATAAGGTGATGAGACTATAGTTCCTGAGTGATACTGGGTTGAGGCCAAATAATTTAAGAAGAATGACAGATAAACAAAACTAGGGGAGGAATATGGAGGGCTCTCTGTCCTACTCAGCAGAAAATCTCCTGGAAAGCTTAAAAAACAGATTTCTAGGCTCTACCCCAGAGCATCTGTCTCAATGACCAAGGAACCCACATGGTTTTCAAGCTCCAGAAGTCCTGTCACTGTCCTCAGCTTACAGGCTGAGGCACACTGCCCCAACATTCAATAGCTCCTTCTCCAAGGTTTTTTCCAGCCCTGAAAAGGCTAAGAAATGCCATCAAATGATGACAGAATGGTCCTTTTATGTTGTCAGCTAACTCTGTGTCCATGGAAATCCATGGTTCTGAAGCCACATATTTTGCCCCTCCTGAGGAGCTATCTGCTGGGCACCCACTGAGTTCATAAGCATTTCAACAGGGCAGAGTGATTTATGACCCAGGAGAGCTCCCAGCTCTGAGAGGATTCTCCCACACTGGCTGCCGGGTCTACTTTCTCGTACTTTGCTGAGGAGCTGAACCACCTTCACTTGGAAAGATTCTAAGGAAGACTTGGCCACAAGCCAACAGTTATTCACAAAAATATTTTCTGTGGCTTTTTTTTCTCTAAAATATGACATCTAAGTCATTTGGGAGATAATTTGGAACAAATAGATGGTTTGGGGGACAAGGGAGGGGTGGAGAATATGGTGTGCTAAGTTTCAATGATAAATACTTCCTGGCCAGTTGCTAAACTTTCAAACACACTTCTGGCATCGCTGTGGAAACATTACCCACTGTGCTTAACACGTTCCCAGTGAACTTTGGAAAGTGAAATGTAAAAATTTCAAACTGCAAAGAAGCCTTCAGTCCTAAATTTTTGTTAAGTCAACAGATTTGGAACTTATTCGATTTCCTTTTCAAATCAGCTTAGGAAAAAATGGTATTAAAATGCATACTTCCAACATGATGTATTACAAGACAGTTTTTTTTTCTCTCCCGTAATATTTTGCTTTCTGTCTGTAATGTTTTGGGCACCATTGAAATAGATTCTATTTCAATTCTATTTCAATTCTATGGTGTTAGAGAAACAATGGTTTCTCCTCTACTGTCATTAGCACATGAGATGTTATTATGAGAAATTATTTTCTAGAAGGCCTTTGCATGTTACAGTCCCCCTTTAAGGTGAAAGAGAGGTTTGAGAGTCTCTTAGTTTCCTGCTGCATTGTGTGGAGCTTGGGGTGGAAGTAGGGGTCAATGGAAACAACAACCACCATTAGAACAGGCTGTCAAATGGGAATAACACCTACCATTAGAACAAGCATGGATGTGTTCTATGAGGGAGCTATTAGATAGGGCATTAGCAAATACAAACTAATGATGGCCCTGGGCTACCAATAAGGATATACTGGTAAGCTGAGGCTGGGAAAATACACCACCGAATCCTTGCAAAGCAGGGATGTGATTGGAACACAGGTCTTATAGCCCTCCAGAAGACAAGTAAATAAAAGTTATGCTGGCAACTTTTAGAGAAAAGGATGGGTAACACTTGCTAAGATATAGACAATCTCTGTAGGTAAGAGATGAAGTTCAAATGCACTTCATTTTTTCAAAGTGAAAAAAAAACCCCACCAAAACACTATCATCAGAAAAGGCAGAAAAGCCTGGTGTCAGAGAAACTCGCTGTTAAGTACTTGAACCCTGTTGGTGCTTGTGGTTTAGAATCCTTGTTGGTGACTCCACATCCTGGGTGTCTGGCAGGCTGGACTCTCTCTAACTCTCAATCCTTCTCTCCCTGCCTGCTCATCTGTTTGCTCCTGGGATTTTAATTCATGACCCCTTAAATCTGCTAGGTTCTTGATGTAACAGGCAGCTGTATGTGCAGAGGGGGAAATGTGTATGAAGTAAATAATTGAAAGAAAGATTATCTCATCAATCCTTTAAAGGGTTGAGGAGGATGGCACTGAAGATGTAGCTTGTCTGGCATGCTCAAAGCCCTGGCTTGCTTTCATCCATCCATCCATCCATTAATCAATGGCTAATAAATAAGAGTCTCTCTGAAATTTGTAAAAATAATGTTTTCTCAAAAGGAAGGAAGGAAAGGAGGCGGCGAGGGAAGAAAGGAGGGAAAAAGGGAGGAGAGAATGCCATCACTTTTTCACTCAGTTCCATGGAGTAACAAGGTTTTTGTCAATACAACGGTGAGCAGCAGAAGTGGAGAAATGGAGCCACAAGGAGGTGAAAATCCATAGCACTGAGGGCAAAGTCCCAGGTCAAAAACCAGGGGGAGGGGCTGGGAAGGTGGCTCAGTGGTAGAGCGCTTGCCTTGCATGCATGAGGCCCTGGGTTCAATTCCTCAGCACCACATAAGAAAAAAGAAAAGAGCTGGAAGTGGTGCTGTGGCTCAAGTGGTTGAGCACTAGCCTTGAGCTGAAGAGCTGAGGGACAGCGCCCAGGCCCAGAGTTCAGGCCCCACGACTGGACCCCCCCCCCAAAAAAAATACCAAAAAAACAAATAAACAAACAAAAGAACCAGGGGGAAATGGGTTAGACCTACTCTTAACACTAACTGCAAGGCCACTAAGCTCCCTCAGACTGGCAGCTTATTTTCTAAAATGTGGAAGATAACAGTTGTCTTTTCTGCTGTGTGATAGTCTTGTAAGGGCCAATGAAATGATATTAATGAAAATATCCTTAAGTTTTATTCATGTATTTTTTTAAATCAGTGTTGATGATAGAACCCAGGGCCCTGCTAGACACATAATCTACCACTGAGCTACAGTTCTAGACCCAGCAAATCTAGGTCAGCCTAAGCAGAGGAGTCTGTGAGATTCCATCTGTATAGAAGGAAGCTGGATTGTGGTAGTGCTCACCTACAATCCTAGCAACTACAGGAAGCCTAAAGATGCCATCTCCCCATGGCTTTCTCTGGCTGCAGGTACTCTATTAGCATGATGAAAGTTTGGATAGGGGAACAAATATCCTAATAGATGCCAAGAGAAATGATGTACACATAAGAAGGAGAGCAGGTCTGCCCTTCCTTAGTGATCATGGATGCTGGTGCCAGGTAGCTCTGCTTCTTGGGGACCCCTACGGCACAGGGGAGAAGTCTAAAGAGCATAAGAGGACTTCCCCTACCTTGAAGCCTGGGGCTGTGTTGGTCCATTTTAATCCCCCACTATAAACGTAACCCAAGATGAATAAATGGCTATGGGACTATTATGAGTCAATAAAAAGTCATCAAAATATCTAGTGGTAAGGAACAAAATCTTATGGCTGTTTATTAGGAGAAAATACAAACCAACAAAGGCCCTGGGCTACCAATAAGGATATACTGGTAAGCTGAGGCTGGGAAAATAAAACACCGAATCTTTGCAAAGCAGGGATGTGATTGGAACACAGGTCTTATAGCCCTCCAGAAGACAAGTAAATAAAAGTTATGCTGGCAACTTTTAGAGAAAAGAAGGATGGTTAACACTTGCTAAGATACAGACAATCTCTGTAGGTAAGAGATGAAGTTCAAATGCACTTCATTTTTTCAAAGTGAAAGAAAATAGGCTTGTAGAAAGCGGGGGGGGGAACCCCAAAACACTATCATCAGAAAAAGGTAGAAAAGTCTGGGTGTCAGAGAAACTCTCAAGAAAAAGGGACATCATTTGTGACCTTCCTTAACCATAATTTTCTTCAATATGTTATACTAAGATTCACTATAGGTTTACTATAGGCTTTTTTTTTTTTTTTCCAGTCATGGGGCCTGAACTCTGGGCCTGGGCACTGTCCCTCAGCTCTTCAGCTCAAGGCTAGTGCTCTACAACTCGATCCCCAGCGCCAATTTCGGCTTTTTCTGCTTTTGTGGTGCTGACGAATCAAACCCAGGGCTTCATGCATGAAAGGCAAGCATTCTACCACTGAGCCACCTTCCCAGCCCTTATAGGAATTTTTTATACCATTAAATATCAAAGAAATTTTTGATGTCTTAATTATTTGTTTAAACACCCAGATTTTTTTCCCTCAGGAATAGCAGAAATTTTTGCTGCTAATTATTTCTAAAATAATGTCACTTCTACTAAATAAGCAGATCTTTTTTCTTAAAAAAAAAAAAAGAAATTAGGCATTTAAGATGCTCAAGGGTTTATTCTTGCAGACGCCCTGTGTATGCTAGCAATGAACTCAAGGCTACTAAGACACACGTGGCAATTATAATCCGCCTGACCAGGAGACGTTTTCTGTGTAAATATTTTATTGAGCCAGCCCTATGCAGTGGCACCTGCAGAGTAAATTATGCCTCTAAGAGCCCTAAGGACTCTTAACCACGTCTCATTCATCAGCCCCTCTTGCTTTCTGTACCTAGAATGGTGTTTCAAGAACCCAAAAGCCATTAAAAATGAAAAAAATCCCCAAAAGATGGTATCAACACTATTTACTAAGAGGAATCATTACTGAGATTTCAAATGCAACATGCATGATAATCAAGAAGCTTACCTCAAGGACCTGTTGGGGCAGAAGCAACTAAAGAGAAATCACAAGTTACATCCATCCCCTCTACTAAGCCGGTAAAGAGACACTCCATTTTACCTCGTTCTCTGGAGTGGGAGATGGCGTTACAGAACTAAGAGACCCTTTCCTAGAACCCTGAAGATCTGGGATGGACACAGGACGTTCCCACTGAGTTGTTCCTGTCGGGATGTGCCAGTAATAGGTCCCAGCAATGTCGTTCACTCTTTTCCAGCCAGGCGGCAAGTCTGGATCTGTCTGAAAGGAGTGATCATTCCAGATATCTGCTGGGAAATGGGGAAAAAAGGAGACTTTTATTAAAAAGAGGAAAATAGTCATTAAATTGTAGCACCAACAGCCAGACAAACTTAGTAGGCAGATGTGTCCACAGACTAACTGGGCAGAACTACAATCGTCTTCTGGCTACAATATATGGTGAAGGGGGTAACATGAGCAGATCGACACAAGGAAAGTACTGGAAAGGCAGGTTGACACTTGAGATGCTGGACATAGTAAAGAGAGTCAGCCTATAGTTCCAAGAACCCTATGAACAAGCTGAAGTTCCATGAAACAGAATCAACTGCCCCAGCAAAAGTCACATGGCTATACAAAGAATCTACTGGATTCTCTATCATTTTGCAAATATTATTATATAATAAAGGCCTCTAAAGTCATCAAAATATTCAACTTACCAAAGTATATTTTTTTCTCCCTTAGGAGAATGATGATTATAGAATCGATCTATGTGGTTCACAGGATAAGGATTAAAGAAGACAATTTTACTTTGTCTAACCAACAGTTATCAGTCTAATCTCAGGGCTAGACTTTGAGGCAATTCCAGACTACCCCACCTGCCCAGATTGGCTTCTTTTACACCCTTCACCTGCACACCTCTGGCTAGCCTTGCCTCTGAATCACGAGGCAGGTCTTCCTCATTCTCCACACGTCTGTCTGCCTTTCTCAATGCCCAAGTGAAAAGAACGTTTCATAATTTTTGAGATATTTATGTCCTCTCTTTTTCGTAAGTTTCTTGAACACAGACCCACTTCCAAATGGATAGTTGATTTAACCTGTTTATGAGTTTTTACTTTCCCCCTCCTGTGGGTTTGAGCCCTTAATTAGAAAAAACAAAAACAAAAACAACCCATCAAGCACATCTCCACATCTAAAACTGTACTGAATGCTCACTTCACCCTCAGCTTGGAAGCAAGGCTGGATCCAGGTCTTTGGAGACTTGAACCCAACCGCTGCGGTGTAGCTGAGATTTAGAAAACATGGAGTCAGTAGCAAGGAGAGAAGGCTGACTGTGTTGCATACCCTTTATGGCAGAGGCACTATGAAGGCCAAACTACTTACCCCATTTCTAACGCTCAGAGAGGGCAGAAGATGGGTTTAAAACAAGGAGGTAATTGATATGCACTCCCAATGTAGGCTTTTCTCAGGCCTCCTTTCTATCCTTGTCTAACTCCGGGAAGGCAGCTGGTGTATCATCAGCAAAACCCTCAGGTGCCTGGTAGAGAGGAGACTGAACCCAGTGTTTCTCTTTCTTCCCTCTACCCTAACCTTGAACCTGAGATACTTCCCCCAGGTTCCTGTCATCACTGCATCTTCCTGAGGGTCCTGTCACCTGCTGACAGGGAACAGGTCAGAGGTAGGAACTAAAAGCCACAGGTGTCCTTTCAGAGTGGTTCTGTGACCCTTTCTTGTGTGTGCCTATTGTTCTTTTTAAGGGTACAGGAAGCAGGGTCTGGAAGTCAGAGAGTAAAAATAGCAGTGCCAAGAGCCCTACAAAGTCCCTCTTGTGCTGGAAGCCTCTTGGGCCAAAAGCAATACTTGGTGTGGAAACAAGGGACCCACTGTGAACAGTAAGGATCTGGACCACCCCAGCCACTTTGGGTACCAGCTAAGGGCCAGCTCCTCCCTAGCTTCCTCCAGGGCTGGCTTCCTGGCTGAGATATGCAGTGTGAGAAGCAAAGCAGCCTCTCATCACTCCCTCCTTTGCTCTCTTTTAGGAACCCAAGGGTCAAATAAGAACAAATTAGCATCTAGCAGTGGCTGGAAATTTCCTCTCCTGCTGCAGAGGGCAGGAGAAGGAGGAATGGGTGCACTGGGAGTCTTATATTTAGTGAGGTCTGGACTGCAAAGCAGAAGACTGCACTCAGGTCCTTGGAGTGGCATTCGTTCCCTGCCCTGGAGTTTGTGTATCCCTGGCTTTGGATATGCAAAGGCAGGTGGAATGTGAAGATGAGTGCAGGTATTTATTGCCCAGGTTCTTCCTGTCTACTCTGGGCTGCATTTGGTTTCAGAGCATGGGGGTCAGAGGTGATCATGACAGATGTGTCCAGCAGCCTCTGGAGAATCAGTTTCTCATTCAATAGGTCTGGGTCCTAAGAACTAATTAATATTCCTAATAGCTCTACTGCTGGTTTCAGACACTATGCTTCTGAGCAGCAGTGGCCTAGGAAAAGGGAAACAGTAGTCACTGTGCTCCATCAAACTACTGGCTACTGAATGAAACACAGGAAGTGGATATTCAACCACATCTGGGGACTGGGTGGACTATCTAGTCAGGATAGACGGACAGATTGAAAGGTCTTTGGGGAGGCACATTCTCCCTATACTAGAAGGGGCCAGCCTTTCTGGCAGAGTGGCCAGCAGATACAAAGGTCATGTGGCAGAAACATTCTGCTGTATCATTCTGACCACAATGTCACTCTAATGGGTCTGAGTCAAATATGAGAAGGTTTAAGGTCTTAATGGCTAAGGCTTCACCTTTTACACAGAGGGAAAATTTAAGGTTGTGGTTTGTGTTTTTTAAAAAATCAAAAGAATAAGTTGCACAATGCTCCCATTCTTAAAACAAACAAACATTCTCTTTTTCCAAAGTCCTCCCAAACTTACAGCTGCTGCTAGACTTCCTTTTGGGAATCCTGCATGATACCACTACATTAGCGGCGCTATTCAGACTTCATTTTGAACAATGTTATTTTTGACAGATCCAGACGCTTCAATAGAAACTAGAAAAACTGAATTCAACTTTTAAAACCTTTTCCCATTGCCCAGTGGCTCTGGTTTCTCTCCCTCTCTCGCGCCCTCTCTCTCTCATCACTACTTAGTTTTCTTAGTTTTTTTCCAAACCCAGATCTTCACTGTCTGAGCAGAACAAATAAGGCTCTTTATCAATTCCTGTAGCAGCAACTTTTGAAGACAACAGCACAGAGCCAGATCTCTAAGACTAGCTGGTTCTGAAAAGCAGAGATGTTGCTCAGAATCTGGCATCAAATGGGCCAAAGGGTCTGGCCGAAATACCAGCCATGGAAACAGCTTGCTAGCTGATGAGAGCTCAGACAGTAGCTTAAATTGGAATATCCTGATGACTTGTTGTAAGACAAAGCTGATGCTCACAGGGATGTAAAACCAAGGACCCAGCACCAAGGAATCATTCAGCCTGTGTCTGTTATTTGGGAATGAATCTCAAGTGTCAGAATCTTGATCTTCCAGCCTACCAGAAAGGCCCATTGTCAAGGCCCTTGTATTTTCTGATGTTAATTTGCAACACTTGAGTTAGCCTTTGGCGTGGCTATTAAAAAACAGCACTTGGTACTCAACTCCAGCTTTCTTGCCTTCACATTGTTTAAGATGTAATAAACTTGTAACAGTTTGGGCAATGTTAATGTTCTAACACTTTTCTCTATATTTGCTTGAGAAACTTATATTAAGATTTTTTTTTTAGTGTCTCTGACATAGAGAACTATTTGTAGCTGAGGATTTTTTTTCCTGTGAAAGTTGTGTAAATATTTCAAGACCTCAATATTCAGATGGTCTTTAAATTGGGACCTTTGAACACAAACGTATGTTGTGTGTTTCAATCAAGTCCTTTTGGCATAAAAGCACCATAAAATCCCTAAATTTAAATGCACTCTAGCTTTGTAGTCTAGATTTGCATCTGGTTCCTATGCTTGCTAACTGGTAAGACTGCAGATAAATAGCTTAAATTCTAATGTCCTGATGGCTAGCTGTAAGACAAGATCTGATGGTTGCTCCTACCTCACAGGGCTGACATGAAACCAAGAACCCAGCACCAAGCGGGACACAGAATAATCATTCAGCACGTGTTTGTTATTATTAGCTATCGACTGCTTCAGTCAAATGTACCTGAGTGAGGGCATTCTTTAGTATGTAACTCCTTCTCTCTGATCCTTCCTTCTTCCTTCCCTCCCTTTCTCTCATGATCAAATCCAGGCCTGGTACATATAAGCACATGCTACATTCCAGCTTCTACAAGGATCTTTAAAGTCAATCACATTGCTTCTTCATTTTTTTTCCTTTTTTTTTTTTTTTTTTAGTTTGTTGGTCATGGGGCTGAACTCTGGGTCTGGGCGCTGTCCCTCAGCTTTTCAGCTCAAGGCTAGCACTCTACCACTTGAACAGTGCCACTTCCGTTTTTTTCTGCTTATGTGGTGCTGAGGAATCTAACCCATGGCCTCATACATGCAAAGCAAGCATTCTACCACTGAGCCACCTTCCCAGCCTGCTTCTTCATTTCTTAGGGTTTGTAACCAGACATTTTTCCAATGAAAAGGGCAATTTTTACTAAGATCAAGAAAATTAGATGGCAACACTGGCTCTTCACATGTCAATTTAGAAACAATGACTATGGGAAGGGATGGGAAGGGGAAGCAAAGGAGGAGGCAACAATGCTTGATAAAAATGTACTCATTATCTTGCCCATGTAATTGTAACCCCTCTGTACGGTATTTTCACAATAAAAAAAAGAAACAATGACTAATGTGAGAACATACTTGTATGAGTTACTTCTTTTTTTGGTGGGGGGGGGGAAGGTGTCTCAGTGCTGGGTATTCACCCCAGGACCTAGCATGCTAGGCAAGCACCCTACCACTGAACTGTGTCAATAGTCCCAGTGTTTGGCTGTTTTAAGTCATATAGTTGAGTCCTTACTGAAGCAGACATAAAGCTGAGATAAAACAATTCAAGTCTGCTTTGTGTTGAAGGAATTCTTCTTTTGAGTCTGCTTTGGCCCTGCCTTGTGTTCTTGGGAAATTACTGGAATAAGAAGTGATCTATCTAATGGTGGAAGATAAGAAGGAAAGTTATGATTTATATTTTCAATCTGTTAACCAAAACAAAATGGGAAATTTCAGAGAAACTTAAAACTGAAAAGCATGAAATGCAAGGGGCTAAAAACCATTTGAGAGGAAAATTTGTACATTTTCTATCCATCCATCCATCCATCCATCCATCCATCCATCCATCCATCCAATCAAATACATATCCATATGTGTATCTGAGGCAAATCGTATGATGGAATGGCAGCATGTTTCAACTACCATCAGAATATCTAATTTTAAATATCTAAATACAATACCACACACATATATTTTGTAACTAGTTACAAAAGGAGATATTAAAATCTTGAGAAGATATGAACATAAGCTAAGAGCACTATTTCCATTTTAAGTATGCACAAGGTATAAGAGGATATGATTTATATCTGCTACTGAGAAGCCTCAGATTTAAGGGTCCCTCTGTTCCAGAAAGGAAAGAAAGGAAGAAAGGAAGAAAGGAAAAAAGGAAAGAAAGAAGGAAGGAAGGAAGGAAGGAAGGAAGGAAGGGAGGGAGGGAGGGAGGGAGGGAGGGAGGGAGGGAGGGAGGGAGGGAGGGAGGGAGGGAGGGAGGGAGGGAGGAAGGAAGGAAACTTAAAATGTCTATGAAGATTCAACATTTACTCCTGAGAAGTGCTGGGGAAAAACTACACTGAATCCAGCAAATCTCCAGAATGTAAAAAGCCTGAGCAAAACACTGGATGGAGAATAAGTGTAGGTGGGCAGGGTTGTGATCAGCAATATTTTTTATAACATTTAAACACACAGATTAAAATAAACAATATCAAGTCTCCAGAAAGGCTGTGTTACATTTTCCAGTGACTGTCCAACACCAGGCACAACTACTTAGTCTGGAAGGAAGAACAACTAATCAAGCATTCAATTTCATGTTTGAATATTTGTGCCTAGTCCTAAACACAGTATTCAAGGAAGATCTATGATTATAGGGGAAATAATGCAAAGGGTAACTGAAAACACCATTCAGAAAATGTGTCTTCCTTCAAACCCAATTTCCCATTTCATTTTACAATTATTTCAGACTGAGAAGCAGAAGAGGAGACAGAGCACAACCACAGGTATAGTTCTAGCCATGTGGTTCCACACTCTTTTTCAAGGCAGATAGCTTTGAAGGAAAATTACATGGGTCCATTTTCTTTCCCATTATTTTGGTAGAGTCTTCTCATATAACTGTGGTCTTGAGGCTGGTTGGTACCCAGCAGCCATGATCAGAAGGTGCAAGCTATTTAGGACTTGCTTGGACCAAACCCAAGTACATTATTATTCTACAGAGTGACCTGTCAGGACTGGACTTGGCATCTCCTTTTAACTATTAGACTAAAAGATGACTACTGAGAATCTGGGAAACAAATAAAATATTCAAGGACAAGTTGGCCTTTTATCAGCACATTAAAAACAGCAAGCTGAAGTGGGTGCCAAAATAAAAAATCTATGTGCAGAAACATTACACTCCCAAGATTCAAACGCATACCTTGTGCTTCTGATACAGGAACTACAGTACACCTTTCTAGTACATCACTGAGCCTTCCTTGTAATGTACTGAACCCAATCTCATCTGATCTTACAAACTCATGCACAAAGGTAGAAGTATCATTGACATTCACAAGTGAAGAAAACAGACTTTAGCAACATTAAGTAACATGTTCAAGGTAAGGAAACATTATCATTTGCTATGGAAAAACCTCACTATTTGGAAACCTATCTGAACTTTAAAGGTTAAAGTGCCTTTTGAAGAAATCATCAGAACCAAGGCAAATGTTTAAGCTGCCAGAGTGGCTAATGGACAAGCTTTAATATTTGATGTAAAATAGACTATGGATGGAGAGGAAGAGTACAAAGAAAAATGCTTTTCTGAGATTGTTTTAAAAACACATTTAAAGGTTTAGGAGTGAGTTTTTTTTAATGGCGCCTCTATTCTCCACCTAAATAAAAGAATTGTAAGCAACTTATATAAAAGATATAAACATTTCAACCAATAAAAGAATGAATGAACAGATCCACGAAGAAGAAATTTTGAACATAGGCTCTCAGGATATAAAAGCCCACTAGCCTCGAACTCTCAATGAAATTTAATTACTTCCTCCAAAAAAATGTGCAAAGCCTTAGGTAGCTAGTAAAAGATATTCATCAAGGAACCAAATATAATAGGAAATTAACACATGGGAAGAGCACTGGAAGTAGAAAGGCAGTCACTGACAATGAAGGTTGTACATTATGTTTGGATGGTTTTATTTTGTAAATCTTGTTCTAAACCGTAATTATGTGAAATAATAGCTAAATTAAGTGTAAAATAAAAAAAAAACAATGAAGTTAACTGTTGCAAAGCATTTTGTACTTTCCCATTTGTTTATGACAAGAGGCTAGTGTTTGGAATCTCCTGTAGAAGACACTATGTAATGTTCATCATTATCTAGTCTCTTTGCCAGGGCAACCTAAACTTTCCAGTGGACACATGGTTACCTGAAGACCACATCCACCCTGGCAGCTAGGTGTGGAAACTTAGGGAACATTTTAACTACTGGCATGTTAAGCTCATGGATTATATGAGCTAATTTCTAAGAGACTACCTTAGAAAAAGACCTGGCAGAAACACTTTTTCTTGCTGTCTGTAACAGAGATGCTGCTTTGCTTCCTAAAGACCCAGGCTATTCCCTAGGGCTAGTAGAGTAGGAAGGAAAAATCCAGTTTCTGAGGTCTTCCTGGAGCAAAGTCATCATCTGCTACTTCTAGGTTTCTATATGAAAGGGAAATACTTTTCATTGCAACAAGTCACTGTTACTATAGAGTCTTATGTTACTCAGAAGCAATCCTGAAGTCATTCATCTAACATCTAGAAACTGAATTCCAGGCCTAGCACTGAGCAAAATAATCCCCAAACAACAATAACAAAAACAAAACCCAGCTTCTAATGGATTCACTTTGCAACCTCTTGTTCAAATCTAAATCTATAGTAATCTAAATTATAGATCTGAGTAAGCAGGCCAGTTTCTTGATGTCTTAACTTGTCCAATACTTTTTCTAAAACATCACATTGGAATAAAAACTTCACAGGTTATGACTCATTTGTTTTCTACCAGCCATCCATCCTAGCATCTTATTTCCAAACACTGAAAAATCAAATAAAGAAATTATTAAGCTTAACTTTTTTTGGGGGGTCGCTTGTGGGGCTTGAATTCTGGGCCTGGGTACTGTCCCTGAGCTCTTCCGCTCAAGGCCAGCACTCAATCACTTGAGCCACAGTGCCACTTCCGGTTTTCTGCTGGTTAATTGGAGATAAGAATCTCACAGACTTTCCTGCTCAGTCAGTCTGGCTTTGAACCACAATCCTAAGCTCTCAGCCTCCTGAGTAGCTAGGATTATAGGTATGAGCCACCAGCACCCACCAAGCCTAACATCTTATAAACAATAAAAAGAATTTCCTGAATTCAACCAACCTGAAGCAACATCTAGCCATTTGATTCAAGTTTTTAATTCTTTAAGTTATATAATTCTTGTTCTACAGCCTCCATATTTCTACATTGAGAGTAAAGCAAAGATCTCCGAGAGAAAAACAAAATGGCAAAATCAATTAGATGTCACACGCTTGTGGGATAGTTTGATTTTTCTTTTCCAGCAATTTAAGAGTAACATGCAAAGCTCTAAGTTTTCTAAGATGCTGGGCTATTGAGAGAAAAGAGGCAGGGATATTTGTGGATCCCATCTGCCCAGGGATGCATGTATAGAGGTGTCATATTTTACTCAAAACTGAATCTAGCATAATACAATATTAGGTAACTCAGCCAAAATTCTAGGATCAGACAAAGTAAGTAGGGTAATTATTCTCAAAAATCTCACAGAATAAACTTGTGTTCAAAGTGTAAAAGAAATTCCTTTCTGTATAGATTAGGATATAAGGCATTTCAGTGTTTAAATTCCAAGTTCCTAATAACAAAAAAAAAAAATCAAAGAAAATTTCATATAGAGGCTATTCACCACAAATTAAACATACCTAAGTTCTTTTAGGCACAGCCTAGACTTCTCTCTTTATTAAACTTAACCAACTTTACACAAACATGTCTCACACATGTCAGCTGTGCAATATAAAAGTCCTGAGTGAACACTAATGTAGTTTAGAGTGATATTCTTTATGTGTATTTCATTGTCAGAAACTACAAGGGCTGTCTACATCATGTCTATATGAATGAGAACTTCAGGAAAGAGGAAGGGAAAAAAGAAAAAGTAAGAATGTAAAGGAAGGGAAATAGAAACTGGGGTAGGGAGGGACCCACTGAATCTTAAGTCTTACTTTGCTATGACATCCAAAAAAGAACTAGAACCACTATTTGCTATTTTTTTTATACACACACAAATGTACTACTTAACCCACTCAGTCTCAAATTCCAGCCAAAATGGTAAAATTATCTTCCCAAAAGAAAAATGCTCTTGAGATGTTAGAGATTTCTTATCTGCAGGGTCTCTGGGAAGGATGCCAAATTTATTATACTACAGAAACAGTTGCTTTAAAATTGCTGGCTGGTACTTGGAAAAACTGGTTTTTATAAGTTTTTTGTCCTGGGTTATCTCCATTTTTCTCTTCCTACGTCTATTAGTAGTTTCTGTCCATTTATAAGTAATAGCTTATTTGTCCTTCAATCCTGTTATGTTCTAAGCATCTTCCTCCTTACTGCTCTCCATCATTTTCTCTATGAAAGAAATCACTCTAAATTAAGGGCCTTTAAGAAAAGACCTCTCTCTCTCTCTTCTCCCCCCACGCCCCACGATCCTTAGATTTCAAAAGTGAATACTAAAGGAACTCTCTCTCTGGAAACAAGTGAATCAGGCGCTGTGTCAAAGTCTTCCTTATTGCAGACATCAGTGGGAGGAAGTGTACCATGTGTGAAGAACCTCATGCTAGATATCATTAGTGTTTCCCTCCTCAAAGAAACAAGCTGTGCCCTTGCTGGGCTGTACATGTGCTTTGATGAATGAATGGAGCACATTCTTTATTCCTCCCTTTAGGATATTACAGTGGGAAGAACCCAACTACTGAGCCAGGAGAAGAAATGAATTGCGTAAAAGAATGAACTCTTTTTCTATTAATTCCCTTTGAAGAGACAAAGAGTGTAAGTTGCTTTAAACACACACACACACACACACACACACACACACACACACAGAGAGAGAGAGAGAGAGAGAGAGAGAGCCAAGAATTCAAGCTGGGCACCAGTGGCTATAATCCTAGCAATTCAGGAGACTGAGACTTGGAGGATCATTTCTGAGGCAGAAAAGCCCATGCGACTTTATCTCCACTTAATCAGCAAAAAGCAGGGCAAGATGTATGGCTCAAGTTGTTGAGTACCAGCTGTGAGGAAGTAAGCTGAGTATGTGGAAGGTATACAGTTTATGTGCCATATATTTATTCACAAGGCATTGAGTTCAAGCCCTAGCGCTGGCAAAACAAATGTTCATTTTCAGTGTAAATTTTCTATTGATTATGTTTTTCTCTTTAAGAGTGACACTCTTTTTAAATCCTCCCACTTTCTGCATCAGTGACTAATTCATGTTAGAACTACATTCTGCTCTGCTGACAGAGCAAGAACTGAAGTTTTCTTACTATGAATAGTTACATATACTTGCACTTGGCCCAGATTTCACCTGGTCACTCTGGGAAAGAAAGCTTGACCTCTTTCATGCCACTGGGTCTATTTGATAAACATATGTACAAAAATCAAATTGGTAAGCTATGCCTAGAAAAAAAAATAAGGCCTAACTTGATTCACCTGCCCATCAAAAGAATCTAAGTCAATCAACAATTACAATTTTTTCACTGAAAAAAAACATGAAATTATATCCATGTCCATAAATATCTTATATCGTTGAAAACAAAAAATAATATTCCTTAGAAATCCAGTATCAAGCATATATGCATTATACTATCCATTGGAGGATATGTGCTAGGGTGTTCCTTGCATGATTAGTTGTGTTATGGGGAAAATGAGGCCACCTGAGATCCTATAAGAGGGAAGGTAAAAATAGCTGGATTCATACCATAGAGTACTAGGCATCAGTATAAACAATACACTGGTTGTACTCATCATACATGGATGTTTTAAAATCCTAGTACATGGAAAAAGTCCCCTGAGTAAGTGGCCTACACTCCCCAAACCATAATACATATTGTCAAGTACGCTCTTGAACAAAAAGTTAGTTAACACACTGGAATGGTTAGCAATGGATGGAAGAAAACCAGACAATCAGGACTGTACTACTCCTTCCAATTGTACTAAGGCTTGTCATTTCTCAGAGAAGACCTACTTCAATCCATTCTTGTTACTTCCATATAAAATGAGCTGCCTTTCTTTAGCATGGCATTGCATTCAATGTCCTCTTCAACATTCAATATCCTCCCTTCACTATCTTGCTACCACAGGCCCTTCTAGTCCACAGTCCAGCTGGACACACTCTGCTCTCATGACATGCTGTACATTTCTGCTTCCCTGGTCTTGGCCTATGTACTCCTCTGGGTTGGAATCTTCTCCACTGAAAACTAAAATTAGTTCATTTTTCAATTTTCCCTCAGTTTTCCCAATCACCCATTTAAAACATTAACCTCTTCATCCTGTACTACTACTCCCTTTAGAAACAAAATACTCAGGCTAATATCCCATATTAAAGTTTCTCCTGGAACATTTTT
Organism: Dipodomys merriami; assembly: GCF_024711535.1. Lineage (NCBI taxonomy): Eukaryota > Metazoa > Chordata > Mammalia > Rodentia > Heteromyidae > Dipodomys > Dipodomys merriami. The sequence goes on along the minus strand of NW_027206512.1, from coordinate 42,591,913 downwards.
CTCCCTCAGCAGCTAAATGAAAAGTATGGTACACGCATGTCTCTTGACTTTTGAATTTACAGAGGCAACAAAGTCCTAACAAAATTTTAAGCAGGGGAATCCATATGTCTTCAGGTTATTATTATTGACAACACAGCAGAGATAAAAAAAGACATGTATGTATTTGTATAAAAAATTACCTACCATAACAAAAAATGTTCAAAAATTATATCAGTAACAGAGAAAATAAAAAGCCAAAATCAGATGTAATTAAAAACCTTCCATCCCTAAATTGTTTGGCTATCAATATAAATCAGTGATTAAAATCCCAGTCACTGGCCATTTGAAAGAGTCTCTCCTCCCAGTGGGAAACTGTTGTCATGACAACATGACTTCCAGCTGTATCTCTGTGAACAAGCACATGGTTAAAGGGAAAGAATGAAAATCAATTGGCTAAAGAAAGACTATATTGACTATCTTTGAAATGTAAAGGGAACGCGTTTCCACCAAAGGTTACCCAATATATTCTCTTTTAATAGGACTGGGTAAGCTTATTTTATAATCAATAAAATTTTACTTCATATCTATATAACTTACATGTAAGTATAACACACACTTAATCTGACACACCAACCCTGTCATTAGGGATTTTTCAAGTCATTTCATGCCCTGCCACATACTGATATTATTTTAAATCTGCCTAAAGTCAGATATCACCCATCTTTCTTCTATCTTACCCCTGCTATTCTTGCTAGGAGTAAATTCCCTGATTCAAAGGAGGAGAGATGAGGGAGCAAGATGGTGACCCATCATTCTAAAGAGGCTCATTATCTCTCTTTACCCATCCAAATTATCTGCATGCTCAACACCATTATAATAGCCCTATAATGTGAAAACCAGTAAGTGTAAATACAGCCACAAATGGAGGATTTGATTAGATGTGATGTTTATAAACGGAATTGAATTCCTCCTTTTTTCCCATGCACTAGATTTCTGATTAGCATTGCTCCTCACCTATGTCTACTTGTCTTTCGTCAAAGGCACTTAAACTAATTAAACAGGGTGTTTAAGACAAAATAGACCCATGTATGTACCCTACTTCAGCACTGTCTTGTTGATGGGACAACTGGCCCCAATGCCATACTCGTCATCATTTTAGGGCTTTTAAATGCATCTAGGGATCTCACAGTGATAACTGGCACGGTCACCAGTATGCAGGAGCCAAGACTTGTAATGAACAAGGTGGTTGAGCTAGAGAGTTCAACTGTCATGGATCTTGGAGCTTTGATAAGTTCAGCCCTGGAAGTCTGATACCTTAGGAAACCCTCAGTCCCAGATCAACAGTCACCTTAATTTCAACACAAAGGATTGTCTTTTACAAAACACGGGAGAGTGGCTTCTTGTCCATGTCTTCTAAGAATGTCTAAGTACATAACTTACTATTCCCTCTGATTGTGCCTCTTCTTTACAGTTCTGATCTTAGTGGGAAAGTAATTCTTACATTTATTCAAGCTAGGAAGTACCTTTTTTTTTTTTTTGTCCATTGTAGGGCTTGAAGTTGGGGCCTGTGCACTGTCCCTCAGCTCTTTTACTCAAGGGTAGCACTCTACCACTTTGAGCCATAGTGCCACTTTTGGTTTTCTAGTGGTTCACTGGAGATAAGAGTCTCATGGACTTTCCTGCCTGGGCGGGCTTAAAACTGCAATCCTCAGATCTCAACCTCCTGAGTAACCAGATGACAGCCATGAGCCACCAGTGCCTGGCAGGAAATATCTTCTTATTGCTCAATATTCTTTTGGTCAAGTCATAAACTCCAAAATAAACCTAATGAAGAGATAATTAACACAATTCTTTCCCATGAGACTCAAAGTCTGAGAAAAAGGAAAACTTATATTCTTAAATTCCAACTACACACTGAGAAACAGACCACTGTAGTTTTAAACCTGTGTTCATTCTGATGTCCTTCATTAATGTTTTTAAAATTTTTTATTTTATTGTCAAGGTGATGTACAGAGGGGTTACAGTTATATAAGTAAGGTGGTGAGTACATTTCTTGTCTAACTTGTTAGCCCTCCCCTTCATTAATATTTTTACAAGTAATTTCCTGCATTACTTTTAAGCTGAGAAGGCATTCCATACTACTGGTAAGTACAAAAACTAAATTCTCTACTCACTCATTTGAATAAAGGATGCCATAATTGTAGTCAGGTCTCTAAGGAATACATTACATATCTTTATGCAGAAGCAGTGAAACTTTCTGTGGGAAAATGGTTAAGTCAGCTGCTTTCCATTTGCTTTAAATTTCCCTATTCTGAAGCTATTAGAAACACAAGTGCTCATAGATTCGGCAATATTTTTCCTAGAAATGAAATGTGTTCCTTATATGGTCATCACAGGAGTGCAGCTTTCCCTGTGGCAAGGGTATTTTGGAGACCCCGTAGAGTTAATAGCCCTAATTTAATACTAGGAAACGTTTTAAGACTAAAGAAAGTCTACCACATAAATGCTGTTGATTGTGCATGGGGATGGGGGAAGATGAACTGAGCACCCCATGCTTGCCAGGAAAGAAATCTACCACTGGAGCTATACCCTAGTCCTATATAACTGTTTCTTTGGATACTACTAACTCATTTTTTAAATTTGTTTTTGTTTTTCAGTTAACATACATTGTAATATAGGGAGGGATTGAGATCTACTAAATTTTAATCTGACAAGAAGTGGCTCATGCCAGCTACTCAAGAGGCTGTAGATCATGGCTCAAAGCCTGTCCAGGCAAGAAAGTTCGAGAGACCCTTATCTCAAATTAAGCACCAAAAAAGCCACAAGTGGAGCTGTGGCTGAAGTAGTAGAGATCTAGCCTTGAACAAATAAAAATTAGGGACAGTACCCAGGCCCTGAATTCAAACTCTAGGACCAGCACAGGAAAAAAATAAAAGAAATACTGAACTCAATTCCAAGTCTAGATTAAAACCATTGACTTGAGTATGAACAGGATGCTATGAACAGCATCTTACATGTTTACATTTGAGCTCTAACTTCACTTAAGTACATAGCCTTACGGATCAATTAATGACCAGGAAAAAATTCCAGTCTCTAAAACTGAATAAAAAGTAGTCTTAATAAAAACAAAAAAATAGCCTGGCGCCAGTGGCTCACACCTGTAACCCTAGCTACTTAGGAGGCTGAGATCTGAGGATCATGGTTCAAAGCCAACCTGGGCAGGAAAGTCAAGAGACTCTTTTTTTTTTTATTGTGAAAATACTGTACAGAGGGATTACAATTACATGGGCAAGATAATGAGTACATTTCTTATCAAGCTGTAGCCTCCTCCTTTGTTTCCCCTTCCCATCCTCCCCCACCCAATCCTCCCTGCCCCCCGCCCCCCCCCCAAATTTGTAAAGTTTATTTTCGACATAACGACTTGTACATCTCATTGTTGCAATGGGTTCACCTGTATCCCTATTTAAACAATTTGTTTTTCCCCTTCCCCTCCACAAATTATACTGACATCAAATACAGTGAAAGCAGGGGTTATACCATGGGGAAGGGGCATACAAAGCAACAAAGAAATAATCTTATAAATGTGTTAGAAACAATCACATGAAAGAAAAAAAACATTTGAATACATATCTTAAGGTTCATTTCCCTAACATCACCTTATCTGATCTTTTCTGCTTGACTCAGACATATACTAGATATTGCAAATAAGGGAAACCATGGGACCTATGTTTCTTTGGGCCTGGCTTACTTCACTTAATATAATTTTTTCCAAGCCTTTCCATTTCCTAACAAATGTGGCAAATATCATTCTTTCTGATGGAGGCATAGAATTAATTCCATTGTGTATATATACCACCTTTTCTTGATCCATTCATCTACTGAGGGGCATCTGGGTTGGTTCCATATCTTAGCTATAGTAAATAATGCTGCAATAAACATAGTCGTGCTGGTAGCTTTAGTGTGGTCTTGTTTGTGATTATTTGGGTAAATGCCCAAAAGTGGGATTGCTGGGTCACAGGGGAGCTCTATGTGGAGTCTTTTGAGGAACTTCCATATTGCTTTCCAAAGTGGTTGAACAAGTTTACACTCCCACCAACAATAAAGTAAGGTTCCCTTCTGTCCACATCCCCTCCAGCATCTGAGACTCTTATCTTCAATAAACCACTCAGAAAACCAGAAGTGGCGCTGTGGCTCAAGTGGTAGAGTGCTCACCTTGAGTTGAAGAGCTGAGGGACAGCACACAGGCTTAGACTTCAAGCCCCATAACCAACAATAAATAAGTAAATAAATAATAAAAACAATGCTCCTCAAATGCAAATCTACATTTTGGATAAAGTACAGGCTATTTTTTGGTCATAGCATGCTTGCTCTTATGAAGGTTTAATTAAAATAATCCTTTTAAAGCCATGTGCCAGTGGCTCACACCTGTAATCTTAGCTATTTAGGAGGCTGAGATGTAAGGATCACAGTTCAAAGCCAGCCAGCCAGGCAGGAAAGTCTGTGAGACTTTTATCTCCAATTAACCACCAGAAAACCAGAAGTGGTACTGTGGCTCAAGTGGTAGAGTGCTCACCTTGAGCTGAGGAGCTCAGGGACAGCACCCAGGCCCAGAGTTCAAGCCCCATGAGTGACCAAAAAAAAAAATCCTTTTAAAATAGAAAAATCCCTAATATAATTAATGTTCTCAGTTTTCTATAGTTTAAGCAACTCACAAGTAAATACAAGGTACTCATTGACTCATTAATCCATTCAGAAACACCAACAAATGGGCTTGGTCCTGGAAATCAGCAGTAACTTGGGAGACTCCATCACTGGTCTCATGAAGCTGTGCTCTACGGGGAAAGGGTAGCATCTCATGAGCAATTAACTGTCACCAGGAAGACTATAAAAGAAATAAAGTCCCACTAGCATTTATCCTAGGCTAATATGGTTGCTGCACATTGGACTTTGCAGACAAGGCCAGTTAATTTTGCTGATTACTTATCCTCAGGGTAGGTCCAAGACCCAGCCCTACATTCTATACTTAACAATTTGTTAAATGAATTCCACAGCCTTGAACACTAGACTCCAACATAAACAACCAACTATAGCTACAAGTATTTGATGAGAACTAGTGATATGCTGAATATATTGTTAGACTCGGGAGTCTTTCTCAGAAACATACATCTGAATGACACAGTTCTCTCCTTCCCTACTACACTGCTGAGTTCTGAGAGACCACAATGTAAATCTTACATCACTGAGCTCCCTTGGTAGGTTTGGACACTGGATGGGCTCTACAGGCCACAGAGAGCATGAAAAGCCAAAGGAGTCATGGCATTCATTCATTCTTGAACTTGTTCTCTGGCAAAACACAGGAAAGCTGGGGCTAAGGTTAGGCCACTGCTCTACAGCCAAATGTGGCCATTTAGCTCTTCCTGGGTTTCACACCCCCCCCTTCCTCTTTGGTCCTTAAAAACCTGCTGTTGCCAACCCCAGAAGGCTTTGCCATCCCTTAGGGGTTCTTCTTAATCTTGCCCGCACTCCTGTAACTTCTTGGAACTCTCTGTCAGTCACCCCCTGGGTCCTGGACTGATGCAGACATGGATTATAGTTGTAATGTACAGCTCTCCTTTTATACCTGCTATACTCAAGAGATTAAAGATAACAGAAACCTTTTGTCATGCAGTTCTATAGGCTAGAAGACAAAAAAAAACATCAAAAGAATGGCAGAGCCTCTAGGGTAGAAAACTCCCTTGCTCATCTAGTAAGATGGCCCTGACATTACAGATGTGAGGCACCACAACTCCAGTCTCTGTCCTGTCCTCACACGGTGTTCCCACTTGCTGTGCTTCTGTCTAAATTTCTCCTTCTTCTAAGACTACCAGCTATACTGAATTGGGGCCTACCCTAAAGCCCTCATTTGAACATGACTAATTCTACAATGACATGAGACAATAAGGTCATATGCCAATATATCAGGAATTAGAACTTCAATGTATCTTTTATAAGACACAAACAACATCATCACAATTGGCATGTATTTTGAAAAAGGCTGGTGTCTTATTAAAGTAAACAGAGACTAACAAAGGCCAGAAGGTGCCTGGCCACTTGTTTGCTGCAGGGCTGAAGAAGGGGTGGTAATAAAGGACATTTAGTTTCAGACATACCTAATGCCAGTATCTTTGTGAAGGTTGGAGAAGTCTCTTTCACCTAACATCATCTGAGAATTCCTAATAAACAACTAACTACTTTGGGCTGGACTCTAAGAATGATTCTGAGGACAGGTGTATGAATGCATAGAGTCACTGTACCTTCAAGGAACTCGTAGGACTGTGAGGCCAAAACACTCTTTTGGCTAACTGTTGAGGAATTTCTGCCCCCAATGCTTCTCATTTCTCTGCTTTATTCAAATGCTCAAAATGTAATTTCATCTCTATCTGGTAACTCAAGGATGTTTACTCCAAATATCTACTGCTACCTTGATAGACACTTAAACTCTACTATTGCTAGTTGACCTATTCTATAAACACTCAAGACTTGTTTTGGGTCCTTCTCTTCCCACCTGACCCCATGCTAGACTATCCTCATAACTAGAGGGCTCACTTTTCTCCTAACCCACTATCTAGTCTTTGTCACCTGGATCTAAATCAGAATAAACAAGCTTTGATTAAGGCCTAGAGATTCATCAGTCTTCTATTCAGGCTCTTTGCTGCACAGCCTGACACTGGGAATGGTGATTCTGATGGCTGGCTGGTACGCTCTTTCTAGCATGGCTTTGTAGTTCTTGGAGGACCCATTGGGAGTGACATTAGTCCCTTAAGGTTTGTTGCAGAGGGGTTAGAGGCATGGCTCAGGTGGTAGGGCTAATGAGCATCATGCATCAGATATCAAATGTGAGACCCAGTCTCCCTCACAAGAGGGGGGAAAAAGATTTGTTGAATAGCAGCAGCACTTCCAGTTCCTTGATGTTGTAGGCCAGAAACTTCCAGAAGCTGTGTAGTATATCCTTTTGTTTTCTTGTTTCCATAACCAGTGTTGGTAATCAAAATCTGGCCTTGATGGCATTTTAATCTTCTTTGCACTCTGTGGTCAATATGCCTGTTAGCTCTGATTTTGACAAGTTGGTCTGACTGGTGCCTGATGAACCTTTTGGTCCTCTTTTTCATGATTCTGGGCTTCAAGGCTTGAAGGTAGCCATGATGCCAAGAAGGAGATGGCTGCCTGTTTTGTAGGCAGCATCAAGCCACAGGGAAGAGATGAGGCTCTTTATTCAATAAAGGGAGAGCATTTCAGGACAAGGACAAGGAAAGGAGATATCCATTTCTGGCTTCTGAAAAGGCCTTCACCAGGCTGGGAATATGGCTTAGTGGTAGAGAGTTTGCCCAGCATGCATGAAGCCCAGGTTTGATTCCTCAGTACCATATAAACAGAAAAAGCTAGAAGTGGCACTGTAGCAAGTGGTAGAGTGCTTTCTTTGAGCAAAAGAAGCTCAGGGACAGTGCCCAGGTCCTGAGTTCAAGTCCCAGGACTAGAAAAAGAAAAGAACAGAAAAAGGCCTTCACTGTCTATAGCTCTTAATCAATGCTTTAGTTCTCTCCCCTACACCATAATGGTTTTCTGTGTTTATGAGTAATTATACCTAATTTTGTTTAATTATAGGTTTAATTATAATCTGATTTCTGCAATAAAATCTTAGCTTCTTGAGGCTATAAATCTTATAGAGGTATCTTTAGCACAAAACCTGGAGTATGCTACCTATAAAAGACCACTGTCTTTAGGGATGGGCTGGGAAGTATTGATTAATGGTACTAAAGTATGAACACTATTTCACAGAAGGGTTACTATAGATTATGCAATTGGCCATATATTTCAGAAAGCTGGAAAAAAAAGATTTTGAGTGTTTTGCCATAAAGTGATAGCTGAGTGCCAGTGGCTAAAAGCTATAATCCTAGCTATTCTGGTGGCTAAGATCCAAGGATAGAGATTTGAAGCCAGTCCAGGCAGGAAAGTCCATGAGACTCTTATCTCCATTTAAGCATCAAAAAGCTAGAAGTTGAGCTTTGGTTCAAGTAATAGAGGGATAGTCTTGAGTAGAAAAAAAAGCTAAAGGAAGGTACAAGGCCCCAAGTTCAAGCCTCAGTAATGGCTTGTGCATGTGCATGTGCGCACACACAGATATTTTTATCCTAATTTAAACATTATGCAATATGTACATGTATTAAAGTATCATGAGTATCCCCTAAGTATGTATAGTTTTCTTGCCTTTGTGTATCAGTTAAAATTAACTTTATAATAATAAAAATATCTTCCTCAACCAATTCTTATGACTCCTTACTTCTGTTGGCACGGTATGAAACATCTCATATACTTTATCTCATATAATTTTATAGTTGGCCTAGTAGGGAAAACATAATGCCAGAAGTTTCTTGTATAGAACATGTGAACAGCTTTAGTAGTAAGGGATATCAATGCAGTCAGAAAGATAGCCTACTTGATCCTGCATGCGTAAACCTTGCTCTTCACAAGACAGCAAAGTCTTCATTTCTTGATAAAGTTCAATGACTCTAACTCTAGAGACTGTCATGAACACCTGCACTCTCATTTAATCCAAACTAGTATGTGTGCGTTTCTCAGAAAACTTTAAAAAAATTAGTTTTTATCTAACCATGTACGCTAATTTTCTTACATATAATTCTTTTTAAAATTTGCTAATAGTTAGTTTTAAAATGTGATTTACAATGTGATTTACAGAGGAGTTACAGTTATGTTAGTCAAGTAATTAGTACATTTCTTTTTCAAGTATGCTAATTTTAAATAAAAATGAATTTTATCATTACTTCTAGACAAATTATTAAAAACCATCAGCAGTAGTTTTTATACAAAGTCATGTATTACTAATGTTGAAGACTATTTTTGTTTCCTAGAAGACTATTATTATTTCATCTGCAAAATTCAGTGTGGGCTGGGAAGGTGGCTCAGTGGTAGAGCGCTTGTCTTGTATGCATGAGGCCCTGGGTTCAATTCCTCAGCACTATATAAGCAGAAAAAGCTGGAAGTGGTCCTGTGGCTCAAGTGGTAGAGCACTAACCTTGAGCTGAAGAGCTGAGGGACAGTACCCAGGCCCAGAGTTCAGGCCCCACAACTGACCCCCCACCCCACCCTTACCCCCCCCCCAAAAAAAAACTGTTACAGTTAATAGTATATAGAAAATTAAACAAAATTGTAAGATGAAAGAAACTAACAATGTTAAATATAAATTTAAAAATTTAACTTTCAGGGTACCAAGTCATTAGTGATCTTAAATGATGCTTATTTTAATTGCATGTAGAATGTTCAACTTACTGTAAAGACTAAATTAAATAATTAATAAGACTCAGTAGAATTAGCCAAGATGTCAATTCTTGACCTGACACCAGGGAGCAGGGTATTGACTTAAAGTTAGGTGAGGTATTCTACAACCTTTGGTTCAAGGACTGGGTCACCATTGGGAATCCTATTACTATAGATAATCCCAATCTTTAAGAAGTTGTCAGGTATCTCTAGATTGAAGAATTGCCATAAATATCTAACAGCTATCATCACAGAGCCTTTAGCCACTAACATACCGAAGCAGAGATTCATAGCTCAGTGGGTTACAGACAGCCACATTGCTGAGGCGCAGGGTCTTCCATCTAAGGGTAAAGATGAGGACCCTCAAATATTCATTCAAATAACTATAGGACTGAGAAGGTTCTGAATGCTACCCAGTAGAGTACTGTCTGAGTCTTTTGCATTCCTCAGAAAAGAATCATGGAGAGAGTGCAGGGAAATAGCCTTTCTCTCCCATCTTAAAATACAGAACACCTTGCTAGAGGCCAAAGGGCAGTGGCTCCCAACCCAACACTCAAGTACAAGAATGGATTTTATGTAGCCTTAGCAAGTAGTAATCAAGAAAAGACCTAAATTGAAATTAATTTCACTTTATTTTAAAAGAAACTTGTGTTTTATGAATCTCAAGAACATCGGACATAGGCAGTAGGAATCATAGGCAGATAAAAAAAAAAAAAACACAGCCTGGGATATTCTTGTATTCCAGAAAGATTTGGGACCTCAAGCTAGGATCTACTATAGTGTGTGACAAGACCTAAAAATGACCACCAGTCCAGGGCCAAAGAGGCATCCATTTCTGATCATAAGGAGCCTATGTTTTATTGGAGAAAGATAACGTAATATGCATGAGTTCCCAACCCCATGATCCAGCACTCAGGAAGTATGACACAGTGATGTGGCATGTGGTAAAGAGATTCAAAGAAGTGGCACAGGAGTCCTCGCCTCTTTCATGTGATAGACTAAAGATGCTCTCTTTTGTACCTGTAACCAAGTGCTGATGCACAAGATGGAAGAAAAGAGCCTATTGCACAGAAAGAGCCTATTGCACTGTTTTCTTGACCTTGGGGATGTAGCTTAAAATCAAGCTTTGAAATCTGTGGGCCGACCAAGTTAGCAAATATGAGCTTTATCTTAAATCAGGCAGCTTCGAGGCTGCACCACGTCACACCTTATTCCAGTCACACATGCTAGTGAAGGACATTTGGCGCCTGTTTCACCACAGCAGACTCCATGCTGAATATAACTTAGATTTGTATTGGGTAACAGTCACTTTTCAACATAAATGTGTATAGCCTGTAGGATCATCTAGTGAGAGAGGACACCTGAAGACAAACCACTGCAGAAAATCACTCAGTTAATTCATTTGTGACTACTTGCATAGGTAATATAGACTCCATGGAAAGCTCAAATAATGAGTGTGAGTGTGAGTGTGTGTGTGTGTGTGTGTGTGTGTGTGTGTGTGTGTGTGTGTGTGTGTGTATTTAGAAAGACTCGGTCAAAGCCCACCAAAATAAGCACCAAGCACAAGAAGGGAAGGTAGGATTAAGGGGAAAAGACAAATGAAAGGGGGATGGTGAGGAGAATAGTGTGTGTGTGTGTGTGTGTGTGTGTGTGTGTGTGTGTGTGTGTGTGTGTGTGTGTGTGTGTGTGTGTGTGTGTGTGTGTGTGTGTGTGTGTGTGTGTGTGTGTGTGTGTATGTGTGTGTGTGTTTAGAAAGACTCGGTCAAAGCCCACCAAAATAAGCACCAAGCACAAGAAGGGAAGGTAGGATTAAGGGGAAAAGACAAATGAAAAAGACAAATGAAAGGGGGATGGTGAGGAGAATAGAGTCAGGAATCCATTGTATATACTACAAAATTAAAAAAAGTAAGGAAGTGGGTAGAAGAGGAGTGACAATGTTGAAGGGGGTGATCAAGATGCATTGTATTCATAAACTGCTTTGTTAAAATGGTACCAACTTTATACAACTAAAGGTAATTAAACATTTTTTAAAAAAAGAAAATCACTGTCTTGTCAGCAGATTTTGCTGTTGAAAATATCCAAGCATATTTATACTTAACTTAGTACTTTTTCCCAGTTATTAAGCATCACTGAGTAGTTATCTCCCTTGAGGAAAAGGCATGGAAAATTACGGAACAAGGATCAATTGAACTGTGAACTACAAAAAGGTCTTTTGTAAGGTAGTCAGGTCATACAAGCTCCTCTAGTTCCCATCCTGCACTCAGCTCTACAATTCCTTGGCTGTCTTTGTCATCATGGAATTATTAAGATTTCACACAAGTAAACAAAAAGCTCATTTTATCCAAAATCCCATTTCACTCAGTAACTAATTCCAAAATACATTAGGAGAAAAATATTCTAATTCAAGACAACAATGAAAAACAAAGAGAATTGTTCATTAAAGTCAATGAGCTCCAGATTTTTCAGTAAAAGTATATGAAGTGCATCTTTTTAAAAATGAAGATGCACCCAGGAACAGAAATGTCAGAGAAGGCTGACACAGGAGCTACAGATTCACAGCCTTTCTCTGCTCTGCCATCTGAGGACACCTGCCATTGAGATGGCTTCTCATCTGTACAAATTTGAATTCTGAAAATGCTAGATACTTTATTCTGCTAACAACATTTCTCTAAAAAAAGCGGGCGGGGGGGGGTTCAAATTAGAATTCATACAATAAATTAGAAGTCACTAGAAATTAATATTTTTTAGAGTTTCTAGCCAACTAAAAATCTAGCCAACTAATAAGACTTGGAGCTGGGTGCCCATGTCTACAGTTACTTGGTATGCTGAGATCCAGAGGATCAAGGTTTGAAGCCAGCCTGGGCAGAAAATTTCACAGGACTCATCTCCAAAACAACCAGCAGAAAGCTAGGCTGAGGTGTAGCTCAATTGATAGAGTGAGCCAAGCAAACAAACCAAGTGACCTTGAGGCCCTAAGCTGAAATCCTAGCAGAGCTATCTTTCTGCTGCCACAAAACAAACAAAACAAGATTTGAGCCAACAGTTGTGGTGAGATACCTATGCTTGTAATCTCTGTACTAGGGAGGCAAAGGCAATGGCATCATGAGTGAAGTTACATGGTGACACCTGTCTCAAAGAAAACAAAGCAAAAATTTTAAAACATGAAGATTTGATGCTCAAGATACAATTCACATCACTGGACAAACAGCGGGCAGGATTTTAAGATAGGCCTAAGATCCTTGCTTTCTGATGTAATAATGCTCAGAATTCTTTCTTCCCCATACATATGGACAAAACCTATAAATACTGTCCTGTGATTATGTTCATCTGTAAGGTAGAGTTTTTGTCTTTTAAGGTCCCAGAACAATTGTCTCAGAGTTCATAAAAAGAGATTCTCCTAGGTGGGCCTCATCCAATTAGGCAAGATCTAATGGGGAGAGGTAACAGCAGTCTGAAATCACAGAGTTAACAAAAATAAATAGTTTTTTTTTTAAAAAAAAAAACAGTGAAATCTCCGTATACAATGCAATGGGCAGAAAAGCAAAACAACCACTCTTTCTCTTCCTCTAGACTGAACTTCAGTAACCTGTGTAAACAAAGGGAGAGACTGGAGAGACCGAGGCTGCCCTTCCTTCCTGCTGTCCACTCACTAGGATACACAGTATTAGGGGTGACCTCTTCCTTAACGTGGGGTTCTCTTCCCCAAAGATGAAGTATCAAAGCTCCAAAAGTGCTTCCACTTATTCAGAAACAGCAAGTAGAAGAGGAGGAACCTTCTTCTGCCTCTTGAACCTTAAAACCCTAAGAGGAAAGGCAACAACTAACAAGGAGTAGCAGCAGAGGACACCTGCCCAGAGAGCTGGAAATGTGTTTTTCTCCTTTTAAAAAATCTTTAGGGGGGCTGGGAAGGTGGCTCAGTGGTAGAGCGCTTGTCTTGCATGCATGAGGCCCTGGGTTTGATTCCTCAGCACGACATAAGCAAAAAGAAAAAAGCAGGAAGTGGCTCTGTGGTTCAAGTGGTAGAGCGCTAGCCTTGAGCTGAAGAGCTGAGGCCCAGAGTTCAGGCCCCACGACTGGACCAAAAAAAAAATCTTTTGGTAAATAAATATAGTAAATATTAACAGTAACGATAATAATATACTTTGTACTGGAATTTTTTAAAGTTACATCCTCTTGGCATATTATATACATAGTATTATGGCTGAGACACTTAAAGAAGAAAACTATTAATGAAATGCTGTCTGCCCAGGCTTGTTTACAAGGCATCCCAAAAATTCTTCAGTTGGAGAAGGTAAGTCTGACCAAAGTGGTAGAGTATCTGCCTCGCAAGCACAAGTTTCTAAGTTCAAACCTTAGTATCACTAAAAAAATTTTTTTCATCTAAGTACTCTAAAAACTGTTTGCACTGTGGCACTGTGGTTCAAGTGGTAGAGCACTTGCCTTAAGCTAAAAAGCTCAGGGACAGTGCCCAGGCCCAGAGTACAAGCCCCATGACCGACCAAAGAAATGTTTGTACAAATTCTAGACAAGTACCAAGTACAAAATGTTTACAGAAGACTGAACTATTAAGAGGAAAACAAAAAATAACCTGAAAGCCTATCAACAGAATACACAATAGAACACAAAGAAATAAACATTCTAGATCAACATGCAACAGAATGAATTTACAATCTTGAACTATACTTGCCTAGTAATTCCAATTCCATTAGAGCTGTGACCAAAGGCCCCTAACAATAAGGTCTGCTACCAAGCCTGTGACACAGCAATCTTCGAGCTATTGTTTGCTTGTTTAAGGGTCTCGTTATCTGACCTCTGAAAAGCTTTGTAGGCTTTTGGGGGCTCAATTCCTCATGCTTGTAAAATGCACATAATAATAGCAGTCCCCAAGTGAGGTGTATATATAAATATTACTTAGAATAAAGGCCCTAGAAGGCTTAGCTCTAAGTATTATCATCCCCAATAAATTGATGGGGAATAAAGACAGTGTAATCCCATTTACATAAAACAAAACCAAGAAGCCACAGCCATGGTCTCCCCTTCTACCAACAGTTTCTTTCTATGGAGGATACCAGGGGAATGGGAACAGGATATATTTTAACTTGTAAGCCTTTCCATCAGAATTGTCTGAATCCTTTATACCCTGAATCATCCTCACAGGCTTTCTCCAAACTCTCATTTTCCCCTGCTCTTAACTCCAGTATAAAGGCATTTCACTCATATTATATCTCCAAAATTACTCTCCTCTAGTCATGGCCTTTTTTTGCCTTTAATACTGGGAATGGAACCTAGGGCCTTATGCATGCTAGGCAAGTGCTCACCTACCAAGGTACAGCCTTAATCCTCCTTGAAACCAAATCTCACTTGTGGCTATGAATCATGGAGCCCAACTCTTGATCCTCCAAGTATGTGCCACCATGCCCAGCTATGAATAACTTCTGTATGGTAAATTCATTACCATCTTCATTTTATTGCACGTCTTAGCTTCTGTCCATAGCATTTATGGACACTTTGTCCTAAAATACCTGTGCAATCTGGCATCCAGGAGATGACACCCACCTGACGGCCCACTGCCCCTCACTTAGCAGTCCCCTTCACTACTGTATTCCTCCTCTGGGGCTTTCAGTGTGCACCTGTGGCCTGCTCACTTTACTTGTCCTCCAGGCCATCTCGTCTGTACCACTCGTTTATCCACACTCACATCCCTGGACCACATTCATTCTCTGCCCTCTCTACAATGTCAACTATCCCTTTGGTGTCAGTACTTTGGAGGTATGGAAGCTACTTTATCCAAGGCTTGATATTCCACTTCCATTGTTCCATCATTCACCTATCCAGTTATAGAAACCATGTCTTAGGGCACGGGCGCTTCCTCATAAATCCCTCCTCTTCATCCTAAATAGAATCCTAGAACACTTAGCTCACATCTGCCTCTTCCCTCCATCTCCACTGTTCTTCTTTGCAGGCAGGTGGGTAGTGGCCTCAGAACTGGCTTCCAGCTCTGAGTCTACACTGCATAGATGCAGAGGAGCCTATTGGTAAAATCTGGGGTGAATCTATGAAGGTGCATGATTGAGAAATTTTACTGAATCATGAACACCAACAACAAACCATACTTTGACAGATATAAGATTTTACCATCACCAGAAACCTGGTATTCATATTGTGACACAGCCACAGCATGCTATACACACACGCACACACACACACACACACACACACACACAATTTGCTAAACCTGGTATTTTTGTATCATGACACAGCCACATCATGCTACACACACACACACACACACACACACACACACACACACACACACAATTTGCTGTCTCTCTACTTTGGAATTATAATTAACTGTTGAGTAACTCTCCACATAATCTTATCATTTAATAGAATGATATACTACTATATCACATCTGTGTGTTTACTATTTTGACAACTGTATCTCAATACAACAAGTTTCCTTGGTAATCCTACCTGTTCTAATAGATTAGTACATTATTCTTATGAGGTGTCCTTAAGCTTACTGCACAATGAAGGTCAAGAATATCTACTAGCCTATTTTTCCTCCTTATTCTCAAGACACAAACTCAATGTTGTCTTCATAAAACTTCTCACCATCTTGCCTGTGTCTTATGACCACACCAGATACCTATGACCTCAACTCGATCCCATGTTCCCCAGATTACATATTAGTAACTCAAGGTTGCCAGCATCTAGTCACTCCAGTGTCTTTACCCACACTCCCAGAGGGAATATCCATCCCTTATCCTACCTGTTGACAGAGCTAACCTTATTCTGTCCTTCTGTTCTTACAATCATTAACCCCTCAGAAAGCTGTCTCGGGAGTCTCAGACAAGATCCTTTGCACTCTAAGAGCTCCAGAATGTTTCGGATGATTAGTAAATTGAGTCTCTACAGTTACCTTTGGGCAGTGGAGTTACAGATGATGTAAAGTTGCATATTTATGTTTATTTGTATTGTTAACCTTGTCTTCAGTGAACATATCTTGTTTCATGTGGTTAGTAAGTTACCAAAATTTCTAACTATTACACAACGTGGTAAGCTATGTTAAGCAGAGTTAACTGTGGTTCATTCAGCATGATTATTCTTAGAAGAGAAAAGCAGAATTTTTCAAGAGGTTACGAAAGGGATTATAGGACCCACATATATATTTCAGCGAGCTTGGCGCCACACTGAGGGAGGCAGCTATGACCAAGGCAGAGCATTGCAGGTTGAAACCACCTTCATTATCTATTTATTTTTTGTGTTGGTCATGGGGCTTGAACTCTGGGCTTGGGTCAGTCATGGGGCTTGAACTCTGGGCTTGGACGCTGTCCTTGCGCTCTTCAGCTTAAGGCGAGTGCTCTATTGCTTGAGCCACAGCCACTTCCGGTTTTCTAGTGCTTTATTGGAGATAAGAGTCTCACAGAGTTTCCTGTCTGGGCTGGCTTTGAACCGTGATCTCCTGAGTAGCTAGAATTACAGGGGTGAGCCACCAGCACCCGGCTATCTTCATTATGTTTAAAGCCAGACTCTGATACTCAGTATATTGACTGACTAATCCACAAATGGTAAGGAAGAAGACAAAAAAATCAGGGCAATTTTTATTATTATTAAGGTGGATTTCTTATCAGATGCACTGAAATTAAAGTGATATCTATCTATCTATATCTATCTATATATATATCTATGTTTCCATTCTGTTGCAGTTTTACCACACTAAATCTTTAAGTCTTGAATAAATAAAAAGATAACAACACAAAACCAGTTAATAAGAGTTGAGGCAAAGCCAGGTAAAAAGATGAGTATCAGTAATTTCTGCCAAGTTGAGCAAAGTAATATTTCTAGATATAAGTTGAATTGCATGATATTATCACTGAAAATAATGACAAGTCCACAGATTCAATTTATATTTCATTAAGGTAACAAGGCATTTTGCTTTGAACAAAAGCGTTCAGTGGGAATGAACCTGCTGGTTCATAGTCTCTTGATCATGTATTCTTTCTACTTGGGTAATTTAATAGGTTGCCACATTCTACATGTCCTCCTCCTCATCCTGAACCAGAGAAGAAATCAGAGACACATAAGAAACTAAGTAAACAGACTGTAGTCCACAGACCACAATTTCTAAACTTCAACTTCTGGACCACAGGAAAAGCTAAGAACTGGACTTCAGGTAATCTTTCCAAGCTATTCTACCAACAGAGAATTAATTGCCTTGCTTTCTTTATATATGACTCCCCCCCCCCCACCCATACCAGTTAACAAAACAGTAAGCTAAAAAAAAAGATCCAAAGCAATCTATAAGACACTGTTTAGGATCAGAGACTATTAACAATCTCTTCTAGTGATTGTAACATGCCACTCTCAACTGCTCTGCTTCCAGCATCCTCTAGGGTTCAGAGTACCATTTCTCCTCTTCACATGTTCCCAGATCAGCTCTCCTTGCAACTCCAAGCAAGACTACAGCTTCCTATTTAAACTAGTTTAATTTAAAGTAGCCTAAATAGAGTCAGATTTTAGGTGGGATCATGCAATGCCATTTTCCCACACACCTTTGCCAGAAAACCACATTGCTAAAGCTTCACATGCAAATGGTTTCAACACTTCTTCAGCTGGATGAGCTGGGACAAGGCAGCTATGAAACAAACAGCAGACTGCCTGTAGTTTGAAAGACACTGATACATCATCTGCCCTACTCTGCACAAGAATTATGATCTAGAAACAAGGGTATTTGGACCATGAACCTGCCATGTTAATCACCACCCATGAGAACCACTTAAGTAGCCAAAAATCTTCACAACTCTCTCTTTCAAACACTAATTAAATCCTTTAATCATCAAATAAATATGAAAGGGGAAGATCCAAATTACGGAAAATAATTAAAATTACATTTAGGAGACAAAAAACTCTTCCCAAGGTTCAAAACCCTGAAGGGGCAGAGCTGGAGTGGTGGAAATCGATTTTGTGAAAAGCTATTAAAGAGTGCTGCTTTCATCAAAAAAGCCCTCCCCCTTTTAAACATAATCGATAATTAAGGAAAGCCAAAAATCTTATCGGCCAAAATGACTGAGGAACATTTTAAAATACAATACCAAGAATAAAATTAATGTCTCCTCAGAAATTATTACTTTTAAGAGACTCCTAGGTAAAAATTTTAACTTTTTTTTTTTAACAGCCTCACTTGGAAAGAGCTCAAAAGTTAGCAATAGGGGATCATGTATGTATCAAAATAATACATTTATATTTTTATTATTTAACTGTCTAGTTTCCTGTCAAAGGTTAAACAAATGTCTTGGAGTTTGTCAAGCAGGAAAAGTACCTCAAATTTTGACAGTATAATTGTTTGTTTCTTCAGTTAAGCAAAAATTTTAATCTAAAGTTTCTAATTGACCTGCAGGAAGCTTTGATGATTGACTACAAATTATACTGAACCTGTTCTTATTTTAATGTGCCTTGTTCTCTTAGATATCGATTTGTACCCTAAAGGATAAGGAGGTCTGTTTAATATTTCAGGAGACTTTTTTATTTAGATGATGTTTCAATCCAATGACTTTAACTCTTTGAAATGTGTTTAGATAGTCATCTTTTCTGGAAAATAAAGCATTCAGCATAGTTTCTATGTGTTGAATTCCTTATCTAGATCATGAGAAGGCCCATGAGCTTTTGGCTGGTGACCACAAAATGGAAAAAGGAGAAGAGCTTTAGTCAGCAGTAGATAATGCCACAGCCCTAACTAGGATACTTTCAATTGTGACTCATTCTGTCAACCATCAAGGATCTTCCTAAGAACCTACTCACCCTAAGCATGTGCTGACCACCTCTCTATGATAAGACAGAAGGCAAATAAGAATGCAGAGATAAAACTGAAGACCCTTCAAATGGTCAGGTTCTGTTGCCTTCCACCATAGTGCAATGAGCTTTTACTGGCTGTTAGATAAAATGTCTAAATATGAATAATTACATTCAGGATTATTTTCAGAATTGAATAATATTTGTGGACAGATTGTTTTTCTGCTGGGTGAGAAGTAGTCAGCATGACTGACTGTGCCCCTAGAATAGTTCAAAGCCAATTCCTACATCGGAATTTCAAAGCCATATTATAGACACACATACAACCCCAACAGCTGTAGAACCAGATTCCAACTAAGATGTGTTATTCTCACTGCACTTTGCCCAGAGCCCTTATTTCCATACACTGTGCTTGAATTCAAGTGAACTCAATCTTAATTCTACCCAACAACCCGCCCTTTTGTAATGCAGTGAGAGACTGACTAGCATGATGTACTTACAATTAAGACCCAGGAGATATAAAATAAGAAGTTTCTTTCTGCTATCTATAATCTTTATTCCTCTAGATTTTAAAAGATCCAAATGGTGAGTGAGAAATATGTGGATTTTTCAGTGGGGCAGAGAAAAGAAAGTTGATCATACAAACCATTTTTCTACCTTATTTACAGGAACAGCATACCGTCAACTGATTATTATTACTTGCCTTGACTCTCAAGAGAGACAGCCATCCCACAATGTCTTGCCTTCTCCCACATAAGCTAAGAGAGGATGCACACAGCCCTTGATTGCTTGCAGATGCACTTCAGAGTAGGGGTGGACCATGCCCCTTCCAGAAGGGGACACCTCCTCAGGAGAAAGGTTTCACTTCTTGGAAGCAAAACCCCAAATCTGTGCATCTAAAAATTTATGCTCCCCCAAATCATGGTCTCATCACCATAAAAAATAATGTATAGATAAGCTTAGTAGAAATCAATAAAACACTAGAGTTTTCAATTTCCCTTCAGTAGAGTGGAAAGAACATTTCTCCTCCACCCCAAGGCCATCCCAAATATTTCAGTTTTTCAAACTTAGCCATGTATTTACTTTATTAATTTCCTTGTTTGACTATTCGCTTCTGCATGCTGGTAGCTGTGCATATATTGCAATACTATTCTAAGACCTCTTAAATGATGTTCTCTGCTACTGAGCTTGAGTGATCTCTGGATCACCAGAGCTTCACAGGCAGAGGATGTGTTTTGCTGCAGCAGATGCTGTTGGATACCACAATGGGAGACTAGGTATCATCAGTTATCAGGCTTTTTTTTTTTTAAACTGTGACCACATTCCATTGGAATAGTGAAAAACATGGCATACATAGCCAAAGATACCCAAGTTCCAAGTTCTAGATCTGTTGCTTGGTTGTTCTGTGAGAAAGTTAAAAATTTCTTAGCCTCTTTTTCCTCATTTTGTTTTCCTTTGTGAGGATGCTTGGGCTTACAATCAGTGTCTCGCACACATAGCTTTTTTGTCCATGACTAGTACTCTACCATCATAGTCATACTTCTTTTGTTGTTAACTGGAGATAAAAGTCTTGAAGATTTGTCTGTCCCAGCTGGCTCTGAACCTCTATCCATAGACTTCAACCTACTTACCAGGATTATAGGTGTGAGCCACTGGTGCCAGGCTTTCCCCCTCATTTTTAAAATGGGCTCAGATCAGTTTCCTCACTTCTATATGAAGAGTTCATCAAACATCACGGGGGGGGGGGGGAACCATCAACAGTGTCCCTAATGACTCTAGGGAAGAATCCCTGGGAGGATTAAATTCAGCCATATTCAAGTATAAGTCTATGGTGAGATATAAAGAAAAACACAATGACAGCTTACACACAGTAAGCATCAGCTCTTGTTTTAGGTACAGACACCAATGGTTAGGTCGACCTTCCCTCACTTTCTGCCCATTTCACACAGAATGAAAGCAGAGGATTTTTTTTTTTTTGGTTCCGGTTGTGGGGCCTGAACTCTGGATCTGGGCGCTGTCCCTCAGCTCTTCAGCTCAAGGCTAGTGCTCTACTACTTAAGCCACAGCGCCACTTCCGGCTTTTTTCTTTTTGCTTATGTGGTGCTGAGGATTCGAACCCAGGGCCTCATGCATGCAAGGCAAGCACTCTACCACTGAGCCACCTTCCCAGCCCCAGAGGATTTTCGAATACTTGAATAACTTATTTTTTTTCCCAGCCAAGACTAAACATGTAACTTTATTTCACAGTTTTAAACCCATTGGTTCTAACAGGGAAATACAATGCATAAATTCTAAGAGTTGAGGGTGGAGGTACAGCAGCTCAGTGGCACAGTTGTGTACAAAACATAAACAACATGCAAAAAAGGGGTTGACCCTGCTCAAAAGGAAATTTACTCATTACCTGACTTACATAACTGTAATCTTGTGTACATAACATTTACAATAAAATAAAATAAAAATAAATGGGATCAGTACTTGGTAACCAGCTTTATGTTTAAGAAAGCAAACTGGGCTTATTAACCGAGTCAGCTTTAAAGTATAAAATTTATGAACTGCCCATACTCTAGCTTTTGAAAATTGAATGTTTTCCCTCCTCTAACCAGAAACAGATGGAGAACTCCCAGAAGTCATCTTTGGAAATTTCAAGCATGTTTTACTTCACAGTTCATGTCACATTTTACGACTGTAGCAGAAGGTATGGAATTCAGACTAGGGCAAGTATGATTTAAAAGAAGCTTGTATTCAAGGATGTTGCAACTATGGTATTACATTTGTATGTGGCTGTAACAGGAGTGGTCAGTATGAGCCCCTTTCTACTATCTGACTTCCATGTGTATATGGTAGCTGAATCTCTTTAAGCAGAGGATCATAAGCCCCACTGCCTTGAGCTACAGAGGTCAGGACCCATCTAAAAGATGGTCTTGGACTTGTGAGTCAGGGTCATGACATTTCTGACTTACAAGAGAAACAAGAGGCCCATATTTTTAGGTACAATTTTTCAGCATCTAAAGATTCGCATCTAATTCAGTATTTTCTAAAACATGATCCATGGAATAAAACAGTTTTGGGTTGTCTTCCCTTATGAAGTGGGCTAGGTACCCCATAAAGCAAAGAAGGTGAGCAGAGTGAGCTAGGCAGCAAAGTCTAACAGTCTATGGCAGGAAAACAGAAATATTTGAGATGACCCACACAGAAGGGACCCAAGAGGCTACCACTCATCGCATCATGTTCATCTTCATTTTTGGTTGGCCATGGGGCTTGAACTGTTGGCCCGGGTGCTGTCCCTTAGCTCAAAGCTCAAGGCTAGTACTCTACCACTTGAGCCACAGCATCACTTCCAGTTTTCTGAATGGTTTATTAGAGATAAGGGTCTCACAGGGACTTTTCTGCCTGAACTGGCTTTGAACTGTGATCCTCAGATCTCAGCCTCCCAAGTAGTTAAGACTATAGGGGTGAGCCACCAGCGCCCAGGTCATGTTCATCTTTTTGCTCACAAAAGTACCAGATACTTTATAAAGACAACCCAAAACTACCTAAGTGTTCGCATAAATACATGCTTCATTTCCCTAAACACAGATTTTACTCTAGAACTTTCAAAAAAAATACTAATTTAAACAAGATCACTTTCTTTCTTAAGTTCATGGGACAAGATAAAGAATACTTTTATACATTTTAGTCACAAGGCAATAAAATTTAATTCAGAAAACGCATGATCTGCCCCAGGACAGTATACCCCAACTATTTTAGAAACATCTCACATCTG
Source organism: Dipodomys merriami (assembly GCF_024711535.1). Lineage (NCBI taxonomy): Eukaryota > Metazoa > Chordata > Mammalia > Rodentia > Heteromyidae > Dipodomys > Dipodomys merriami. The sequence continues at coordinate 42,569,067 of NW_027206512.1, read as the reverse complement.
CCTACTTGAAATTCCTCCTGTCACATCACAGCTGAGAAGACACAACCGGAAGGCTCATGAATCACTCCAAGTGCCTGAAAGATTAAAATTAATACAGGAGGACAAACCAGCTAAAATGCACCTGTCTTATAGTCTGGAATTTTAAGCAAAGACAGGAAAAATTACTCATGGTTGAAGTACTAAGAGCCATCTGAGATAAAATGAGCACTGAGAAGAGGTTTCTAAAAGTGTGAAAAACACAAACTTATCCAAATCTCTGACACTCTTAAGGGAGCTAATGCCAGAAATAACAAGCACTGCCGTCATGTTGACATAATTAGGTTGGTGCCTTGGTTTTTACTCTCATCAACACTTCAGCTCACAAGAGTCCTTCTCTTGCCTCAAAAGTGGGAACCCATCAACTTAAAGCATCAAAGGACTCAAACTCTACATCAACTTGTAGTTCCAGGCAAAATGTACAAAGTATAACAAAATGGCCCCCTTCCTTGATACTAGCTCCTCTGACTTACAGACCTATTGGCTCAAATACAGAGGATGTTTGAAACAGACTGAATTACTGGTTCCAATTCCTAATGTTGCCCTAGAACCTAGACTATAACTAAGAATCATCCTAAGGACCTTAGAGTTATTTTATACAGACCATGCCCACTTTCTCAACTTCTACAGGTGTGCTAACATCAGAGACCATGCACAAAGATCACAATCCAGCTCCAACCAGCTACTCAGCAAACATATAACTTTCAGGGGTCTCTTGCTATGCACTGTATTTTGTGTTAAGAGAGTCATATACACATATAAGGAAGGCCAAAAACTGCCAAGGAGGACAGCAAATCTTTGAGAGGATCCTGATCAGACATTTGGAAACACTTCTTTGGGCAACAGAGAAAGGGCCAAAGGGCCTTACAAAGCTGAGACAGTCTAGAGTTTCTCAGAGAAATGGCATTTGAGTTAGATCTGAACTGTTTACAGGCATAGAGAGATGTAATAACAGTAACTTTCCTTTTCCTGGGTTCTCAAGTAAACCACATTTAATCAGTTGAACAGAATGAAGTCCGATGTGTTTTGCCTCTGGAGCCCCATGCCTAAGTCTCAAGACCATGGTTCAAGGAAAAAACTTTGGACATTATGCCAGCAGAGCTATCTAACTGTAACTAAGTACAAAGAACAGGGCCTGACACCCAGTAGGCCCGAATATTTCAGTATATCTTCCCTACCAACTCTGATTATTCATTCCTACCTATTTGAGGCCACATGATCAGTTAAATTATAAAATACCAAAATCAAACACTAATTAAGATATATCACAAATGTCTACATAACACGGGGTCAGAGCTTTGGGGGATATGTAAACTCCATTTTTGTTCAATTAGTCATGACTTATTTTCCAAGGTCATCAAGGCATGGACAATAGAAAGGTGTAGAAGAACCAACCTAGAGGTTCAGAAAGTCTTAAGTAAATTTAGAGTTCAGGATGGGAGTATTGGCTTAAGTTGTAGAGGGCTGTGTGAGGCCCTAGGATTAGATTAGATAGGTAGATAGCTAGGCAGACAGACAGAGCTATAGACAGAGCTTCAAAAAGACACATCTCTTCAAAGTTTTTACTAAGCTAGCATAAAGCACCAAGCAATCAACAAAGAACACATAGAGTCTGACAATCACTGTGTTTATCAGGGGCCACTGAGGGAAACGTACCTCTGACCAAATCCCAACTAGGTTCAAAATTCTCATTTTCAAGTATGAAAATAATATACCTTTTGTTTGAGAATCAGAGTCAAGGCATACTCAAACTTTTCTAAACTCCTAAGAAAACTCAGTAATGTTGCTGATCTTATCCTTCTTTCTAATAAGCTTGTATTCTCAAGGGGTAGACTACACAGGAGGAAAAGAGCAGTGACATACTGTACACATGATTGATTAGACAAAGTTGCTGGAAAGCTGGAGGGGCCAATTCAGAAAGAAAGGGAAATAGAAAGTAGTCAGTCTCTGGGTTAGGCAACGTTTTTGTTTTATAAATAGCATTCTATCTCAGAAAGGATGCCCCTAAGGTACAAATGAGTCTATTCTGTTTTTTCAGGCTCCCCAAAGTGCAGCCTACAATACAAAGCAAATTGTGTCATGACTCAGTCATAAAATACCTACCAATATGATGTACATTTACTTAACACCAAACAAATAAATAGGCAAATGTACTACCAAATGGCTTACTGGTATCTCAAAAGTTATACTTTCCTCACACCCCCTCTTTTTTTTTGCTGGTCGTGGGGCTTGAATTCTGGGTCTGGGCACTGTCCCTCAGCTCTTCAGCTCAAGGCAATAGCTCTACCACTTGAGCCTCAGCTCCACTTCCAGTTTTCTGGTAGTTTATTGGAGATAAGAGTCTCATGGACCTTCCTGCCCTGGCTGGCTTTGAACCGTGATCCTCAGATCTTAGCCTCCGGTGTAGCTAGGATTACAGGTGTGAGCCACTGGCAACTGGCTCTTCCCCCTTTTTAATAATGGCATTTATATGATAAACATTAATTTTGCTATTCAATTTTTCACTTATACTAATTGTGATCATTTCAGACAATAACAATATGTTTCACTTGAAAGATGAAACCATAACACCGATGCTGAAAAGTACTTCATTGGTATCATTCACTAATTTCTACAGTGTTTGCCACCTAAAAGGTTGAGGTGTGACTCTGAAGGGAAGAGGTTTCATCTCAGCAGAGGTCTGCAACTGGCACTGAGGCAATCCCAAAGCAGTAAGATTTCGGTTTTGCACCATTGCAGCATACTGAATGAAGAACATACCAAGACCCCAAAGTGACTGCTTCATGGAAAAGGACAAGCTGAGTTTCTGGTATACTTTTGAAGAGTGTGATCTGTGTAACATCTAATATTTTTTTGAGTAAATCAAGTATCTTTGCTTAGAGCCACCACCATGCTGTCATCCTTGCTCTAAATTTAAAAGTCTTCAAAACTGACTTTGAGAGCAAAAACTGAACACAACATGTCAGAAGTCTAACCCAGTTTTTAACATGTGCCAGTACAGAGATGCCAGCCCAGGGAGCAGATTTGTGGTAATGAGCCAGTGGCTCTGGAATGTCTTTCCCGGGAGGGAATCAAAGGCACACAATACGGCCATAATGGTGCAAAGGACCAGCCACAGTTAGTGGAGTGACACTCATTTTTCAGCTCAACGGGGGTCTTCTCCACAGCCTGTACTGAGTAGAGCACAAGGGCTCTAGGTAGAAATCTTAACTAAATCATGGAGCTTGCGCCTGGTGGCATAGTATGTATGACTTAAAAATGGAATCAGGTATAATGACATGACTGTAATCCCAATATTTGGGAGGCTGAGACAGGAAGATTGTGGGCTTGAGACCCCACAGCCAGAAGGAAGTTGGAAGTGGAAGTCAGGAAGGAAGCAAGGGCTGATCTAAAAAATATTTTAATTTCTGTTTTGCTTTGCAGGACAGCAACTCTTGTGTGCTGAACAAGGTCCTACCACTGAGCTATATCCCCAGCCCCCATACAAAATGTATTCTTAACTGGAAAGTGAAAGCATTTAAAAAAGTCTAACTGGAGGAATTTCTGTTTTAATTATGGAAAAGTTTAAACATGTAATAATAAATGCTCTGTACCCATAACCTAGTTTTAACAGCAGCCAAAGAGTGAGTTTATTTTTAATCCATGACCCAATTACTTTAGAAAAAAATCCCCATACACACTATTACTTATATTAGTATATATAATCATCCTTTGGTATTCACATGAGGATTGGCTCCAAGACACCCTTAAATACCAAATGTGAGAGTGCTCAGATTTCCCTACTAGGTATAAAGTAATGCGTTATGGAGTCAATGACATTACTACACAGAATTGTGATTCCAATGACACTCAAGGCCAGGCATTTATGAGATGCAATGGGTGCATCCCATGGCCCCCACCCCTGCCATATCCAGCTGTACAAGGCTTATGACATCCATCACCTAAAGTATGGCACTTCAAAGGACACTTCAAAAGCACTTCCTCTTTTAAAACAAAATAAAGTCTTGTCTCTTTATCTTCATTCCTTGTAACATACCTGCATTACAGGTTAGAAAAGTATCGTTTCTTTCCTTAGTGTCCTATCTGTTCACCTAATATCTGTCTCCCATTAAGACAACTCTAGACTCACATAGAGCAGTTCCTGGGCTACCTCTGTGAATGCTGTTTACATTTAATTCTTACACAACAAAGTACTCCAGATCTTTCTCGTGTGTGTGTGTGTGTGTGTGTGTGTGTGTGTGTGTGTGTGTGTGTGTGTGTGTGTGTGTGTGTGTGTGTGTGTGTGTGTGTGTGTGTGTGTGTGTGTGTGTGTGTGTGTGTGTGTGTGCGCGCGCGCGCGCAACTAATGATCTTAAACTCAGGGCTTTGTAGTCTTCCTTAAATTTTTCACTCAAGGCTGGCACTCTACCATTTGAACCACACAACTACTTCATTTGTTGTTGTTGGTGGTGGTGGTAGTGGTGGTTAACTGGAGATAGGTGTCTCATGGACTTTTCTTCCCAGTCTGGCTTCAAATAGTGACCCTCAGATCTAAACTTTCTGAGTAACTAGGATTATAGGTCTGAGCCACCAGCCTCCTAAACAGATCTTTTCCATTTTCTGATTAGTGCAGAGGAGACCATGAGAAAAAGAAATGTGAAGTAGCTGACTTTTAGGATCATCTTAATTTCTGTCACTATGTAACACCTCTGACAAATAAAAATGTTTCAATAATGCCTGCACAGTGACACATAATACTATTACCCTAGAGATGGAGGCAGGATCATGAGTTGGAGGCTAGCCTGGTCTAAACAGTGAATTCTATGTTAGCTTGAATTAATGAGACCTCCAAATTAAAAAAAAGTTGCAAATATGAAAAAAAATACTGGAAGAAAATCTCAATCTAAATCCTAAATTTCTAAATTCATTTTACTGTTTTCTCACTTTCACTTGGACATGCTAAAATAAAAGTATATTTTCTATATGACATTTCACTGTACTAATGTCAAGGATAATTTCTTAAAAGAAAGAAAAATGTTTAGCTACCAGGTGTGGCAACTCAAGCCTGTAATCCTAGTTACTTGGGAGGCAGTAATAAATGGATCTCCATTTAAGGCCAGCTTGGGCATAAAAAGTTTGTCAGACTCCATCTTAGCCAATGGCTGGGTGTGGTGGCACACTCCTGTCATCCCAGCTATCGGGAAAACACAATGGCTGGGAGCAGTGTTGTGTGCCTGAGAGCTCCGGTGACACAGGGAAACACAGTAAGAGGATCACAGTCCAGGTTGGCCTGAGCATAAAAGAATGAACTCCTATCTCTAAACTAACCAATGTGAAAAAAAGGGCTTGGAGGTGTGGCTCAAGTGGCAGAATACCTGTCCTGTAACTTCAAGGCCCTGAGAACAATCCTCAGTACTGCCCACACCCTTAAAAAAACAAAAATACAAAACAAAACGTGGGCGCACCACACACACACACACACACACACGCACGCACGCACGCACGCACGCACGCACGCACGCACGCACGCACACACACACACACACACACACACACACACCACTCAAGAGAACAATTTACACATGGCTTAAAATTTAACCTAAGGTTGGCTGAGCAGTCTAATGCCCATGCCATACAATTTGCCCCCATTATATTCCTGTTCATCTCTGCCTGGAAAGACATTTCTGGTACTCCATCGACAACAGAAAACACTAAGGGTACCTGTTTCATCCGGGGAGCTGGGGGAGGCACTGTCTTGGGACAGAGTCGTCCAGCTGGACTCCTCATCGCTGGGGGCCAGATTCTGGATCCGGTGGAGTGCACAATCGGTTTTGGCCCCCGTTTTAGGGTGATCCTTCTTGGTCTCTGGGCTGGAGGAGACTGTGGCTACTTGACCATCTTCTGGGCTGGACTGGGGTTTGTTTGGTTTCTGCAGCAGCAAGTCACCATTCCCAATGACAGTGGAGGCCTGGCCCTGTCCTGGCTGGCCTTTCTCCTCCCCGACCCCATGGTGACCGCTCAGGCTCTGCTCCAGTTCTCTGGCTGAGGTCTCCAGGTCTGCATAGTAGTTGAGGAAGCTCTTCGTTCTCCTGGGTTGGGAGGGTAAAATCTCACAGCCAGAGGGCTCAGGCGGGTGGGGCTCCTTCCCCTCCAACTTCTCAGAAGTTATGTTGATGGCTGCAGCGGGGCTCACGTTTTTGTTGGGGTCCTGCTGCCCCTGTTCTGCAGCCTTCCGGAGCTGGTTCTCCCCATTTTTCACCAGCTTGATGTTGGCAGAACCGCTTCCCAGCAGGGGCTGCGCCGCAGGATCGGAGAGGCCCATGGCTGTCTGGATGTTAGTCAGTGCATATTTTTTCCTGCATTTGGGGGGGGTGTTGTTCTTGGTGTCTGAGTGTTTGATTTCAGCATTCAACAGTTCATTGTGGGAGGAACGGAGATTGAGGGTGTTGGGTGGTGTGGCTGGGCTGTTTCGAGTGGCGACCTCTGTGGTTCCGCTGCTGGCCATAAACACTGCCAAGGTCTCACTCCCTGAGTCAGCTGGAGAAAAAGAAACTTGGTGATTAGACATCTGCAGTGATTAAGTGACTTAACCAAGCAGGTGAGCAAATGCTTCTACAGAGAAGATCCAAAGAATAAATACTTCTGTTGTGTAGTACATTCCTGTAGAACTGACCCAGTTTCCTATTTCTTTCTCATCTTTTTTCAGATATCAAGCAGGAACAAATGAACTTAATGTGAATGCCCAAAACATACTTTATACACAAAAGCTAAAACATCTGATGGCCTAGATTTCACTTAGAATTTAAAAAATAAAGCTCTAAATTTATATAAATACATTTTCTTCTGGCTACCTTCATGTTTTACAACCTTGAAAAGCATCCCCTTTCCAAAAATTTACACTACATTTTTATTCTATAGTTCCTTCTGGCAACAACAGCAACAAAAAGCTGCTCTAAAGTCCTCTGGGGCTTCAGCTTTCTTAATTAATCTGCAAGGTCATTGTTCAATAATGTTCTGTATAGCCAACATTATTTTTCTCAACTATGCTTAGAAATTGTATTCTGAGTGCCTAGAAAACAAAAGCTCTATTAGAGTATGTTAATGTCTTTGTGAATATTTTGACCTGGGCTTATTGTTTAGACTCAACAGAAATTTGAAGAAATGTCCTAAGTTCTCAAAAGCACATATAAGCAAAACTATTACTGATAATGCAGCACTGGGCCCTGACTACAGATGTGTTAGAGCCACCAGAGGAGACTGACGATATTGTGCTAAATTAAAATACAGACTCAGCTGTTTGCAGTCACCAGGTGCTCTTACAAGACACCTCGGAAACTATCTGACAGATGTATTTATCTCAAATATGATTCACACCAACAGTGATTTATTTCCTTTGTCTCTTGTTAGAAGGTGGTTTCTTGGACTAGAGAGGAATAAAATTCATCTGCAAAAATGCCTAAGGTTTCAGATTTCTCTGTGAGCAATGGCTTTTTCTTATCTAATCTTCTGCCCTCCACAGAGACCTGTGTGAACTGCATGCACTTCAGTAGCATAGGAAGTAAGCACACCTTCTGACATTCTTGGAATTGTATCTGGACAACTAACTCTTCCTCCCCCAGGCAAAGCAGGGCGCTTTCCCCCTTTGGAAAGTATCTGTATCATCACGTGCACAGGTTGGCAACCTTAGGAAAAAAGTCACTGGGTCATTCTAAAATCCTTGTTCTTTTAGGAAGCTAAGCAACATCCATGCATCCTAGAAAATATCCACATCTGTAGTGTGGCAGCAGAGAAGAACTGTAACCCAAAGTCAAATAACCCATTGTTTAAAGCTTTTACTGAGAGGATTCCTGCTAACAAAGCACTCCTCCTATTCAGTTCATGGGTCTCATTTTATTTTTTATTTTATTTTATTTTATTTTATTTTATTTGAGAACATACTGTACAGAGGGGGTACAATTACATGGGCAGGATAATGCATACATTTCTTACCAAGCATTGCAGCCTCCTCCTTTGTTTACCCTTCACCTCCCTTCCCAGCCTCCCCCCTCCCCCCCACCCAATCATACCCCCCTCCCCCCCCCCCACCGACATTGTCAAGCTGGTTTTGACATGACATTTTGTACTTCTCATTGTTGCAACAGGTCCACCTGAATCCTTAAACGACTTGTTTGTCCCCATCTCCTCCACATGTTATACTGACATCAAATATAGTGAAAGCGGGGGTTACACTGTGGGGGAGGGACTTACAAAGCAACAAAGAAATAATCTTATAAATGCGTTAGAAACACATGCATGAAAGAAACGAAAACATTAAAATACATATTTAAGGGTTCATTTTCCTAACATCACATTATCTGACCTTTTCTGCTTGACTCATACCTCTACTAGATATTGCAAATAAGGGAAACCATGGGACCTATGTTTCTTTGGGCCTGGCTTACTTCACTTAATATAATTTTTTCCAAACCTTTCCATTTCCTAACAAATGGGGAAATGTCATTCTTTCTGATGGAGGCATAGAATTCCATTGTGTATATATACCACATTTTCTTGATCCATTCATCTACTGAGGGGCATCTGGGTTGGTTCCATATCTTAGCTATGGTAAATAATGCTGCAATAAACATAGTTGTGCTGGTAGTTTTAGTGTGGTCTTGTTTGTAAACATTTGGGTAAATGCCCAAAAGTGGGATTTCTGGATCATAGGGGAGATCTATGTGAAGTCTTTTGAGGAACCTCCATACTGCTTTCCAAAGTGGTTGAACAAGTTTACATTCCCACCAACAATGAAGTAAGGTTCCTTTCTGTATGGGTCTCATTTTATATACATCATATTTAGTATGTTTCTTAATTTTTAAATAACAACGTTTTAAAATTGATTTTATGATTATTGGCTTCAATTACCATCTTTTGGGAAGCACGGTTTTAATTTATAGTTAGACCTCAGTCAAGAGTAGCACTTATTAGTCCTACATTGTATCCCTATAAAGCATTCTGTGAGACATATACTCATTGTACAGATACAGACAACACACACATCTTTACACTCACAATTACTTAAGAGTCACATGGCAAGAATTTCTACAAGGCTATTTTATGATGTCTAGTGCTGCTAGGTATTCTAATTGCCTTATTGGATATAATTTTTTTTGGGGGGGGGTTAGTCCTGGGGCGTGAACTTAGGGTCTGGCCACTGTCTCTGGCCTTCTTTTGCTCAAGGCTAGCAGTCTACCACTTGAGCCACAGCACCATTTCTGGCCTTTTCTGTTTATGTAGTACTGAGGAATCAAACCCTAGGGCTTCATGCATGCTAGGCAAGCACGCTATCACTAAGCCACATTCCCAGCTCCTGGAAGTAATTTTTATTTACTTATAACTCTAAATACTTTCAAAAAGAAAATCATCAAAATTTCTAGGTGATTTTATTATCTGAGTAGTTTTTGACATGCTGGATGTGACATATAAATTTTTTTTTGCCACTTTCTCATAAGCCTTTTGTATCTCATTGTCATTGTCAATTAACCATTCTACTCACTAGAAATCATGGTGGGGTAGGGTGAAAGAGAAGCTAAGATCGGGAAGATCAGACACCCACTAGACATACACACACAGCTCTGTTGATGTTGTTTTTCATATTAAAAGTCTGAACATAAGTGAGTGTGCCTTAGATAATCATATTTTCCGGAAGCTAAACTAGTCTTATGACCTGTACAGTTGCCTCCTGGAGTGAATATAACAGTTGAGAAGTCAGGTATGCTCAAAGGGTTATAAGGTATCTCAGTGACAGCAAAGTCCTTGAATACTCAAGGCTGAAAGGGGTCCCCAAAGTACATGGCAATGTCTGAGGGTTAAAGGCCCAGGAACCAGAGTTGGAGAGACAAAGGTTAAAAACCTGCGGGGTGCCGGTGGCTCATGCCTGTAATCCTAGCTGTCTCAGGAAGCTAAGATCTGAGGATCGCAGTTCAAAGCCAGCCTGGGCAGGAAAGTGGGTGAGACTTTTATCTCCAATATGCCACCAGAAAACCAGAAGTGGTGCTGTGGCTGAAGTGGTAGAGCGCTAGCCTTGAGCTGACGAGTTCAGGGACAGCACCCAGGCCTAGAGTTCAGGCCCCACAACTGACCAAAAAAAAAAAAAAAAAAAAGGAAGGAAGGAAGGAAGGAAGGAAGGAAGGAAGGAAGGAAGGAAGAAAGAAAGAAAGAAAGAAAGAAAGAAAGAAAGAAAGAAAGAAAGAAAGAAAGAAAGAAAGAAAGAAAGAAAGAAAGAAAGAGAAAGAAAGAAAGAAAGAAAGAAAGAAAGAAAGAAAGAAAGAAAGAAAGAAAGAAAAGAAAGAAAGAAAGAAAGAAAGAAAGAAAGACAAGAACCTATGCACAGTAGGTAATCAGGTAAACAGTGGTAACCCCTCAACCAGCCACAAAACTGGCTGGCTGGCTCCACATCTCCGTGTGCCTCCTGTTGGTGAAGAACAGGACTGGCAGAATGCCAGTCACTGTGAGGTTGGTGTTCCATCCGGGGTAATTCTCCTGGCTTTGCAAGGTAGGTAGGCCCCCCTATGGTTGTACCAGCACCTACACATTACTCAGCACACTGTTCTTACTGGGACGCATGAAGAACCAAACCAATTCAAGCAGATTGATTCCTACTGCGGAGGCAGGCTCACCTCTAGATTTAAGACTATGCCAATGCCAATGATCCCTGCTGTCACACTGTCCTGCATGTATGATGGAGAACCACCTATGGCCTGCTACGTATTCTATTCCCTGTGTTAACAGCTTCATAGTATTTCTTGGGGAAGTAACTTTCCCCCACACTCATTCAAAGTATTTTTTTTTTTCATATCATGTGGCAGATTTGCTTGTAGGTGCTGAAGACACAGTGGTGAACAAAACTGACAAATTAAAAATATCTACTCTCACTTAAACTTCTGTTCTGGATATTGCAAGCACAGTCAGTCAAGTCTAGCAAATTCCTGTGATTCTAGTAGAAATTCAGGAAGAAAATCATGTGACCTACACAGAGCCACTCCCGAGATTTCAGCTGCAATGATAAGAAGAGAGATGGGCACTCTTTTCTTTCTTTCTTGAACCAGAACATTTAAGCCTACAGCTTCAAGGGGTCACCATAAAGAGACAGCCCGCCATGCACAAATCAAAGAATAACAAGGCAGAGTCAAGGAAGCCAGAGCAGGAACATGAGCCAAGTCCTAACACCATTATTGAACCCCCTGAAATAAGCCAGGCCTGAACAGTAGAGAGCTGGACTTCTCAGGCCAATGAGGTGATTTATCAAAATGCTTAAATCATTTGGAGCTGTGCTTTCTCTTTTGGCAACTATCATAGCCCTAGTGAATAGAGTGAGTATTTTTTAGGTATTTTTTAAAGAACTCTAAACAAAACAAAATTAGCTAAGTGAGGATTGCTGCAATTTCATGTCAAACCCTGCCGTCCTCAAACCCAGTTACCAGGGTGGAGTGTAGCTGCAGGAACCCTTCCTCTGAGCACAGTTTTCTCCTTCCTTGCTCTTCACTGAGACCTCTCCCTTGTCTGTATGGCAGGAAACTTGTCTTCTTCAATTACTGACTACTCTATTTTTTCCCATGACATGGTGATGAAGTGCAAATGGGTTCAGACATGGTCTGCCCCATTCTTAAATGAAAGGTCATATTTTCATTTTCATTCTGCTAAACTATCTTCTTCTTGCTGAGGAATTAACAGCAAAACTCCCACCCTGAGGAATGCTGCCTTTTGAACTAGACCTCAAAGAATGAAGGAAATGAAATAAACTCAGATTTTTCTCTTCCTTTTAGGAAGGAGAGGCAAAATAAAACTGGTTTCCTGAAATTATTCATGAAAGCAAACCCTCAATGTGACAAAAAACGATAAGAACTTCTCTGTGAACAAAAGAACCAAAAATTATGGGAAAGCAGCTGACGCCATAGGGTTGGGGAGGTGACCGGATAGAAGCTTGGAAATTTCTACTGCTGGAGAGTAACTTCATTGGGTGCATTTATAGGGTCTAGATCTAGATAAGGGCATCCTTTCAACAGCAAGGTCCTACTGGTCCCAGTGTTCCTCAAGACTCAACTGCCTGCAGCCTCCCTCACTCTACTTGGTGTTCCAAGGAAAAACTGAGATCGAACAACAAGTTAAATTTTTGCAGCCAGTACTTTAAGAAACCCAGTCAGATATTTGACATTGTAAACACATTTCAAAACAAAATGTTAGAAACAGTAAGCATATAAACTTCGGTCAATTATAAAATATGGGAGGAATAGGGGGAAAGGTTCTGTTGTGGGGAGGTGACTGTCAGGAGGGGATTGGTGAACAAAGAAGATGAAGTAGGTAGAAAATGATTGAAATAGATTGCTGAAATCTATTGTGAAATCTTGAAAAAGGAAAAGGAGACCCATGGTGGGGTGAAATAAACTAGAATATATTATAAATGTGTGGAAATTTAACAGTGAAATACCATCCTATATAATTAATGCAAACTAACAAACAAAGAGGTGAATGTTATTTAAAAATAAATCAGTTGGGATGTATTTATTACATAAACTCACAGCCTAAAGTAGGTAAAAGGTCTTATGAGAACATGTATTCAGAAGAAGAGATGAGGTTCAGGGCAGACTTTCCTGGGGTGGAATCCACAAGTGGATAAGGAGGGAAAAGACGCAAGCAGAATCTGTGTATCTGAATAGGAATAAGACTTAGAGTTTGACATGGTATCACATGCTTCTAATTCCAGCTGTTCCTTAGGTGATAGCAGGAGGATTACAAGTTTCACATCAGTCCAGAAAAAGTTGGTAAGAGCTTATCTTGTAAACAAAACACACAAAAAAGGGTAGAACACAAGGCAAAGCTCAAGCAGTATGCATAAGGCCCTGGGTTCAATCTTCCTTACCTCATAAATAAACACAAACATAGATACATCATACATACATACATACATACATACATACATACATACATACATACATATTACAACAGAAAGGGGACATGTAGTGGGATAGTGTTTATCTAATATGCTTAAGGCCCTGGGCTGAAACCCTAAGAGGGAAAAATTCTTATTCCAAAGATATTTTCTCTATTCATTTCTAAGCTGATTTCACTCTTTAGAAATGCTTCAAAGGCCAGTTATGGATGGCTCGTGCCTCTAATCCTAGCTACTGAGGAGGCTGAGATCTGAGGATCAAGTTTCAAAACCAGCCCGGGCAGGAAAGTCCATGAGACTCTTATCTCCAATTAAGCACTAGAAAACTGGAAGTGGCGCTGTGGCTCAAGCGGTAGAGCACTCGCCTTGAGCTGAAGAGTGCAGGGATAGAGCCCAAGCCCAGAGTTCAAGCCCCATGACAGACCAGAAGAAAAATTAAAAGAAATGCTTCAATAGTTTCTGAAGATGACTTGCACTGGAGCTGGGAAGGTGGCTCAGTGGTAGAGTACTTGCCTTGCATGCATGAGGCCTGGGTTCCAATCCTGAGAACCACATAAGCAGAAAAAGTGGGAAGTGGTACTATGGCTCATGTGGTAGAGTGCTAGCCTTGAGCTGAAGAGCTTGAGGGATAGTGTCTAGGCCTAGAGTTAGGCCCCACAATGGACACCACCCCGGCCCCCCCGCCAAAAAAAGAAAGTTTTACTAAGTTGCTTTAACAACTCTAGATTTTTATGGCCAAGTCTGATGAATAGTTAATAATCAAGCTTGGGGACACTGGTTCATTTGAAAAAGCAATAAAGGCCTGAGTAATGCATAAGCTATGCTTCAAGTTGATTCCAAAAGGGAAATGATATTTAGCTCTATTAGGCAGCAGACTCTTTGAAATAAGGTAATTCATGGACTAAGATCTACTTAAAAGGGACTTCTAACCTTGATCAATCAACACACATTCTCTAAGCATATAACAGGATAAGTTCTGGAAGGTCCGTATTTTAAAAGGCTATTGTAGTCAAGCTCCCAACAGATGGAAAATGGGATCGAAGGCATCTTTATTCCTGTTATTAGTCCAGATCTTTCCTCACCACTTGAGTTAAGAGAATAAAAAATGCCTGAAATAAATACACCAATTAAATATGAATATTCATTTCCTTTTAAAATATGTTATCTTTTATATTAATGAATAGTATTGGTGCTGCTATTTTAATAATCATGCTGAATAACCATTTCAGTGTCTTATATAACTATCAAGGAATCAAGCAATTTGAATACATGTCAGCACAACAAAATACATCAGCAGTAAGAAATTTCTAGACGCTATTGATCATTCTCTCATTTAGAGGAAAGTACATTACCGAATGTATTATCTGCCAGGCTTGTGCTTTTATTATTTCAATACTGTCTATTTTGCAATATAATATAAGAATTTACAGAATTTCTCAAAGGAATTATTCTCTAAATTTTATTTTTAAAAGGACACATATATTTGTCTTGAGTTACTAAAATTAGTATAACTATGTACTTAAAAAGAAAAATCACCATGAAACCATAGCACAATTAAGTAGCCTCCAAAAATTAGCTTTAACTGATTTTCATGTATGAATATAGATTTAACATTGTCAGGTAAACATACTTTTTTCACTTTTTTAAATAAAGCATTTCTTGCCATCATACTCAGTTTAGTGTTTATTTTAGTTTTGTTTTGAGATAAAATCTATAAAGTGCTGTGTAAAAAGAGGCTGAACATATTTAATCTGAAATTTAACTTTAGAATTTAAGAACACCATGGTTATGTACTCTTACCCAAATAGAGCCAGGAAGACATAAACCAACTGAACAGACCCATCTTAAGTAACAAAACTGAATTAACAATAAAAACTAAGAGCTTGCTGAGTGACATGTGTCCTAAAAAATATGGGACTTACTCACAGCTACCTGTCATATATAGTCTTAAATTTAACCTGAAATGTTACAATACTTGCCTTTATCTTATTATACTACTATGAGGATAAGAATTACATTCCAAATCATACTATATGTAAATTAGCACAAATCGCAAGACAAAGACAGGGTCATACAGTAAAATGAAGATATGAAATTCATCATCTTAGCTTCAAGAAGAATACCAAATTGGGGGACTCTGTTCTAGAAAAATCCCATAATATAAGATGTTGTTTACATAGGCTCCACCTACTCTTTTGATCATATTTCAATAGTACAAAAGGTGATGATAATAAAATATGATAGAATTTTAATTTCCTGACTTGGAAAAAATTATATGAAGTGAAGTAAGCCAGGCCCAAAGAAACATAAGTCCCATGGTTTCCCTTATTTGCAATAACTAGTATATGTCTGAGACAAGCAGAAAGGTCAGATAAGTTGATGTTAGGTGAAATGAACCCCAAGATAAGGACTCAAATGGTTTTTCTTTCTTGCTATTGTTTCTAACATATTTACAAGATATTTCTTTGTTGCTTTGTATGTCCCTCCCCCATGGTATAACCCCTGTTTTCATTGTATTTGATGTTGGTATAATTTGTGGAGGGGAAGGGAAAAACAAATTGTTTAAATAGGGATACAGGTGGACCCATTGCAACTATGAGATGTACAAGACATTATGTTGAAAAACAAACTTTACAACTTTGGCATGGGGGTGGGGGATAGAGGGGGATGACAAAGGAGGAGGCAACAATGCTTGGTAAGAAATGTACTATCTTGCTCATGTAATTGTAATCCCTCTGTATGGTATTTTCACAATAAAAAATAAAAAAGAATTTTAATTTCCTGTTAACTACTTTTACATGACAATATAAGAAATCATGCAATTATTATACACATAATAATTACTGTATTGCAATTACTACAGAAATAACTGATTCCTCATTTTAAACATTCATCTTTCTGTTACAGTAGTAAAACAATGAAAACCAAAAACACTCTACTTTTGCAAATTATGGGTTTAACATTAAAATATTTTCTATAATATATTTTATAAAGTTTTAATATTCAGCTGCTTTTGTGCATTGAAATATGTGAAAAGATATCTGACCTGAAAGTACTTCGGACATGGGTCACTGGACGTCCGCAATGGTGCAGGCAATAGATTATAATTTGCAATCTAAAAAAAGGATCATTTGAGAAATTAAAACTCCAAGAAACAAAGTATAAATGGAAAAAAACCCATAGACTTGAAAATCCTTCTACAAGCCATTAAATATGACAATCTTTACCTACTTATGTGCACATTTTTGCTTATTTATAGTTGGTCAACCACTTTTGACTAGAATTTGAATTCCTACTAAACCACATTTGCCACAAAAGTCTATTATAAAGATTTTTTTTTTCCATGCCAGGCCTATCTATCTGTTTCTAATACTTTTTCTCACCAAATACACACAATTCAGAAGCCACTAAGAAAAAAATCTGGTATATTTTCCCACATAAAAATTATAACCTTCTGCTCAGGAAGAAAAAAAAAAGGGCTATAAACATGGTTAAAGATTAAAAAAAACATATTTACCACCACAGATGACATAAAAAGGCTATTATATAAGAGCATTCTATAAAAAGAACACCTTGAAATCATTAAGTAAAATGTGAGCAGCCTGTACAAAACAGGCAAAGGGCAGGGACAAGTCCCAAGAGAAACACAAACATAACATAATTAGCCTCACTCAAAATTAAGTAAAATGAAAACTGAGGCAATAATGATAAACTATCTTGCTATATCAGTCTGCCAAGACTCACGAGGCAAGGGCAGTGGAGATAGGAATTTTCACATCTAGTCAGAGTTAAAAGTGGCAAACCTTTTTGGAGATCCATATACAAAGATCTGAGCAAATTCAAATGCATGGACTGGACTGCTTAGCAGCTCCACGTGTAAACACTCATTTTAGAAATAAACTTATATGGATCTTATTGTTCTAGAACCAACAACCAGGGAATGACCTAGCTGTTCTTCTGTGGCTGCCTAAATCATGGGACATCTATGCAATGGGGTACTGTATTCACATTAGGCTTTAAGATGTATCCCCAAAAGGTGATGGAGATGCACAGCACAGTATGATCTGAGTAAAATTTGTGTTTTTATTTACTTAGTTTTTTTCAGTGTTGGAAGTCAACCCCAGAATCTGTGCATGCTAGCTAAGCATTCTACCACTGAGCCCTATCCCTACATCTTGACTAAAATGTTTGAGCATATACACATACATATATGTATGTATAAATGTATACAGGCACACACTTGAACAATCATGTAATTACAAAGAAAATATCATAAAGGAAAACTAAAAAAGGTTTAGAAACAGGTGTGAACTGCCAGTTTACCAAAATAAACATATCACAAGGAAATCTATAGACAGACTTTGGTGTCAATGAGTCTACTGTCAGAAATGTCACTTAAAATAATAGCCTCATCTCTGATGTGGGCACTTCATGATTCCATTCATATAAAGTACAAAAACAGGAAAAACTTCCCTATGTCAGGACAGTGGTGTGGGGGGGGGGCACGGAAGGGGAAGGATCAAGAGCATGGGCTGAGAGATATTGGCTACAGTAATGAACCTGACTGGATGATGAAATTCTTTAAGCTGTGTCCTGTTTATGTACATTCCCGTATGCATACACACTTCCATGAAAAGTTACAAGGAAACATCAAGTGCTAGAGGTTTCCCAATGCATATTTCAAATTGAAAAGCTGTTTTCAAACACTCCAAATCCTAATCTAACCTTTCCAAATGAGTAACTTTTAATGGGCATTACTTCCAACTTTATGATTCAGCTAATGACCTGACAACCTGGTCTGCTAGCCCACAATACATTTTTAATTATATTTTCACATACTATGGTGCAGGCTCATTACTCTTCTATAATTAAAGGGGTGGGTTTATTTGAACTTGTCCTAAAACACTAAGAGATACCCTTTCTATACCTGTCTTCATATGTGTTTTCTAATCTCTTTAGAAGTATTTCAGCTGGGTGCCAGGGGCTCACTCCTATAATCCTAGCCACTCAGGAGGCTGAGATCTGAGGATCACGTTTCAAAGCCAGCCTGGGCAGAAAAGTCCATGAGATTTTTCTCCAATAAACCACTATAAAACCAGAAGTGTTGCTGTGGCTCAAGGGTAGAACACTCGTCTTGAGCTGAAGAGCTCAGGGACAACACCAAAGCCCAGAATTCAAACCCCATGACCGACAAAAAAAAAAAAAAAAAAAAAAAAGTATTTCACAAGCTGGCTTTCCTTATTTCTTTTGTTTTCTGTGCACCTTAAACTATACATAGCCACAGGGGAGGTGATTAATAGCTCAAGAAACAAATTCCAACAGAGAGAAAGCCAGAAAAAGACATAATTATGTAAATATTGTGGACAAAAATCTAAGAATCTGCATACTTTTGATGGCCTTTAATCCTAACTTATTCCTGTTCCCTTGGTCTGAACAAACTCTAGTACTAAACAGTCCTGTAAAGAATCATTTTGTTGGCCACTTCATGTTATAAATGGCCTTGTCTATTATCTGATCAATATGCATCTCATACTTGCTCTGGGCCATACACGATGCTAGAAGCCAGACATATTTTAGTGTATATAAATATATATACTGGAAATTTATCATTACAAATGGGGCTTGCATTCTAGATTAGTGCTGATCTAGAATGCCATATAAGTCCAAAACTTTAATTTAAAAATTACCCTGAAAAGTAGAGACTGGCATAAATGCTGCACCAGCTATAATGCTAAAGATTTTGCCAGCATTCATAGCAAGAGCCCTTGTTTCCATAAAAATCATATATTGAGGTCAAAGATGCTGGGGACTGATGGCAGACTGCTCCAAGTTTCACATTAAGGATACAGTTGTGATTTGAAGGTGAAGCATAAAACTACTTAAGTGAAACAATCTAGCAACAGCATTTGCCCTTCTGGCAGTGTTTCTGTGTGCTGAATTAATGAAATCCATTATGCTGGAATGCCTGTAATAGGCCCACAAAAGGTCCACAACAGAGATCATAAAAGCACTATTAAATGGGTGAACAAGACACCCACTTCTATTTTGGCTCACTACAGATGCTATATAATTTTAAATGATTTCAAAGAGAAATTATAGATTTGAATAAAAATTGGACACATAATTCTACTTCCTCTTTTCTCAAATAGACGCACTCTCTTTAGACAGTGCTATAGTTGAAGGTGGCATGTGTGCTCCCAGAGGGTCCCTGTGATTAAAGACTTGGTCCCAGGTTGGTACAACTAGGAGGTCCTTAGGTCACTGAAGGCATGACACATTTCTCCTGAAGCCCCCTATGGCAAGAGAGTTGTTATACAATGTGAGTGTAGCCCACCCTGGTTACTCTCCACTCTGGGTTTCAGATGTAATCATCTGCTTACTCCTGCACACTCACTCAGGGTTGGTATCCACCACTATGTAACTGTATTCATCACTCGTCTTTTACTGTAACCAAATACCTACATAACTTAAAGAATGTTTATTTGGGGCACACAGTTTTGCAGGTTGAAGCCTATGATCAGCTTTCCTCATTGTTTCTGTGCCTGAGGGGAAGAAGTACATCATGGCAGGAACTATGTGGTGGAGCATAGTTACTCATGGCATGAAGAGGAGAGAAAGAGAACTGAGTCCCACCATCCCCTTCAATGGCATGTCTACAGTGACCTAAAGCCTCCCACTAGGCTAACCCTTAAAGAATCCACCAATTCCCAACAACCTAATCCTCAGTGGGCCTTTGGGGGACACTCCAGATGCAAACTATAGCAGAGACTTAATTCTCACTGTAAGTGAGCCAATGCAGGTGCCATGTCCTTAAGCCTTCAAGTCTGTGAACTAAATAACTTTTCTCTCTGTAAGTTAGCTGTCTCAGGTATTCCTTTGTAGTCTTGATATCTCATTCGACACTTGGATCCCATGTGGTACTGAGCCAATGTTTAATGTTTGTTAACCTGTTCAGCTGTCTTGTTCAACAGCAAATGGTGGTTACCAATCTGACAGTTACTCTAGGGTTCAAATAAAGTATCACAAGTTACTTACTTGTTTGTGTTAGTTTAGTTTCTATAGCACATTCCAAGTCTTCACAAATGATAATTAATTGCTATTACAGTTGTTACTGGTTTTTGTTTTTGTTTTTGTTTTTTTACACAGGCAACCTGTAAGCTGAAGGAGAGCAAAGTGCCTTGGAGATGTTTATGCACCCAATGTTAAATACTCTATAAACTTTAGTGGTCTACAACTGTCTTCTTACCCTGCCCTGTATTGACATCTTGTGAAAAAATGTTCCCAAACAGTAGTCTGAGTCCAATTATAATGGAAACATTCCTTCTGCTATTATTGCAATCATCATTGTAGTGTGCCATGTACAGAGGAGCCACCAAAAAGCCATCAGCATACAGGGGTCTTGAAAATCTACACGGTTGTATTAGTGGAGAAATAACTTTAAAGTCAACATATTTCAGATAGGTTCTCATACTTTTTGTCCAGGCTAGCCTCAGACCACAGCACTCCTTCCAGTATCTCTCACAGATCTGTATTTTACAGGCATGCATCGGCAGACCCAGCTTGTTTGTGAAGATAAAGTTTTCCTAGTTTTTTTTTTTTTTTTGGGGGGGGGTCTGGGTAGCTTGAACTGTCATCCTCCCAATCTATACCTCTCAAGTAGCTCTAGGCCTTTATCTTATTCCAGTCAATGTTCTCCAAGCCAGATTTCAAAACTAGGTGTAAGAACACCATGCATTCTCACAGAAAAGTCTGCTTTCTGAACTGCATCCCTAGGGGACAATGCCAAGAGCTAGGAAATAAATATTTTTCAAGACAGACTGTTAGATGGAGATTTTTTTCCACTTAAGGGTTATTTTTACTTTGAAGCAGAGATTTTTTTTAATGAAACAAAATATTTATCCTTTGCCCACAAATGTACTTAATACTCACTTTTCATATTTTCAAGGTATTACACCTGCAGTTTAGAAATGGCAGCTATGTTAATGCTTTTAAGAAATGCCTATTTAAAACATGCTGTTGCACAAATATGGAGGACTGACCATACTAATGGCCCCAATAAATAGCCTCTCTGTATCTTCACCCTCTGCTCTGGCACTTTGAAGTGTCTTTCCACTGGGGCCCTTGGCTCAGTTATATAACTTGCTTTGGCCAACTAGATGTTACTAAATGTGATGGCATTAAAGCTCATAAAGGATGAACTCATTCCACCCCCCTGAAAAAGTTTTTGTGCTATCATCATAAGAATACACCTAAGCTGACCCTGCTGGAAGATGCTGAAGACTCATGTAGGGATACCTAAATTCTCTTGTCCAAGGCCATATTACACAGGCTTAAGTGGTCCAACCATCAGATATGTGGAGGCAGGCTACAAGATCTAATCAGCAGATTTGTAGATGCACCTGCAGCTGACTGTGAGCATGCAAGTGAGCCTGGCAGATTCCACACAGAACTGCTCAGCTGTCTTGAAGATACTGATGGCTATTGTTTAAGCCATTGAATTTTAAGATGCTTTCATCATGCAACATTATTGTAGAGGGGGATGAATGATACACTAATCATACCCACAACAACCAAATGTGATTATAGAAGTACTTGATGATCCAGGATAGAGAAGATGATATTGTGCGAAGATCTTACTGTAGTGAAACAACACTTTTTTTTTCTGTGATTATGTCCTTGCTAGGTATCATGGGACTGTCTTGATTAATGTAGGCTTCTACTACTAAGTGTTCATTCATAGTGTACCCTCACATACTCTACAAATTACACAACACTATGAAAGCTAATGTTAGGTAAGGACAATAAGCAATATTATACCATTAGGAAAAATCAGAAGCAGGTTAATGTCCAACAATACAAAACTGATTAAAGGATTTCATTCATACTAAGGAATACTATACATCTTTCAAAACTGAGGAAGCGTCTATATGTAATTACACAGAAACATCTTTACTAAATCTTATTGAATGAAAAAACTAGCTATACATGAAAAAACTAGCTATAAAACAGTATGGTGAGAACACAAGAATTTCCTACATATGTTTTCATAATAAAAAGAGAAAGGCCATGTGTGCAGTGTCATTGTTTCAGGGTTTTGTTTTTTTTAAGGCTTTAAATCTTTTTGTGTTAAAACACATTTAAAACACACAAATGGCTAGTTCTTTTCTAGAAGGAAAACACTCATAATTATCACAAGGATTGCAAAACAGGCTTTGTCAGCTGCACAGAAGGCCCTCTGTGCTTCCTTTCTTCTAAAAGTAAACTTCAATCTAGAGTAAGAACATCTTTGTATTTCTTTATTGTTTTATTACTATAGTGTACCAACCTAGTCAGCATAGTTAAGTACCACCTATTATTAAACATTTGGCATATCTATTAAATTCCATCATTTTCATTTCCTGACATTTTATTCATTAAAGAGTCTAGGCTCTCCAAGCTGTGGAGCCTCCATGGACTTTGATGGTGTATGATTAACACTTCTGAATTTCCTGCAAATTGGCTCCTGTATTCAGAGGCTTGTATAGACTAAGACAGTCTGTGATAATCCATCAGAAAGCACAAAATGTCAAGTTTTTATTTGTCCCTCCTGCTACTCAGTGCCTAGATCCACCCATGAAAACCCTAGGAGTCACATGATGACCTTTCATTTTACGTTCACATATTGGGTAGAAACGTTCAGAAGATGCCTGCACCCCACTGGCTATCCAGTGGGTATGGTTCATGTAAGCAAGGATGGATAAATACTTGACTCTTTCTTCACTGTGGTTTGTGTGTGTGTGTGTGTGTGTGTGTGTGAGAGAGAGAGAGAGAGAGAGAGAGAGAGAGAGAGAGAGAGAGAGAGAGAGAGAGAGAGAGAGAGAGAGAGAGAGAGAGACACGGCGGGGGGGGGGAAGGGAGAGGGAGAGGGAAAGGGAAAGAGAGGGAGAGGGAGAGGGGGGACAGACAAACAGTCAGATAGAGTTGGTCTAGGGCCTTGAATTCAAGGTTTGGGCACTGTCCTTAAGTTTTTTGCTCAAGGCTAGTGCTCTACCACTTGAGCCACAGCTCTTCTAGGTTTTTGCTGGTTAATTAGATATAAAGAGTCTCATGGACTTTTCTGCTCAAACTGGCTTCAAACTTTGATCCTCAGATCTCAGCCTCTTGAGTAGCCAGGATTACAGAGGTGATGATATTGCCCAGTCTTGGCTTCCAACTCATGATCCTCCAGTCTCAGCCTCCCCACTACTGGGACTACAGATATGTACCTTAGGATCTCGGCCTCCTGAGTAGTTAGGATTACAGATGTGAGCTACTGGTGACAGGCTTCTTCCTTCACCTTAAGAAAATGAATTCCTTGTCCAGGCCTTGTCAAGACCTCATAGATTTAAATGAACTTTAATTCTTATTGCTTGGCCAATAGCAGTCTGTTTAAGTTGGCTCCTGGGTCCTTTTGACACATCATAATAATCACTACAATGTTTTACATTTTGGAGGGGCTTTCTTGGTGAGCTTTCTCTATGAGTGTTTTTTTGATATCTATTACCAGGAGATGTCCCAGGTTCATCTAATATCTCTATATTTACTTTTGTCCTCTGAAACTCATCCCTTCCAGGAGACTCCACAGAATGATATGTTCCTACATTTTTGTTCTTTATGTTTGAACATCATTTTTACTCAACAGAAGAAACATTAGCACATACTTTCCTTTGAGTATCTTAAATATGCTATTTAATTTTCTTTTGCCATAAAGACCTTCTGTAAAAAAGAAAAAAGTCTAAGGCAGTTTAATTCTGTCATTTATTTTCTCCCTTTTTGTCTAGATGTCCAACGGACTTTCTTTTCACCATTCTTTTTCTAATTTAATCATTTACTCAAATCTCTTGCAAGGGATTGTTCCAGATGACTATTTTTAAATACATGACTTACTCTTTGAAAATGTAGTTTTCCAATCCTTTGCTCAGGGAAGTCTTCTTGAAATAAGCAGTCTCTACCATTTCTGTCCCATGGCGCGAGCACTGGATGTGCTTGGCCACCATCGTCACTTCTCACTTTTTCCCTAATCTAATTATGTCTTTCCTTCCCTTCTATTTGTAAGTCTTTCTTATTTCAGAATTTTATGATAAAATGTCATCTTCTTTTGAAGGTGTCTGTTTGTGTGTATATGGGCATGACGAGGGATTGAACCCAGGGCCTCACCCATGCTAGACAAACACCTTACTACTTGAGCTATGCCCTTACCCTTTAGTTTGTATTTTGATTAGAGATAGACTATCACTCTATCTTTGTCCTTTGCTAGAACTGACCTGTAACTTGCAATCCTTCTGTCTCTGCCTCCAAAGTAGCTCAGATTACAGAGTATATCACTATGCCCCATTTGAAACAGAAAATTAACTTTTAATCTTTATTTTCTCAAATACTGTCTCACTATGTAGCTCAGGCTGGACTCAAATGAACAATCCTCTTGCTGTACCTCCTAAATGCTGGGATTCCAGATACACCAACCTCGTTATTATACTGTTACTTCTATAAAATTTTACATACATTTGTAAATCCATTTAAGATCTCATCTCTCTCTATGAGAGCAAAGGTTATATATTCTCCATCCAACAATATATACCTGACTCCTGGCACATGACACACATTCAATAGATAGTTGCAACATGAATGAAAGAAGAACTTCTGGAAATGTTCACTAGCACAATCTGAACAGGAGGGATCATAGAAATATCCCCTATTGTTTCATATACTGATGACTTGCCTATTTTTTTAATAATGAGTATGAAAGAACTTTTATATTCTGAGGAAAAGAGTTATTTCCAATTTCAAAGAAAATAAAGTTGGCACATGAAGCTAGACATGTATATGCCATGTATCTTTTAAGAAATCTCTCCTCTCCAGCCATCACATAAATTTCTTTTCATCAATGAAAGCTCCCAGGTAAAAGAAGGGAAAACAGGGCTTTGGTAAGGAAGACCAAGATGATAGTTGTAAAAAGGAAGACAGCCACTACCCGTCTGCTTCCCATGCTATATGTGTCAGGTTTTCCTCTATGGCTCAGGAAACATGCTAATAGGACTTTTTGTGAAAGAGAAGGAGTAAAAAAAGCAAAGCAAGGAACTCAATAGTGATAGTGTGGCACTACATGGGAAATGGCTCATAATGCTTACAACAATTCACAGAAGAAAGAATGTCTCTTCATAATCTCCAACACATCCCACACATACCAATGAGAAACATCGCAGCAGTGACTCAAAGGTGCCAAACAGAACAGTCCCAAAGAAGAGGGAATGAGCCTCAATTGGATTAACTGGGTCTGCATATAGCCACTAAAGAAAACGTAGGAGATGAGCTGCAGCAGAAAGCAGATGGTCTTCTCCAGTTCTTCTTTTCTTTTCTTTCTTTTTTTTAAAGGATAATTAAAGGAAAGAGAAAGAATGTTACTAAATTTGCTAAGGAAGAAACAAATGATTTCCTTTGCAGTAGAATGCAGGAGGTTTTTAAAAAGTTATTTGTTTATTGTCAATACTAGGGCTTGAAATCTGTCTGGGCCTTGTGATATTGCTCAGCACTTCTACGCACAGCTGTTCTACCACTTCAGGCAAGTCTCCACTTCCAGCGATTTGCTGGTAAAATGGAGATAGGAGTCTTTCAAGTTCGTCTGGCCAGGCTGACTCCAAACCAAGACTCCCAGATCTCAGATTCCTAAATAGCTAGGATTACACAAGTGAGTCACTGATGCCTGGAATGCATGAGGTTTTGCAGAAAGGATTTCAAGCTTCCTTGTGGGGCTGACAGGTCACTGATGAAGTCTGATGTCATCCCCACACCCTCACTTTTCTTGATACTTGCAATATCACTTCCCCAACTCTTCTCAATCCATTCAAAGTTCCAAAAATTACAGAGATGCCCCCACTTCAACACAGCAACCCTATGTATCAATCTGGGCTCAGATGATGTCTGGCAGTTTACTTAACGATAGCATTTTATAAAACATGTATCATATCACACATTGACTAACTTACCAGGCACTGTACTAAAACTTTCTACATATGAACCACTCCTTTTATGAATGAGGTAGCCGGAAGCAAGACACTAAACAATGGCAGAGGCCACATGTCCCACACTTGGTGAGGGTATTTTGTGTCTTTGACCTTCAGCTCTCTCATCTTGAAAATAATATTGACCTCACATGGTTACTACACAGAAATGGAATAAACTAAACGCAATACTTAGTACTTCTCCTTTCTGCCAGTATTTCTGTACTCATTCCCAGGTACAAACCAGAATTTTTTAAGTAGAAAAGAAGAGCAAGATAGGAAAAGCACTTCACATTCTTTTGGATATGTGCCTATCAAAACACTGCTCTTGAAGCAAGCACCACTGTCTCCATTTTACAGAGAGGAATCAGGGAACTTGAGCTCAGATATTGGTGACTCAAGTAGGGTTCAAACCCCATTTGGAAACTGCATGTTTCGGCCATTTTTACTGGGTTTCCCAGTAAGTTTGGAGTTCCCTTCATCTTCCTGATGTAGCTATGTCTAGAATACAGGATGGTGTCATAAAACTCACATGTGACAAGTGCTTTATGTAACTTGAAATGTTCTCTCTCACCTTTAGAAATAACGGTTAAAAAAAAGTAAAATTAAAGAAAAAAAAGAAGAATTGGTGTTATATTTACCAACCCTTCTGGTAAAGCAGGAAAAAAAAAGAGAGAGAAACAAAGAAATACAGAGAGAGAGAGAAAGAGAGAGAGGGGAGGGGGGAAAGGAAAGGAAGGAGGATGAGACAGAGGGAAGGCAGAGACACAGAGAGAGGGAGAAGGGATAGAAAAAAATGTAAAAGTGACCATTAAACATAAGCCCAAATGGTAGTGTGGTCTGTCACCTATTTCAGGATTTGCTTTCACAAAGGCATCAGCTACCTTAGAACAGTCTACTGTCCTTTCACTGCCTTCAACTGGGCCTGTGTTCACAGGCTCAGAGAAGACATATTTGGACAGGGTCACCTCTCAGGATGGGAGCAGGAGGGAAGAAAATGACTCTCAGCCCTGAACCAGACTGAGCCCTACCAGTAAGAGGGCATTTTCCAACACATGAAATTGCAAGATCCTCCTCTATCCTAGCCACAACCAGCTTTCCACTTCAGAAACTGCCATACAGGTGACATAAAACAAACCCAGCCTCTTCTCCTGCTCCCATTTCCCCTGGATCTGAAGGTGGGAACACAAGAAAGAAGCACATAAGCATCTGAGTCACAGCTGTCTAAACTCTGCTGAGAAACTCTGTGGGCCCCAGACCAAGCCATGGCCAATGAACTTGGGAATGTCCACCAAGTCCTAGAAACCACATAGGACTCACTCAGATTCTCAAGTTAAGAACCTCTCTACTCACTCATTCACAAGTGAGAAAATGTAAAAGCAAATCATCAACTGGGAGAGAACAAGCGAAGGGGTGACACTGTCCCCAAAGAAATGTACTCATTACTTGACTTACGTAATTGTAACCAAACCTCTGTACATCACCTTTATAAAAACAACAAAAAAGTTGGAATAAAATAAATCATCAAATCATCATATCAAATCTATCTTCCCTCTCCCAAGTCAGCTAGGGGGACATCCAATACCTTGAGTACCTCTGACCATCTCTCCCAGATTTGCAGGATCATTCATTCACAGACCTGGTGCCATTAACTCATCTTCCAAAGCCTCCAATTCTGAATTCTTGGCCACTGTCTAGATCTTCTACAGTCTCTCCTGGAGGCTAGCAGTCTATCTTCTGATCCCCTGCCTACCCTCACCCTGCTCTACCTGCAGTCCCTATAGCCTTATCTTCCTCCAAGGACCTAAGACCCTTATAACCACTTTATGTACATACTCAAGTGAGGGACACACCTCCCTCACTTGATCTTCATCTCCACCTCTTCCACTGACCATGTCTTTCATATATCACCTCAACTTCTTCCACTAGAAAATGGAGGTGAGGTACTGACACCAAAGGCTTGTTGTGGAAATGAAGTAGCTGAGTATGGCCAAAGAACTCTGCTAGTGGTGCATTATTAACTGCTATGACTATTAGCTACCATGACCACCAGAATCATGTGTTCTTTTAAGACATCATTACCAAAAATATAGTAATAATCTGATGAGCTCTTAATACCTGTGTCCTGGCCTAAATCAACCAAAATAGCCCCACTCACTCCAATCTATAAGGACACAAGCCATTCCCA
The DNA here is from genome assembly GCF_024711535.1 of Dipodomys merriami. Lineage (NCBI taxonomy): Eukaryota > Metazoa > Chordata > Mammalia > Rodentia > Heteromyidae > Dipodomys > Dipodomys merriami. The sequence continues at coordinate 42,540,920 of NW_027206512.1, read as the reverse complement.
TCACTTAATTACAAAGGGACCAGGACCAGCATCATCATTCTTTCCTGAACCCACTGAGCACTTCGTGCCTCCTGTTAGTGTGTGCCAAACCTTCATCCATTCCTGAGAATGAGCCCAACCATTGACTCCACCTAAGGCATCACCACCATAAACCAGGGCAGAAAAGATAGAAGAGTTAAGGCACCTTGTAGTTCTTGTTGTCCTGCCCATATTTACCCAAAAGCTGCTAAGAAATACCATTTCCTACTGAGAAAATCAGGCGTTAAAGAGTAGATGACAACCTGTTTATGAAGGTTGTTGGAACTGCAAAGGATGCTTGGTCTTTTTGGAATAGTCTTCTATTAAAAAGGATGCAAAGAAAGCCATATATATATATATATATATATATATATATATATATATATATATTTGTGTGTGTGTGTGTGTGTGTGCGCATGTGTGCATGTGTGCATACATGCACTAGTCTGGGGACTGAACTCAGGGCAAGGGCATTGTCTCAGCTTCTTTTGCTCAAGGATAGTGCTCTATCACATGAACCAAAACTTAGCTTCCAGCTTTTCTGGAGGGTAGTTTATTGGAGATAAGAGTCATATAGACTTTCCTGGCCAGGCTGGCTTTGAACCATGATGCTCATACCTCAGCCTTCTGAGTAGCGAAGATTACAGGTGTGAGCCTGGCATATATTTTATTTTTTTTAATGAATGGCTAAAATAGTTCTAAATCTCAAGCTCTGAGAATATGAATAAAAATTGAGTTTTGCTAGATGATGTTCAAAGTGTCTTTCTTATTACAACTGATACTCTTAGGACTTACAGTTCTTTTATCCTAATCGACTAGAAGACAATTTTCATTTCCTACCTTATGTCATCTATACCATGTGTGTCTCAGAGTCATTTCTACCCTTCACCTGGAATACAACCTATAGTTTTACATCCCAAGCTCAAGGCAATAAAGAAGAAAATTCTAATTATTTCTCCACCCTGAGACTCAGTAACTGAGAACTCCAAGATAAAAAGTTTTATTCCATAAATGTATAGAACCAGCCCCCTCAATTTCTTAAAAGTCATGAACGTGACACTTGCTTACAAGTTTGAAGCAGAGAAGAAAATTTAATAATACCATTATCTTGAAATCCAATAAAGTCTGTTGGAGCTTCACATTTTCAAGAAATCGAACTATTTATGCTATTCCCTTTAGTGCAGCTATCATTTCCTATAGAGCCATAAATATACACAATGAAGTTTTACCAGCAAACTGACTGAGACTATCATAAAAAAGGCCATAAGGAAGGAACTGCCCATGAAGTGTGGTTCCATGGCATTTGAAACACCAAGTTCACACAGACAAATTCATTTATTTTGAAAATTGCATTTCTAGGTCCACAACTTATCACCTCCAAGAGTTCACCACTTTTAATACAAGATAGAACTTTCTTTTCAGAGAGCTTTTGCACAAGGTAAGGTCATCCTGAAGATCAAGGGCACATAGGCAGCTATTACATCAAATAAGAAAAGGCTCCCAACATCAGAATCTTCAGTTACTTCATTTAGCTTTCTATTTACTTTTAAGTATCAGAAAACCAAGGGGGTAGATTCAACAAATAAGGAGTTCGAATGCTTAGGGGTGCCAGTGTTGGTTAAACAGCAACCCTACCAGAACAGGCATCTGTGTGGCTCTGGGCCTCTCCTCCATGCTTTACCTCATGGTGTTATGATGCCTGCTTTGCACTCAACATTTATGGTAGAAAGAAGGAAAAAGCAATGAAAAACAGAATCAGGTCATAGGGCCACACTCACTATAGGGAATTCTGGGAAAGCAGGGCTCAGGGCTGGTATGTTGGCTTAGACTACCATCACGTACTGTTTTGACAGTTAGGGAAAAGATAAAAGATGGGTTTGAAATCTTGATGCTTAGAATCCTAAACACGAGGAAGCTTTATCTGAGGTCAGAAAGGTTGTAGTAGCTGTCATTCATGATGCTGGCTAGGGACAAACTTTTCTAAGTGTACTGTCACCCACTTTCCTGTTCCTTCCCCATCAAGATTTCCCACCTGTTCAACCTTCAGAGAGTTCCCACTACTTTAGGGAACAATCTATCCTCCTTAGCAAGGTCCTCAACTCTGCTTTGCCTTAGCCTTGAGTCTCCTCTGCCATGATCACCAGGTTTACTGCACTCTGGGTACTCCCCGCTCTTTCCATGGCTTGAATCCCTCCATTCCATTGGCCTGGGATGAGCTTTTCTTCTACAAGGTCTTCCATAGTTAGCCCATGTCACATGGCTATACCCAGGAAATTTCCATCACACTAATTCCCCCCATAGCCTATACCACAATCTTTACTTCTCTGATGGAAGGCTGCTTAGTGCCTGTCTTCATTGCTAGACAGAATAGGGCAATGACCTTTTCTGCCTTTCTCACTGTTCTACTCCTACGCTTGGGACACAGTGAAAACTCTAGACTACCATTATCATCATCCAACTCCCTTTATGTAGTTGATCTCTAATGCTTCTATATCACTAATTTCTCCATTATCCACCAAATAGACACTGCACCCCCAAGTCCTGCACCGTACTTCAATCCTTATCTTACAGCTTCCTCTCTCCTTATTCCTGTTGCCTGACACTCCCTTCTGCTCTCCTGCAATGTACTAAAGTGGGTACACACTGGTCCACAGAACAGACCCTAGAGCCAGAAGGCCCAGGCTCAAATGCCAAGTCTAATGTCTATGTGTGGCAAACAAACTGCTTATCCTGTGTATGTCTCAGGTTCCTCATCTGTAACAGGGAGATAAACTGTAACATTTAAGACCCGGAATTAGAGTGAGGATACAAATAATATAAAGTACATAGAACAATCGCATCTAGCTACTATGTTAGTCACTGACAGTAATATTATAAACACACTATTTGTTTTCACCAGGCCACAAACTACCCCTACACTCTAGGTCCTTTCCATTTGCTCCAGTGTGTGTCTCCAAGGTATGGTAGGTACTCTCAATACCATCCATGACATTTCTGGTCCTGTGTCTGATCAGCCACCTGCACGTCATGAATCACATTCAGTTATTATCCTATTGGAGGAAGATATTCCACAAATTCTTTTTCTTTTCTTTTTTTCTGCTTGAAGCCTTATGAATCTTTATTACCCTTCCTCTCCTATAAACCACTACACCACATAATTTGATTTTAAATGATACACTTACTATCTCTGGTCACAGCTACAATTGAAAACATAAACAGTTTAAGAGTAGTACGTAACTCTTCCCAATGGCACTGAGTATGGCAGGGACAGTATCAACATATCTGGCTCCGACTATCCCTGCAGCCTTAGCTCCACTGTTTCTCAAGCAGAGAAAAAAGGGGAGGCCTTTTAAGCTAGACCATGCAATGTGAGGTGATCTCAAAAACAGAAAGCTTCTGTCTTCTGATGTCCAAAAACAACAGGAAAATGTTCCTCATGCCAACTAAGCTCCAGTCACAAGGATGGGGTGAAGGGTGGGAGGGAGGAGCAGGTATGCATGATTTCACAGTTGGCCAAGTCATACTAGATTTATTGGTATAAAGTTCCAAAAAAGTATGCAACTCAAGTTCTTTGGAGAAGTCTCTCATACCCTGGGAGACAGGGAAAACATACTCAACCACTCCCAAGGAAGAAGTTGGGAAAGAAAACAAATAGAATCCCATGGGTTTAAATATTTTTCTAGAAAATCAAGAGAGGAACTGACTAAAAAGTCTCGATATTCCTTTAACAAAGCATTGTCTATGAACTATTCAATAGAGTATGTTTGTTATTTTCTATTTCTTAGACTCATAACTGAATGCTCTAGAAAGTACAGAGGCTAACAATAAACAGACCTATCCGTTAACCATAAAATATACCAAGTCATTCCTTTCAGAATTCTATCTGCTTCATCTTGTAAGGATTTTTTTGTGACCTTCATTCAGGTCATCTGCTCCCTCTGAAAATGATTTCAGGTTTGCAAAAATGGGCAAGTATCCAAGAAACCTGGCATAGTAAGTCTATTTGCTTTAGTTTCAAAATTGTTGAATAAAATTTCATGCTTTTCTCCTTCCCTTTCCAGAAATTTTGGGGGCTGTACACAAAAGAGTTCCTAAACTTCCCTAAGTCTGGCTGGGGTATTTCCTCCCTGTCAGCAGGAGGTGCTGTGGCTACTTGCCTCATGATAATATAACATGCTTTTCTCTGAGGTAGAGTCTGTCCTCAGATTCTGAAGGAGAAGACCAAGTCTAGCCAGTCCTCATCATCCAAATCCTCTTCATATGGAATATGGAGGAAAACTGTTCAGAATGTCTAGAGTTGTTCATCCCAAAACACCCAGCATGAAGTATACAGGTACTCAGCACAGACTGCACCCATGTCCTCAGAAGGGGAATGAAGGGCACATGTGACTCTCCACAGACCATTTTCTAGGGTCTCCTGAAACTAAAGCATACCACACACAAGCTGGCTCCTTTCTAGGCTGTCAATTTGAACTTCTGATTCTTGCTGAAAGGGAACATAGTTATTCCAGAGGAGAGAGGACACTATGTGAATTACACCAAAATAAAACTGCAAACCATCTCAGAAGAAGCAGCTGACAGAGGAAGTTTGACAGAACAAATGAAACCTAAATAGCAAGAGCTAGGGATGTAGCTTAGTAATAGAGCACTTGCCTAGCTAGTATGCATCTCCTGGGCTCAACCCCAGAACCACAAGAATAAACAAATTTGCAATGAATAAAAAATAAAAAAAGCAAAGTTTACTTTTTTCTGAAAAAAAGTTTACTTTTTTTTCCAAAAAGTAAAATCTAAAAGAAAAATGATTTCTCTCTTCAGTAGATACGTAGAAATAATCTTTGTTTACTACCAAGATGTAACTATTTGCAAGGCATGTTAAAACGAGATACTATATTAATGAGGCTCTAGAAATAATGGCAGCAGACAGGCCTCAGGCAACTTGGGTTTCCTGTGCTAGGTAGCAATAGAGGTGAGCATACCAATTCTGACACATGGACAGAGGCGTGTCCCTGAGTAACAAAGTGGTTATCGATGACCCATTCACTATACTGCAGAAGGGTGGTTACTCAGGTCTATGGCATCCAGGAGAAGGGTTTGCAAACACCCACTCACTGAATCAATATTTATTTAACACTTAACTATGTTTAAAGTTCTGTGAAAATCAGGGCATGCAATCTGGTGCCTCAAAGGTCTTAAAATTCTTTCATTAGACTATGGTAATAAATGTTTCTACTCAATAGGGTAAGCTGAGATGACAGAGAAGGACAACTCCATAACAGACAACCAACATCTGTCTAAATACAAAGAAAAAGCTCCAAACCACAAGAAGAAAACCAAGGGCTAAAAGTAAAGATGGGAGAGAAAATACTGAAGCTCTGAAGGTAGATTATGATGTCATCTCCCTATTTGGGGGTGAAAATTCTGGTAGTCCACAGAGAAAAAAAGCGTATGCTTTACCATCAGGACATCAGACTCTCAAGACTACCCTCAAAGTCCTGGAAGTACTCTCTCCAAACATAACACACCCAGGTAATGTCCACTCCCCTGAGTAAAGAGTATGCCAACACCTCCTTTAGAAGCAATGATGTCACAGGACATCAAGTGAGGCAAGAGAGACCCTTCCCTGGGTTTGCATGGTCCTCATAGGCACCTCCCAAGCTGTAACAGCCAAAGGAAGGCCTTTGGAGTCACAATATAACACCAAACAAGAAATCAATCCACCATAAGACACAACTAATGCCAAGTGCAAAAATCAGGCTAGAAACAGTACAACTCTCCAAAATAGATTTTGAAAGATATACTTACATAATTAGAAAAAATGGAAGTATATGAAAGGATGGGACGTGAATTTGAAAAATAAAATCTCCTAAAAATTTCTAAGCATGAAAGTAAAGGAAGTAAAAAAGAAGATAAATACATATTTCACTATAAATGGAAAACAATAGACTTACAAGATCCATACAGTGTAATGAATAATTAAGAAAACAACCCCATCTAACAATCTCATCATTTATGATCACATCAAAACATAGTTAAGAATAAACAGTGACAGAAGTATAAGATTCATATACAAAATTATAAAATACCCATAAAAGAAATTAAAAACATGAATTGACAGAAAGAGAATGTGTTTATGATTGGAAGATGCAGTATTATTTAATTTGCTATTCTTTACCAAATGACCTAGAAATTAAAACACACTTCTCATAGAAGTCTATGTGGCTTCTTTGCTGAAATTGATAAGCTGATTCTCACTGGAGAAAGATCAGTCTTTTCAGCAAACAGTGCTGATACAATTGGATATACACATGCAAAACAGGAGAACTGGACAAACAGTTCAGCTTATACACACAAAAAAGACTCAAACATCATCTAAATAGAAGAGCTACAAAAGTAAATATATGGGTAAGTCTTCAGCACCTTGGATTAGGTAATAAATTCTTAGATATGATACCCAAAGCAAAGCAAACAAAAGGAAAAACCATATATACTCATCAAAATGAAAAACTATCATGCTTAGAAGAACATAATCAAGAGAGTAAAAATAAACTATAGAAATGGAAGAAATATTTGTAAATATACTTTCATAAACATGAGAAGAGTTATGTATATAGAATCTACAGAGAATCATTTTAATACAGTAAAAAAAGACAACCCAGTTTTACAATGAACCAAGGTCTTGAAATTTTCTCTAAAGATAAGAACACTAGCAATAACACATATGTGAATCAAACCTACAAACAAATAGCAGTCTATTCCCACTAGGATGGCTATAACCAAACACAGAGACAATAATATGTTTGGTGATAACTACTCAAGAGGCTGAGATCTGAGGATTGTGATTCAAATCCAGCCCAGGCAGAAAAGTCCCAGTGAGACTCTTACCTCCTTAACCACTTAAAAACTAGAAGTGATACTGTGGTTCAAAGTGGTTGAGCACTAGCCTCGAGCAAAAGTGCTTAGGGACAGTGCTCAGGCCCTCTTCAAGCCCCATGATGGAAAAATATATGTGTGTGTGTGTGTGTGTGTGTGTGTGTATATATATATATATATATATATATATATATATATATATATATGCATGTATACACACACACACACACACACACACACGTTTGGTAAGAATGGGGGAAAAATGAAACCCTCATATAATATTGGTATGTTTCTAAAATACTTTCATAACTCTTCAAAACGCTACACATAAAAGTACCATGATCCAGCAATTGTACCCCATATGAAACAAAAGAGAAATGAAAATGCTTGGCCCTATGAAAAATTATACAGGAATGGTTCATAGCTACATTAGTCATAATGGCAAAAAGTAGAAACAAATCAACTGGCCATAAACTGATAGATGGCTAAAACTAGTATAAGCTATAACATGGACTGTTTTGGGCATTAAAAAAGAATGAAGTACCTGTACATACTACAACATGGATGAACCTTGAGAAGATATGCTGCTTCATAACAAAAGGCTATAAATTACATTCCTGTATAGAAAATGCTCAGAATACACAAATTTATAGAGACACGATCATTTCATGGTTGCCTATGAGAGAAGGGGAAGAATGTGAAGTGATAACAAAAGATGGGTAATAATTTCTTTTTAAAATGATGAAAATGCCCTGAACACTGGATAGTAATGATGGTCATACAACCTTGTGAGTATACTAAACACCATTACGTTTTACATTTTAAAAGGGTGAATTTTGCTGAGCATGGCAGCTCCTGTCTGAAATCCTGAGGCAGAAAGTGGAAGGGTTGTGGTTTGAGACCAGCCAAGAGTAAACATTCACAATACCGCATTTCAACCATCTATTACATACTTGAGAGTTGAACATGAATTTGTTTGCCAGTCCTCATACCTGCACAGGAAGCATACTATAAGGATCATGGCTGAGGCCAGCCTGGCAAAAAGCAAGACCTATTCAGAGCAATAATTCCAAACAAAAAAGGACTGGGGACATAGCTTATCTGGTAAAATGGCCTGCCTATTAAGAGCAAAGTCCTGGATCAAACCCCAAGACACCAAAGGGGGAAGATAAATTTCATAGTTAGAGAATTATGTCTTATGAGGGAGGGGGAAAAACTCAATAAAAATTTCAACACACTAGAAAAAGTAAAAATGAATTCATGAATTGGAAGATAGCTTGGGCAGAGACTATAATAACTCAACTAGCCTACCATAGAGTTTTCTCCAATATGGAGTTGGAGATGTGTCAACAAACACACAGTCTTGGCACCTCTTTGTATTTTCCTTCTACTACACCTAGACTCTTAGTTCCATCATGTAGTCAGATGTCATACCCTCTGGGCCAAAATATTTGTCACAGTAATTCTGACAGAGATAAGTTATTTGTGAAGGATTAAGGTTTCTCTAGGTATATGTAGTAACAGAGGGTTTGTATCTAAATTCCTATAATAGAAAACAATAATAAAAGGAAAAGAATCTAACTAGTAAGACAGTAGGCAGGTATGAGAGGCTGAACAATACCACTCTTCCTGCACACTTACATCTTAATCCCTAGAGCCCAGGACTGTTATTTTATGTGGGTACAAGGCACTAGAGATGTGATTAAGTGAAAATTCTTGAAAGCCAGGTATGAGGGCTCATGCTTAGGTACTCAGGAGGCTGAGATCTGAGGATCTCAGGTCAAAGCAAGCCCGGGCAGGAAAGTCCATAAGACTTTATCTACAATATACTACTCAGAAAAAGCTGGAAATGACACTGTGATTCAATTGGTAGAATGCTAGCCTTGAGCAAAACAAGTTCAGTGACAAGGCCTAGGCTCTTAGTTCAAGCCCCAGGACCAGTAAAAAAAAGTCTTGAGAATAGTTCACTCTGGGTGGCCCCTACCTACAATCACATTGCTTTTGAAGGGAAGGTGAGGAGACAATGAGAAAGTGACAGAAGCAGAGGTAGAAGCTTATATTTATCCTCTTATGAAGAGAGAGAAAGGCCCAAGCCAAAGAACACAGGCAGCCACTGGACACTAAAGAAGGTCCTAGTTCTAGAAGAACCAGTCCTGCTGACACCTTGACCTTAACTCAGTAGGACTCTGCAAAAAGTGTAGAAGAATAAAGCTATTAAGTCCTAAGTTTACAGTAATTTGTGGTAGTAGGAAATTAAACAGAAGCTAAGTAGAACAGGAAGTTTTTGCAAGAGAGCCTTGAGAGAGATAAAGGAGACTGACACCGGAGCATCAGAACTACTTCCAAGTGAGCAGGAGACACAGGTGATCAGGTTGTGGGAGATGAAGTCAGGTAGGTACAAACCACCCAAGCTGTTTTATTTACAACAACTTACCTTGAACACAAAACAAAGACAGAACCATATGTGCTGGAAAGGATATGTAAAAACTTGGAATGTGCAAGGGATTTATTTCCCCCTTTCAACGCTGTTAAATAACTCAGCATATATTCATTCATTCATTCATTCATTCAATGTTTATTTATTAAGCCTGAAACCACTATCCAGCACATATAATACGTAGGGGTCATACTATGAACATAAGTCAACGCTGAGGCAGGTTTTCCTCATTTGGTAACACACAGTTAACCTGGATGAAGCTAGGTTTTAAGGAGCTAAGATGTGAAGCCATAATTTTAGGGAAAAGTAAAGAAATGAAAATTATGCAAATAGTGGAGACAGCATGTTTGGCCTATCATATTGGAAAGTGTTTTCCTCTTCTTGTTTGTGGAATGGGAGCGATGGGCATGTCTCACACAGGGAGCTCGAACTACAAGGGAAGAAACCTCTGCCAAGGGCATCTGTGCATGTTGAGCAATGTCTTTAAAGTGTGCAAGCAATCCCTGAGCTTAGCAATTTTACGTCAAGGCATTTTCTTTTAAGGAAAAAAAGAGTTCTGGGCAGGGATTAATCTCTAGAAGAACAATAAAAAACTGGAAATCCCCTCAATGTTAAGCCATGGGTGATGGTTAATTATTGGTACAATGTGCAAGATAATCAAGTATAAGATCACATAATGAGAGTAGATTTAGTATCATCAGAAAGAATGATGATGAGATAACCAAAAGCAGGTTATGAAACCTGGTGTACAGTACAGATGCAGGTACATATACTATAAAGATCTATGCAAACCCAAACTAATGGTTTATTATTTTTATGGATATTCTAAAATAAGTGGATTTTCTGTGTTAAATTATAAAACCTTGATGTTAACCTTTCTCAACTCTCACATCCACTCTTCACTAGTAGAATCTTATGACTAAACCTGAAGCATCTCCAGGGAGCCCTGGACAGTGACCACTGCATCTGAATGATCCAGTCTTGTACATGGGGAGTTCTGCAGGAACAGCCCCAGCCTGGGACTCATGTCCTATTTCTAGCTATACTGGGTGGCAAGACCTACTTGTTTGTAATCAAGCATGGTTCTCAGCTCCCAGCTTTAACACAAAATCCAAATTCTTCCTTAAATCTTGGACAATTGCAGACATACCCCCATGTTACAGAATACTGGTTTGGCTCAAGCTTATTCCTTAGTAAAGTGGGATGCCCAATGCTTTCACACAGAGATTAATGTGTGGAAGATACAAGTCAACTTAATGACTAGTTATTCTTAACCAATTACAAAGCGTTTCTTTCCATCAAAGGAGCCAGCTTCCCTCTGGAACAACACATTCATCAGGCTACCACAGACCCTGACAAAGCCTCCTGATAAAGCCCAGACAAGTCTCAAACTCATGATCTTCCTGTTAAGCCTCCCAAGTTCTAGCATTGTAGGTATGCATCACCATGCCTGGATCCTGTTTCAACATTTAAAATGGCAATTTTGTAAGTGTGAAATGAGAGGGAAGGAAGGGCAGAAAGGGAGGCAGGAAGCCAATGATGCAGCACCTTGGTGACCTCTGCTGACTGCCCTTGTCCTGAGACAGTACAGGCTCTACAAATGCTCTGAAAATCCTTCACAGAGGCTCCTGTGTATAGTGACTATCCAGCCCCACCCTGAGGCCCAAGATGACTTCTATAGATAAAATACTGTCTTCACTCACAAGAAGATGAGGGGAATGAAGACAAATGAAGAATGAAGTTCCTGAATATGTCCAAAACTTTAGTCTAACACTAAGCATAAATAACTTTACTAAGTAAAGTCTGGAAAGGTCAGTTCTGGCTGTTTACTTCTTATTCCAGCACTCAATGGATGCCATTCTACATTCCATCAAAGAACAGCATCATGACCTGTAAGAAGAGAGCACTGAAAGGCAGAACAATGACCCCAAAGCAGAAAATTAAAACTCCCGTTTGACACATGAGTCTCAATAACAACCAGAGTACAGCAGGGTGCTCTGCCAACCTTGACTAATGGTAATGGTGCTGACCACACTTGATGATAAAATTATAAACCCTGTAGATTTTTGTTTTCTCTACTATTTCTCCTCCAAGGAACAAAATGACCCTACAGGGAACAGGCCTGGAGTCAGTTCCCTTGCCTTACATAAGAGCAGTCAGAGCCACTGAAGTTATTCTTCTCTACAGCTAAGAGCAGCCCCCACAGAATGTCGGCTTTGGAGAACCAAGTCTTCTTGGGTAATCAGGATAACAGTTACAAAGGAAGGAAAGAAAGAATAAAAAATAAGCAACACAAAATGATGGTGTTAAGGTGGTGGACTAAAGATCAATGGCATTAGAAGAAATCACAGGTGGAAACCCCACAAAATTCACCTTCAGCCTCCACAAAACAGGCATGGGCAGGGTTTGGTATAATGGCCATAGTTGTCAAGTTCTTTCCTATAGCAGACAGTTAAGAGCAGCGCATATTCTCCTGATGATGCTCACAGTGAAAACTGATCATCTCAGAGTAAAACAGTAATGTTCTCTTAAAGTACATTCAGAAAAGCCACTTATCTCAGTGCTGCTGGCTTTCTGCTGGAAGAAATTGGTGGGAATCTCTATTCTGGGTCAGCAATCCATTGCCATTGATACTGAAATTACTGCTATTAATTACTTGGTTAACTTCACAAGTAATTGTACTGGGGAGGCTTGAGGATAATTCTTGAGCTGTACTAGGACAGAAGAATGAAGTGTAAACATAAATAAGTATAACTTGATGTTAGGAAAATGAACCCTTAAACATGTATTTTAATGTTTTCGTTTCTTTCATGCATATGTTTCTAACGCATTTATAAGATTATTTCTTTGTTGCTTTGTATGTCCCTCCCCCACAGTGTAACCCCCGCTTTCACTATATTTGATGTCAGTATAACATGTGGAGGAGATGGGGGCAAACAAGTCGTTTAAGGATTCAGGTGGACCTGTTGCAACAATGAGAAGTACAAAATGTCATGTCAAAACCAGCTTTACAATGTCGGTGGGGGGGGAGGAGGGTATAATTAGGTGGGGGGAGGGGGGAGGCTGGGAAGGGAGGTGAAGGGTAAACAAAGGAGGAGGCTGCAATGCTTGGTAAGAAATGTATGCATTATCCTGCCCATGTAATTGTAGCCCCTCTGTACAGTATGTTCTCAAATAAAATAAAATAATATTAAAAATAAAATAAAATAAAAATAAAAAGTCAAAAAAAAAAAGAATGAATATGGGAGTAAAATTACCATGGGATGGGTGGGGAATAACCCCAAACTCATCCCAAATGGAAGCCAGAATTCCAATGGGTCCAAAGAGAAGGAGAAAGAGTAAATGGTTACCTGCATAATTGACCCAAATTTGAAAGCTTAAAGGGAGCATAAAAATAAGCTTGAGACAAACTGTCCTTTATATAAAGGCAGATCATTAAATGAGAAGTAATCACTCTTCCTAAGTTATCAGAAGTAAAACAAATAGGAGCATTTATTTGTAGCAGTTTCCAAAGAAGAAATTGAGTGCCACATGATACTGAAAATCATAATTGAAGAAAAGAAAAGAGTTTCCTACTTTGCAGAGAACTAAGAAATAAGGATCAGAACTGCCCTGCCCAATGCACAAGTAACAAACTAGCACAGGCACTTCTGTTTTGGGTCCATAGTTATTTTGGGCTTTGTGGGGTTTCTTTTGTGCTGGGACTTGAACTCAGGGACTAAGCTTTTGTGTTCAAGGCTAGCACTCTACCACTTTAAGCCATGGCTCCATTTCCAGCTTTTTGGTAGTTAATTGGAAGTAAGTTAATTGGACTTTTCTGCTGGAGCTGGCTTTGAACCATGGTCCTCAGATCTCAGCCTCCTGAGTAGCTAGGATTACAGGTGTGAGCTACCAGTGCTCAGCTATGTCCATGAAGTTCTTAATAGCAAATGAATCAAAGTAATCACTGAGGAATTTTTTAAAATCATCATACTACTATAATTTCAAATGTCTGTGTGTGTGTGTGTGTGTGTGTGTGTGTGTGTGTTGTGATGAAAACGAAGGAGAGAGATGGCTTATCTTCTGGTTTTTATGGAACCTCTTGATGATAAAATTCTAATTTAGATAAAATGTCTCAGTATTCAATATTAAAAAGTTACCCTAGAGTAAACTATTCTCCTGCATTTCTAAATATTCTCATTTAAATCTTATAAACCTTCACTAGTTTGGTACCCAGAGATATTCTACAAGGAGAGGTAAAGGGAGGGGAAAGGAGGGGCGGGACACAAATGAGCACACACTCTCATACATACATGAGCTGCCTGGATGACAGTGAGCCTCCGGGTAACGTCTGCCCATAGCGAGAGTTAGCACATCAGCAGGGGCCTCTGTAATTCCCAAGTACTCAGGAAGCAGTGAGATGGTTAGCTGTGGGGGGAGGAGACAAAAAAAATGGTAGAAACAAATCACAGACTTGCAATCATGATTACTTCTTTTTTCATTAAAATGCTAATGATGACCATAAATTTCTAGATAACCATGCTCGTGAATTATTCATGGTCACATGTGAGATGAAGTTGAAGTCTCCCTGTCCCTCAGGCAAGCACAGAACTTGCTGGTGGTCAGCAGGCAGCCACTGGCATTTATGTGACAGAAGAGCAGGTTTCTGCAAGCCCCTTGGTGAAGGCTGGCCCTCCCTAGCCCTCTTAGTCTGGGCGGTCTCACTCATGCTGGGCTGATGCTTCTTCATCTCATTCTTCCTCAGTATCAGAGACAGCACAGGTCTTTGTTGTGACACTTAACTATACCCTATACACATTGCAAATGCTTGAAGGGAATAAAGAAACTTTTTTGTATTAGAGAGGCAACACAAAAGGGGTTTAGAAAAGCCTTTGCACTGAAATGTGGCATAAGTATTGAAAGTATACATAAGTGGACAGTCAAGAAATTTCCCTAAACTAAGCACACCAATTCAAAGGAACATCATCTGTATGGCAGAAATCATCTTCATGCTCCCTTCTAAAGGTAATACCTATATATAAATCTTTTTTTTTTTTTGGTTGGTTGCAGGGCTTGAACTCTGGGCCTTAGTGCTGTCCCTTGGGTGCTCTTCAGCTCAAGGCGAGCGCTCTCCTGCTTGAGCCACAGCGCCACTTCCGGTTGTGTAGCGGTTTATTGGAGATAAGAGATTCACGACTGGACTGGGAAGGTGGCTCAGTAGTAGAGCGCTTGTCTTGCATGCCTGAGGCCCTGGGTTCGATTCCTCAGCACCACATAATCAAAAAGAAAAAAAGCCAGAAGTGGCACTGTGGCTCAAATGGTAGAGCGCTAGCCTTGAGCTGAAGGTCTCAGTGCCCAGGCCCAGAGGTCAGGTCCCACGATCGGACCCAATTAAAAAAAAAAAAAGAGAGAGAGAGAGAGATTCATGACTTTCCTGCTGGGGCTGGCTGCTTTTGAACCATGATCCTTAGATCTCAGCCTCCTGAGTAGCTAGGATTACAAGCGTGAGCCACTGGCATCCAGCTTGTATAAATCACTTTTGCTCATTGGCTGTCATTAAATCTTCATTTAAAAAACATATGCTGAATACATACTATGTGTCAAAAGCTGATCTAAGTACCTGAACTACAAAGATGAATATCACAGTATCCCATGCTCTTAGGAAAATGATGTTGTGGGCTGAGGGCCACAAATGAGCTTTTTAATAGGGCAGCAGGATGAGTATGATGATGAGAGGTACGTGTCTGTCCAGCAGGGCAGCTAGTTTGGAAGTGGAGAGGTCAGAGAAGGTTTCCTAGAGTTGCCTGGTACTTCCTAAAGTTAGGTTAGACTGGGTAAGCCAGGTGGGGATAAGACAGCAGAAAAGGCAGAGGTAAGAAAGTACACTCAGCATTCCAGGCCTCTGTCTAGGGAAAAGCCTGCAGTGTAAGGCTAACTTTGGGTCAAGGGTAGGGAAGAAATGAGAAAAATGGCAGGAGGACAGACGAAAGAGTGGGCCTTAGAGAAGTAGATACACAACCCTCTGATAATGGAGTGTAAAGACAAATCTGGTAATAGTAAGTTCACAGTAAACAGCATTGGGATGCTGAAGGCAACAGACCAAATGACATCACATACTTGAAAATAGTTGGCAAGCCTCTTTGCTGAGAATAGCGACAAGTAAATAGTTTGAAGATACAGATCTTGAAATTCTTAGTCTCTAGTATGTTGTCTAAAAATAAAAGTAGTTCAACCTTGTTTTAAGGTAAGCAAGCAAACAAGCCAGTGTGTGTCAAAACAGAAAAGGATATTGGTGGGGTAAACCCACCCACAGTAGAATTTGAGAGTATTAAAAATAGTGTAAGCTGGGCACCAGTGGCTCACGCCTGTAATCCTAGCTACTCAGGAGGCTGAGATCTGAGGATTGAGGTTCAAAGCCAGCCTGGGCAGGAAAGTCTGTGAAATTCTTATCTCCAATAAACTACCAGAAAACCGAAAGTGGTGCTGTGGCTCAAGTGGTAGAGCACTCGCCTTGAGCTGAAGAGCTGAGGGACAGCGTTCAGGCCCAGAGTGCAAGCCTCAATACCGACAAAAAGAAAAAGAAAAAAACATAGTGTATAAGCCAGGTACCAGTGACTCACGCCTATAAACCATACTACTGAGGAGGCTGAGATCTGAGAATCTCAGTTCAAAGCCAGTAGAGGCACACAAAACCTCCAGACTCTTATCTCCAATTACCCAGGAAAAAGCAGGAACTGGAGGCATGGCTAAAGTGGTGCAGTTCCAGTCATTAGCTAAACATCTGCACAAGAGCTTAATGCCAAGTTCAAGCCCTAGTACCGGCATCAATACACTGTATGAGCAGAAGAATTAGAAGAAGGCTCTTCCTAAAATGCTCTTAGGTTTTGAGTGCCAACCTTCCCCAAGGTTAACATATAATTTCATGAACCAAAATCATTGCTTGCCATCCTAGACACTTCCTGGGCCACTCAGATTCAAAGAACCCAGCCAGTATGACTGACCTAATCAACAAGAAAGGAGACACGGGCATTAAGCAGAAAGTAAGGGAGGATGGAGCTGACGGTGGCACCTGCCTCAGACTTCCTGTCCTGTCACGATAACTTAAGGCAACAGCTGTATTTATCCACTTCCAGCCCCTGCTTATTTTTTACCTCAGCGTTTGACAAATCTAGAAATGGAGTGGACTGAGTTAGCTATCATGACAAAAGGAGCAAAGTTTATTGAAACCTAAGGCAATGAAAAAGACCTCAAAAAAGCAGCTTTCACATTTTTCCAGTAGCCTTTGTGATCTCCAAAGCCTTGTAGCTGCCCTCATGGTTTGTCTCGGCTATACAGGAATGAGATCCAGGCCATCTTTGGAACATGATAGCATTTTAGAACCATGTTATCTCCATTGAAGTCAGCCACAATAAAGACTGTACCACAGACAAGTGAAACCCAACTGGGCCATTCATCTTTGTATCCCTGAAACACAGGATTTAGTAAGCAGTCGATAAATGTGGACTAAATCAATAAATCAGTACTGAAGTGAGAAGTTCCTCCAACTAAAAGCTAAGGAGGCCAATTAAATGGTGAGAACAGAAATAGTCTTCCGATGTCTTCCTTTCTTACTCTAATTGATTCAAGGCAAAGCTGTAAAAACACATTCAACTGCATATTGTACACAGAAGAAAAATCTTTATGAATTCAGAAAGAATGCAGTGTTAAGTAGATTTCAGATATTATGAAATTACAAAAAATGATCCTTAAATGGGGAAATAGGTTGGCATGAACATTTTGAGCAAACAAAGAAATAAAATTGAAACCTTTACATTTTTGTTATCCTTCTCTGTGAAAGACAGGACACATCATTATTCCAGCAGCATGGTGCCTCACCTCTCAGACCCTCATTCGCACAGCAACCTGCTTAGCTTTAACCCTTGGGAACAACCAGGAAAGCAGTCATAAGATAATCAGGCCTTGCTTCCTTGGATATTCACCCCCCCCCCCACCCCCGACCCTCACAATCCCCCCTCCTGAGTACAGATCTTTGTTTTCCTCCAAATAGGTATGTATTTCTTATCACTCATTATTTCACTTATTTTAACACATAAGCTCTAAGTATCACAGATCACACTGAAAACATTTTAAGTATCACACAGTAGCACGCTGTAGTATGTGTCTGGAAATAATTTTAGTTTCCCAGAGTAAGGGATAGTTTATTATTATGCACTGAGTGACATATTTTCTAAACAGTTACAAAGTAACTTGAGGGCTGGGCACTGGTGGCTCATGTCCGTAATCATAACTACTCAAGAAGCTGAGATCCGAGGATCATGGTTCGAAGCCAGCCCACACAGAAAAGTTTGTTACGGCTCTTATCTCCAATAAATTACTCAGAAAAAAGCCAGAAGTGGTGCTGTATCTCAAGTGGTAGAGTGCTAGTCTTGAGCAAAATAAGCTCAGGGACAGCACCCAGACCCAGAGTTCAAGCCCCAGGACCTGCAAAAATTCTGCCCATTCGATCAGCAATATGTCAAGAGCAATATACATTGAGGACTGATTTATTACAGGGCTGTGGATAAAAATCCAAAGTCTTGCATTTGGGAGTGTTCTACTGAGCTACCAGACTGCCATTCTTTTGTCTACTCTTCAGCATGCAAAGAGACCAAGATAAACAAATCACTATTCTCTTGAATGTAAGCCATGATGGGGAGAAAGGGAATATATTTACCAGTCCACAAAGTGTTTAGTGTGCAGCTTTTTAATTACTATATTTATGGTGCTATCCATAATATATTCACCACCACAAATGCTCTACCAGGTCATTAATCCTCAACAAATACATTAATGCTCCCTCCTCTCCTACAAATGCTTATTATGCTGATGTGGGGCAAAAATGCCGGGAATTCTCTCCAAAATAAACATTTCGTTTCAACAGTTCCACTATGCCGACTATTTTTAAGACATTGTAATATCTCTGCTTAAGTATTTGGTGCTACTAATCTAAAAGATGAATTTGTAAACCAAATTTGTAAAACTAGCTTTGCTTTATACAATAATTTTTTAACATAAAATGTGGTATAAGCTAGGAAGGAGGTTGCTTATGCTTTTCCAACATTTTATGTCATTAAATTTTAACATTTAGACCATTCTGCTGTTACAATACAGTAAAAACTTCTAAATCTCAAGGAATAAGACACTGAGAAAGATCAAAATTTTCATAATAGTTGAAAGTAAATTACTCCTCAATGTTAAATCAGTCGATTTAACCAAAGGCAATTAATTCATTTTTCTAAGAGATATATCTTCATTTGATTACACAGGATCATCAATGAGACTATCAACTGTTTGTTCTATTGGAATATGAGAATATGAACTCCAAGGAAAAGTAGCTGGTCCAGCAATAGTAGGCAGGAGTAGAATTTCTACTATAACAACAAGGGCTGGTAGAGGGTCCCTACCAAAGTGATAGGAAGCACTAGAATCAAGAGTACTCCAGTACAGAACATACTTTGAGACTCATAGGTAAATTAACTTACAATCCAGATCTAGAGCCAGGATCATAAAGCTCCAACACATATTGTTGATTACTGGGCTCAACCTGCCTTCTAAAGGCTAGTGGCAAGACAGCTGTTCTAAAAACCTTCTGGAGAACACAAGACTTTTCACACCAAGGTAGAACTTTCCAAAATCAGCAAGCAGCAGGGAGCATACTACAGAGTATTTTGAAGTGTTTACATGTACATTCTCACATCCAACTTTTCTTGCAAATAATTATTTTGCTCCGTTAGTAATGATTTCTTAAATATAAAAATACAGTGAAGAAGCTTTAAATCTACTGAAGCAACAAAGATAAGTGAAAATAACAGAAATTTGTTGAAAGATGACAGAAAGAAACCAAAGAAATAAAGTTGTTATGATTTCAGGTTCCAGTAAAATTTCCATCTCTACCTTACCAGAGCTATTTTTCCTTCAGCTCTGCATTTTAAATAATCAGAGCATTAAATCTGTGAAAACCACAAGGGATGTGCCCATCTCATTAAAAGATGATCATTTGCGCTATGATAATGAGAAAGAGCATCTATTTTGGGTTTTAAGGACAGAAGTACTTCCTGTCTGTTGCTCAGAGCAGTAGCACTTCTAATAAGCTTTAGCAAACACATGCCTGGACCACTGCACCCATCCTGATGACAACAGGAACCTTCACCCAGAAATGTTTCCTCTCAGAACATCTACAGATTCTGAATCTTGATTTATCAATAACCTTCAAGAGCTGCCCAAACAGAAAAACATTCATTCTATTGTGGGAAGCTAGATATGTTTTTAAAGTTAAAATTTTTCCTAAATTCTAGATTGAGAGTCAAACAGATATCCACATATTTATTTAAATTCTATGAAATTTGGATTGGTCACCCTTTTGTTTCACAATGGTTGGACAAGGCCAAAAGTAACTTTGCAGTAATCTTTGACAGCCTTAATAACATACTGAACATTATTTTAAAAAAGAAATTATTGTTATTCTTAAAATCGGAATTGTAATAAAAGTTTAAGGAAAGAATTCGATCAACAGTAATATTGGTCCTGATCCTGTACTAGTAAGTCCATAGGGAAGCCATTGGCACTTAATGAAGCCTTCTGCATTTTGCAAGAGAGGCTCTGAGTATCTAAAATTGTAAAGGAAAAAAAAGGAGTGCCAAATGTATTTACTTGCTGTTGGACACAATTACCAAAAGAAGAAGAGAATGAATTCATACTAGTTGCTTATGATGAATAGAAAATGATAGCAACTCAAATGAGTGGGACCAGAATTTGCCAACTAGATACATGTGTTACTAATTGAAAACACTTTTTAGAAGAGTGGAAATTGATCAATGAAATATATAAACCACCTAACTATATGAGGGAAATTGATTATGTAAAATTTTATTTCCTATTATAAGCAAGGAAACAGATTATTTTTAGGAAATATTTTTTATTGTAAAAATACTGTACGGAGGGGTTACAATTACATGGGCAAGATAATGAGTACATTTCTTATCAAGCATTGTAGCCTCCTCCTTTGTTTCCCCTTCCCATCCCATCCTCCTCCCCCCCACCAAAGTTGTAAAGTTCGTTTTTCGACATAACAACTTGTACGTCTCATTGTTGCAATGGGTCCACCTGTATCCCTATTTAAACGCTTTGTTTTTTTCCCTTCCCCTCCACAAATTATAACAACATCAAACACAGTGAAAACAGGGGTTATACCGTGGGGGAGAGACATACAAAGCAACAAAGAAATAATCTTATAAATGTGTTAGAAACAATCGCATGAAAGAAGGAAATATTTTTCTCTCTTCTGTTTATCTTCTTATCTTGATTTGCTCCTCCAGGTTAACTAAACTGTTAAAATTCAATTTTTTAAAATTATCTTAGTTGTCCAAAGGAGTTGTCACTTAACAAAAGCAGTTTAGGAATAAAATGTATCTTGATCAGTGTCACCCCTTTCAACGTTATCAGCCACCACTCTGAACCTACCCCTTCCCTACTTTTCTTAATAGTGTAGTATATACATTGAAAATTCCATTTAATGCATTTTTATTACGTGAAGGAACTTCCTGTCAGAGTTCAAATATACCCATATACCCATATCATCACATTCCTAGCTTTAACCAGCATATGGTAAAAGAAACATAAGAACTGGCCATCCTTGCCACAGAGTTTCAGACAGATACATGTCTTCCACAGTGCCCTCACTGTGTTTCTACCCAAATCCCTACAGTAGCTTCTCATAATGAGTTTCATCTGTACAAAGGCTGAGGAGGAGAAGAGGATGGAGAATGAACAGCATCTGAACCCCCTTCCTATACTTGGGGAATTCCTCATCACGTGTTTCAATGAAATGTACACTGTTCAACAATGAGCAAACAGCAGGACAGTCATCTTTCCAGCCTTGTCTTTTTATGACTATAGCTCTGAATCCTGAGCTATAGTCATAAAGAGACAGCAACAGGAGGAAATTATTACAGGTGAGGGTAATGGCAACAACCTTTTGCTGCAAGGGTGATGTGACTTACTTAGTCTCAGACTAAGTATCTGGTCCCAGTGGGTAAGTCAGTATTCATTCTGGGTCTTTCCTGTGCTCAATGGTGGGGCCAGCCACATAGAACTAATCCTATCATGCAACTTGGGCTATGAATCTGCCTGTGTAGTCTCTTTCCCCCTTTTCTTAATGTCTGGGCAATTCTATGGCATAGCTTATATCGTCTCAATAAATTTCTTTTTCTGCTTCAGTCCCTCCACCAGTCTCTGTTGCTTTTTTCTGAAAACACTGACTGATAGACTGCCCAAGGATATGCAGGTAGAAATAGGTAGCTGTCTTCAGAAATGAAGAATGAAATATTTATTGTCCTTAAGACCCCAAAGCAGAATCAAGGTCACTTTTCCCCAGAAGAACACAGGCAAAAACGCGATGCTTTAAGAAACCAAACTGCTTCTGGAATATTGTGAGTTAACCAAGTTTTGGCAGGCTCGTTTATTCTTTACATTCTTTTCCTCCATTAGCCAACACATTCAGAGTCCTAACCCACTGACTAACTGTACAACGAGCATTGTGAATGTAATCAGTTTGTGAATTGGGAGCTGTCACTGTTTATGTCTGGCCAGAGACTTGCACTCACAATTGCTACTATTGGACGCGAATGGAACAATTTTCTTTGTCTTTCCACTTAAACACAGCTTTCTGGGAGATGAGGCAGTTTGAAAACCAGTGGTCAAGAACGACACATGACAATGAAAATGCAAACCAAGGCACTCAAAGATTTATATTTGACTATAGAAGCATCAATATTGCTGGAAAGCTGCTTCCATCAGTTCAGTGCACTGCAGCAAATTTAGTTCCAAGTCTGAGGATGCTGAACCAAGGCCATTTATCTGCATATGTCTCAGGCTAACCACACAAATTTCGCAGACAAAGCTAGAAGACAGCATAGAAGAAACTGATGGTGCAACCAAAAGGGCTCCATCAGACAGTCAAATGCAGTAATAACATTAATAGAAATGAGAATGCAGCGAAAAGAAAGTGTCTCACTGTGGTGCCTCTTTGTTCCTAGAAACGAAGGAAGTCTTACAGGATGAAGAACAGCTATCTTTGTTAGTTGTACAAAACAGGACTCTACACAAACCTAACAAAGCCTTACAAAATAAGTGCAAAACTTGATGCATGTATACAACTGCCCTTGTGTGATGTGATTTCACAAAGGCTTGCCAAGAGCTCAACCCCTCAGTCACAGGAGTCAGCAACAAATCAACATGGGGGAAAAAGGACCTTTATTTTAGAAAGTGATATAAATTCTACTTCAAACTCCATCAACTGCCAGACTTTCTTTACTCTCTGTTCTTCTGTGCACTCAGTTCTCTTAAAATATCTAATGGCCACTATAACAAGAGTTGCAATCCACGTTTGTCCAAGTTAGCCACTTCTGTGTTCATACTGTGTTTTTGAAATCTGAGATAAATTTACCAGTCAATCTCAGACATCCTCCTCCTTTGTTTTACTTGATGAGCACAATGTATAGGTAGCTATGCCATAGCATATTGCATATGATGCACTTGTACACATTCTAAAGCAGCACAAATCTGCTTTGAGAGTACTTTTTTCAAAATGAAAAACAAAATCAGGATTTTTTTTCATACACAAGTATGAAAAAGGTAAATTCAAAGCTAACTAATGTCTCAGTGGTGGAATCATACATGCTATTTCCAAAACATTAATTGTAACAAAGCCTGATTTGATACTTATTATATAGAAATTTGATTTTTGTTTTCACAACAAAATAAACTTTCCCTTCTACAAGGGCTTAAGATATTCTCCCAAGGTTTACAGTGGAATTTTATTTTGTCTTGAAAAGTTCCACTTCAATCATCATAATACCAGTAGAATGTCAAACATTTACTGTAGGAATAGGAATTGAATTATATGCTATATCAAACACCTTTTGTGTGTGATACACTAGCTAGTGCACCAGGAAGAGATTCTGTCATTGAGTCATACATACCTCCAGCCCTTTTTTGCATTGATTATTTTTTAGATAGAGTGTTGCTTTCTACCCAAGCACATACCTGGACCATGATCCTATTATTCATTATCCATTCTGGCTGGGATGATAGGTACACACCACTGTGCCCAGCTATTGGTTGAGAAATGGTCTCATGAACTTCTTTGCTCAGAATGGCCTCCACACAAAATCTCAATTCCAGCCTCCTAAGTAGCTATGATTATAGGTGTGAGCTACTGAAAATCAGCTCAAACACTTTCTTTATGTGATTTCTCTTCCTTTTTTGGAGGGGTTACAAGGGTTTGAAATTGGTTAGCAAGTATTCTACTACTGGAGCTATAACACTAGCACAGGACCCTACTAAATGTTTACTGAATGAAATAAAATGCCCTTTTTTCTTTTTTTTGGTTGGTCATCGGGCCTGAACTCTGGGCCTGGGCGCTGTCCCTCAGCTCTTCAGTTCAAGGCTAGCACTCTACCAGTTGAGCCATAGCACCACTTCCAGCTTTTTCTGCTTATGTGGTGCTAAGGAATCGAACCCAGGGACTCATGCATTCTAGGCAAGCACTCTACCACTTAGCCACCTTCCCAGCCCCAGCCTTCTTTTCTGAGACTGTAGATCCAAATGTAACTATCAAAATCTAATTTATCAAAGCTGATCTTCATTCAACAGTTATATATCAAGAGCTATAGTATACAACTGGAATCTGTATGCTATTAAACATCAAAGGAGAGTTTAACAATTGCCTTTAAATAAATACAGGAAAACACAGTTCGGAAGAAACAGGGGAAGGTATATGATCCAATCTAATTTTCCTTATCGAAGTATCAAAGGATTAAAGGATTATCAGCTTACAGCAGAATGAATCACATAGAGGAGTAAGGCAATCTGGAAATGGTTTTGAAATTCAGAATTTATTGACAATTCCTTCTTTCCATGGTCAAGAACACACAGGTAGAGTTTGTCTTTATTTTAAAGGGTACAACTAAGCTACCATGACTCCAAGAATAAAATCTGGTCTGTGCAATCTGGCCGTCTACCAATCTCAGACAGAAAATCTCACAAGACAAGAATATAATAGGGAACTATACAACTCTCTATGGAAGAAAATAAACCATCAGAGGCCCAGCATCTGCCAGGTAGCAATGTTCCACTGCTGCTATTCTCTCCTTCAGGCCAGGAGATGGCCAGGGGAGTAAGAAGCTCTGTGCATTCTATTTCCAAAACATCTGAATTCACTGTCTTCTGAGGCTCCAAGAACTATTTAGAGTCCCTTTTCCAATAACAGCAGCATAGACAAACTAAAGACTCTCCCCAGGGGTTGGCTTCCTTTCTCAGCTCACTATGGCTCCCATGGAAGAAAAAGAGGAAAGTCCAGGTTTGTAAAGCCCAAAATAATGGCGACCTTCCTAGCATTTTCCATTTCCTTAAAACCCATCTCTTTCTGCTCTACTCAGGAATACAGAGGAGGCACTAAGGCCCAAAGTACCACTGTCCAGGTCCTGGGAGCAGATACGGTTTTATTAAGAGCATGAACTCTGATTTAAAAACAGCAAAGGGCTATCCTGGCATAAACAAACAGGGCTCTGATATTGAAGGAGCAAACTTTGCCCTGTGGGCTAATAACTACAGCCTCATCAGAAGGTATCTGAGCCTAAGTGGCTCCTAACTGAGTAAGGACTTTCTTCTCCTAAATTCCCAAGTAACCAGGAATGCAAGCCTGTTGTCCCAGTCTATTTAATCAGGTCATGTAAACTAAGATATATGGTTCTAGAAGAAACTATGACTTCACCGTAGGTAAACAGATTTCAAAATTATGGCTCTAAATCTATTAATTTAATATTCATTTAACTTTTCTCCATTGGTTAATTTAACTTAACAAGCAGTAGCAGATACAAGCCCTATTTAAGAAAATATAATGCAAAATACAATATTAAATAGTATAAACATTGGTAAATATCACTGGATTTTAATAGTCCACAGCCTATCATATGTACATGCTAAGGACTGTTCACTGCTTGTCATATACATGATGCATCTAAGAAATAAGATTTCAATCTGAACTTGAAATTTTAATTAAGTTCCTCAAAAATAAGGACATAGTTCATTCATGATAAGTAATGTACTCCCAACACAATACCTGGCTCATAGTAGTTGTTCACCAAGCACTGGCTTAATAAGTAAACTTAAGGTTAGGCAAATATCAAATGTATATAAGACTTTTTACTTCTGTGATTTTGATTCATTTTATAGATTACATTCCAATGTCTGCGTGTCTAAATGTTCTTTCTATATCCATCACTTAATCTGAGATATTTAGTTTCTTTGGGAGAAATATACAGGTACAATCTACCTTAGACAGAGAATTGACTGAGACAGATAGGCAGAGGGAGTATGTCACCTTCATTTTTATACTATAACAAAGGGGCCAAAGATGACACAGTTTTACATACAATACCTGGCAGCCAGCAACACAGTTTTGAACATATACATAGCCACCTAGCCTCCTCAGACTATGTTTGGTTACAGTAAACACTACAAAGATTACAGGAGACAAATCCTATTCCATTTTCTGACCTCAGATTTTCTCATCTTTCACATAATGATACACTTTTCCAAATGCCAGGAGAGCCTTTTAAGTTAAACAAATGGCAAGTGTCCCATTGTTCCTCCTTTACTGAAAATGATGTTGTAGGTAAATGCTTATTAGCATGGATACTCATTATTGTTAAGTGGAAATGATGAGTTACTAAACAATCTGTGGCATGCCCATCTCTTTTAGTATTAACATTAAAATAAATACATATTAAGTAGAACAAGATAAATTCAGTTTTTATTTTTTAAAAAACAATCCATAGCTAATTTTTTCATTTTTCAATTTCTGAAATTTTACTAGTGCTTATTAATTGTATGCAAGGGCTTCACTGTGATATTGCCATACATGCACTAATGTATTTTGATCAAATTCATCCCTCTATTATCCTTTCTTATCCCTTGTACCCCCGCTGCTCTGAACTTCAGAGCTTTTAGTGGGTTTTATTATGCGATTTTCATGTGTACATATACATATATATGTGCACATATATGTGTACATTTTCCTGTACACATGAAAATGTATATACTCTAGTATATATATAGTATATATACTATAGTGCTTATATTATATATCCTATGTAGACTATCTATAGTGTGTAGTATATCATGTATACATATATATAGTATAGACACTCTATATATACTACATTGAGTGTATATATAATATACATAGTACACTATATAGTATGCTATATAGTTTACACTATATATAGAGAGAAACAGATTATAGTCACCTAACTTCACTGCTTCTGTACCCCCAAACAATCCCCTTTTACACCCATGTCATATTGTCATATTGGGGTTTTTACATCTACATTCCACATAAGTAGAAGGTGATAGCTGTCTCTCCAAGCCTGGCTTGTTTCACTCATGATCTCTGTTCATTACCATTACAGACTCAGTTCAGAGAGCTTTCTCTAATAACTAAATAAAATGCTTGAAACAAGGGAGATTTTGAAAATAAATATGTGATTAAGAAAAAAGTAAGATACAGAAGGAGGTTGAAACCAGATGCCAATGGCCCACGTCTATAATCCTAGCTCCTCTGTGGAGGCTGAGAGCAGAAAGATCATGATTCAAGGCCATCTAGGCAGAAACATCTGAGGGATCCTATCTCAAAAGCAGCCAGCAAACCAGGTGTCAATGACTTATGCCTTTAATTCTAGCTACAGAGTAAAATGCTATCATTTGTGCATACACACACACACACACATAAAAGCATACATGCATACATGCACACACATACTCAGCAAAAAACAGAGCTAACGGCATGGGTCAAATGGTAGAATGCCTAGTAAACAAGAGGCCCTGAGTCCAAATTCCAATACTAATGCCATCCACCCCCCCCCAAGAAGAAAAGATGTTAAAAAGAAATACATGCATTGCTTGTTATAAATTTTCTTGAAAACAGTGTTTGTTTTCCCCATAAGAAGGCAACAACAGTGAAGTATCCATTACAGTTTTTCAAGTATCAGCAGAAGCATTCTCAACACTTCAATAAATTTCAGAAAGGACTTCTCTACTCTGCTTCTCCCACCATCATGTTAATGTCCACATAACATTGTCATTGCTGTTTGGTTTGGTTTGATTTTTAACTTAAGGGTGAACCATGAACATCCCCCAGGCATACAAACACTCACTCATCACACCAGCTTTGGTAAGCAGGGGTCTTTTCCTCACAGCCCCTCTATTAACACAAGGAAGGACTTTAGCATATCATCTTAAACAAAAGTCCCAAGGATGCATACAAAATGGAAATATAACTTTTACAACAATGCCATAGAGTACCCAAAGGGAATATTTTGGTATGGTGGAAGGAAAACATTTCACCAGAGATTGTGTTTTGTTGTTGTTGTTGGTAGTAGTCATGGGGCTTGAACTCAGGGCCTGGGCGCTCTCCCTGAACTCTTTTTTCTCAAGGCTAGTGCTCTTCAACTTTGAGCCACCGCATCACTTCTGCTTTTTAGATTGTTAATTAGAGATAGGAGTTTCATGGGCTTTCTTGTTCAAGATGGCTTCAAACCTCAGTCCTTGGATCTCAGCCTCTTGAATAGCTAGGATTATAGGTGTAAAGCCACCAGCCTCTGGCTCACCATGTTATATTTTAATAAATATTAAATTATTTGAAAGGCATTTTAAGTTACCTACTTCTGAGGTTAAGTTTTATTCCCAGTCTAAACATCACAGCAAATATCTGGATCCTGAAACCCAGAGAATTTTTTAACCTTTCACTCTACTTCTGTGGATGAACTAGGCTCATCTAACATAATCCTCCTTAAAATATTCTTGTAAGCCAAGATATTAATTTTGATAGCAAATAAAGGACTTCCTTTAATATTCATGTATATTTACAATAAAACTAAATAAATTCCTATACTTTAAAAAAAATTCTAACACTATGGTTTGGTTTTGGTAAAAAAAAAATTCAAAGTCTTTAATTTCAATGAATTTATAATTTAGAAGAACTGGCAGTTCTCATAAATTATATCCATGTGTATGGGCAGTGTGTATGCACAAAACTATTTTCAGGACACTATTTAAATAAGCCTCATGATTGAAGATTCTTATCTTACTATTGTTGCAAAATAACACACCACTTAATTATTTTAAAAACTGTATAGTTAAGATAGTGTAAAAATGAAACCTATTGAAGTTGGTCTTATTTAATAGTTAACATGTCTATAGTACTTCTAGAGTAAAACTCTTTTCCATTCTGTTTCATGTTTCAACCAGGTCATTTGCACTATGAGAAATGGACAGAAGCTGTAACACACTATGCAAAGTTTAAAATATGATTTGGTGAGAAAACACTATTATCAATGGCATAATTTCTGGGACATAGCAGAAAGGAGATTTGTATGCTGTGTTCATATGTGTGCATTCGTGTGTGTGGACATCTTGTTTCATATACATTCTTTTGGGCATGTGACTTTTCATATTTCTAAGCACTAACAATAATAATGTAGATTAGCTAGATTACCTGTAAGGCTTATTTGACCTTTTCAAAAGGATTGAGAAATAAAACAGAACTTTCTGGTCCCAACCAGTTTTTCAAAAAAAAAACAGCAAAAATACTCATACATAAATATGCCAATTGGAACATCTTACTTTACTTCAAAATATTAGACCTGTCAGGGACATCAAACCTTTAAGACCAAATGATACGAGGGATTTATTAAAACAGTGAATTATGTCTTACTTTTCTTTCCAGGTAAGAAAAGAAGCAAGCAGCTGGGTGCTGGTGGCTTAGGCCTATAATCCTTGCTACTCAGGAGGCTAAGATCTGAGGATGGAGGTTTAAAGTCACTTGGGCAGACAATTCTGTGAGATTCTTACATCCAATTAACCAGCAAAAAGCTGGAAGTAGAGGTATAGCTTAAGTGGTAGAACAACAGCCCAGAAGGAAAACACCAATCAAGAGCACAAGTCAGGAGTTTACACCCCATTTGGACACCAAAAGAGAAAAGGAATGAAAAAAAATTAAAGAAGCAAGCAGACTTCATTCTTACTCTAAAAATCTAGAACCAAAGAGTCTACTCAAATGCCCATGAATCTAAGTCTAAATGAGACTGAATCTGAAGTTATAAAACTGGACTCAATTTTTTCTCCCATGATGTTACACTCTTACCTTCATAATGTAATTCATCAACAGCTGGTGTAACTATATTCTTAACATTACACTAATTCATCCACTGCAAACCCCAAAGAAATGGCACAATGCAAAGTCATCCTAATCTCTTGAAAGTTTTTATAAAGAAGGCTTCTGAGTCCCTTCCCTGTTACATTCCATAAAAACATATAAAATTTATAAGTTAGGAATGAAAATAGTAAAGTCACGGGCCCACTGATAACCTGTAACAGAATTAAAATGTAACAGAATTAAAAGATGCAAGTTAAAAATTACTTACATTCCCAGATCTGTGGTACAAAACTCAGAAGGAAAATTCCCTTTCCCCACAAAATCTGTTAATTAATTGAAATCACCCAAAGAAGTCAGGCAGCCCAATATATCTAAAAGTCATAGAGACAAAACTTTTAAAGTTAAAATCAGATTCAAAGCTAAAAATCAACACACCCCATTTGCTATGCAGAGTACCTCTGCATAATTAAAATAAAGACTGCACTGAAATATATAAATGATAAGATGTATACGCTAGTTTTCCTTCACACTATGCCAATGAGGCTTTCTAAATCTAGATGCGTTTTGATCTGTCGTCTGGTTGAAGTTCCTAAAGCAGGAACTGGCAAGCTTCTTGGCTCATGTTGGAAATATGTTTCTCTCGAAATCATAAAAAGGAATTGAGAGATGTGGACTTCTAATTATGCTGAGACTTGGGAGGGAAGGAAGGTCTTCCAAAGTCACACTAGCCATCCCCCTTCCAAACAGGAACTCATCTCACCAACACAGAAATGGGTGAAAGTAGAGAGAATGACAAGAGACTGGAGAAAATGATGAACAGTTTTCAGATACATGAAGTGCAGCATGCTTTGCTTCTGAAGGTGGAAATAGAAACAGATAGTAGTCTTAATTTGTTTCTTAGAAAACAGAGAACCTAAAAATTTTGCCTGAGTAATAACCTCATTTAACACATAAGTTATTTCTCAACAACCCTGCAAGTAGGTACACAGTTAATAATTCACTAATAACATGAAATAATTTGGGCTGAGAATGAAGCTCTCTGATAAATTACTTGCCTAGCATGCACAAAGTCCTGGTTCAATGCTAAATACAAATGAACAACAAGAAATAATTTGAATAGATAAAACATATGCCACAGTTAACCTATCACGTAAAGTCTGTGTGCTTCTCAGGCTTACCCACTCTGAGTCTTGCATTAGATGAATTCAAACTGTGATAACTCATTTATAACCCATATGGGATTAAGTTAGACAATTAGAAGGGGCAATCAGTCATAACAAAAAATAAAATCCAGAAACTCACCAATACCTATAAGCACCATTTTTTATTACTGTCATTGTTACTGCTGGTAATGAAGAGCCTGAGGCCTGGGTGACTCTATCTCGAGCTAGTAACCATCTTGTGACGTATGAGTCATGCAGCTGACCATGAGCCCGACCTGGGAATGTAAAGAAAAACGATTCCCGGGCAACTAGGGACATAAACAATCCTTGGAGAAACCAGGAATTTCCTCCAGATGCATCAAGTCAGGTGCTCGGTGGCCATGTAGGACATGGTGACCCAGTAGTCAGACAATTCTCGGAACCAAAGATGGTGTTTGCTTGAGGCAGGATGTCGAAATATCTAAAACTCCAGAACAGCTCCTCCTAGGATCTGATGACCATTGTCTAAACCAGAAACCCTGAAGTTTAGCACGTATCTCCTTGAGACTCCCCTGTGGTGCAGGCCAACCAGTTTAAAGTACGTCAGTCCCCTTGATCTAACCAACAACCTGTTTCTGGTCCTTTCCTGCTTTGTAGTGCGCCAATCATACTATAGAGTTGTTTTATGATTTTCCCTCGGTGTGTAGTGATTTGTTACAAGATGCTATGATGTATGCAAAGTCCCTGCCTTCCCTAAAAAAGTGTATAAAAAGTGCTGTAACCCTGGGCTCAGGGCCTCTTAGCGTCACCGGTTACCAAGTGCGTGGAGGACCAAGCTCGAGCTTGTAATAAACGACTCTTTTGCCTTTACATTGGTCTTGGTCTCTGGTGGTCTCCGGGAGGGGGGGGTCTCGAGTCCGAGCATAGCAGCCTGGGGGCTCGTCCGGGATTCCCCTCATAAGCCCAATCAGACACCTTGATCAGAGAGTCGCAAGAAACGGCTGGTAAGTTGAGGCATTGCCATTCTGTAATTATCTGATATGTGAGTTGCCTGCAGGTTCCGTATTGGGGTTGGGAAGAGGTCTTGGCGGATGCACTATAAGACAGCCAACGGGATGGTGGGAGACATCCCCTGCACCCCTTCGGGGTAAACTATCCACTACTGTGGAAGTTTGAGTCCGGCACTTTCACACTGATAGTTTACAGGGTAGGTTATCCATTAGTGCGGACGTTTGAGTCCAGCACTTTCTGACTGATAGCTTACAGGGTAGATTGTCCACTAGTGTGGACATTTGGGCCCGACTGTAGTCCAGCACTTTCTGACTGAACAACGCGCCCGCTGTGAATGTGTCTTGTCTCAGTGTTCAGTGTTTTGTGTGTGTGTCTTTTGGAATTTTTGGAACGTTTCTCCTTTCAGATTCATCCGAATGTGAGGACTTGGAGGAGGCCGGCTGACACCCCCTTAAAATCTGCTTCTCCCTCTAGCTCTTGCCCTTCTCCCCTCCTTCTACTTTTGCTTTCTCATCTCACTTCACTGCCTAATGAAATTACTGTTTTCCCAGGTATTCTTGTCTCCAGCTGTCGGAGGCAAAACTGGAGTCTCGTAATCTGGAGTCTGGTAATGTTTTGCCGGACAATACCGCTGAAATGTTTCCACCAAGTGCCTCTGTCCACCCCTTCGGGATTTTAGACAGGCCAGCCGGCCCCCGCTCTTCTCCTTGGGATACTCTGAGTTGTAACTGCATTCCTAGTTCCCGAAAATGCCGGTTGTTTCGTTCTGTAACTCTTGTAATTGTTTTCCTTTGTGCTTTGTTTTGTGTATGAATTGTTGCACACAGAAATGGGACAAAATCCGAGCACCCCTCTTACCCTTCTGACAACTAATTTCAAAGATATTAAGGAAAGAGCTAGCAATTTAAGTGTTGAGGTTAAGAAAGAAAAATTAATTACTTTTTGCAGATCAGAGTGGCCTACTTTTGATGTCGGATGGCCCCTCAAGGAACCTTTGACATAAATACTATTTGGAAAATTAAACATAGGGTCTTTCTCCCAGGCAGAGCGGAACACCCTCATCAGATCCCCTATATTCTGGTATGGCAGAATTTGGTGCCGGAAGTCCTATCCTGACTATCTCCTTTTCTGCCCCCTTCTGCCGATAAAAACAGGATTTTAGCATTAAAAGAAACTAAGTCATCTGATCCCTCAGCTCCCCCCTACCCCATCCTGCAGGACGGGAGCAAGGATCTTCTTTTTTCAGATTCTGGTCTCCCTCCTTACCCCTCACTACCACCTCCGCCACCCCCTCTGGATCTACAAGAAGGGGAGGTGATGGGGGGTAAGGAACCTGGAGGATCTAGCAATAACTTGGAAGGACCAGCAGGGAGAACTCGTGGCCAAATTCAGAGAGCTGCCAGCTCATGTCTCCCTGACACAACAGTAACACTGCCACTCCAAGAAATCAGACCGCCGGATGAAACAGGAAACCCTAGACTTCAGTATTGGCCCTTCTCCACCAGTGACTTGTATAATTGGAAAACACAAAATGCAAAATTTTCTGATAATCCAAAAGATTTGATTTCTCTCTTAGAAAGTGTGATGTTCATGCACCAGCCGACCTGGGATGATTGTCAGCAGTTACTCCGAGTCTTGTTTACCACAGAAGAAAGACAGAGAATTCAAACAGAGGCTAGAAAGTTGGTCCCGGGGGATGACTACTGTAAATCCTAACTTAATCAATGCATCTTTTCCACTGACCAGGCCTCTGGGTGACGGATGGGACTACAACACGGCAGAAAGTAGGAGGAGACTACGGGTCTATCGCCAGACTCTAATGGCGGGTCTCAGGGGAGCAGCCCGCAAACCTACCAATTTGGCCAAGGTGTATATGGTCTTGCAAGGAAAGGATGAGTCGCCTCTAGTTATTTAGAGACTAATGGAAGCATTTAGACAGTATACACACATGAATCCAGAAGCACAAGAAAATCAGGCAGCAGTAGTAACGGCTTTTGTAAATCAGGCAGCATCTGATATCAAGAAAAAGTTACAAAAGTTAAAGGATTTGGAAGGGAAAAATATACAAGATTTATTGAAAATAGCTCAGAAGGTGTACAACAACAGAGATGCTACAGAGGAAAGGCAGCTAAGGGCAACCAAGGAAATGACCAGGGTGTTAGTGGCAGCTATGGAAGGAAGCAAGGCAGGACAAGAAAAAAAAGACCCTCACAGTGTCCCAATGGTCAAGGTCTGCACCAAGATCAATGGCCATTGGGCCAAGGAGTGCCCTAGGAGAAGGGGGCAAAAACCAAGGCAGTGGCAGCCCAGGAGGTCTCCAATGCTAATGGCTGGCCGTCCTGATGATGAATAGGGGCAACAGGGTTCGGCTCCCTTCCCTGAACCCAGGGTAACTCTTAAGATGGAGGGGACTCCAGTAAAGTTCCTGGTGGACACTGGGGCTCAGTATCCAGCCTTAACAAAACCTCAAAGAAAACTCTTGGCTAAAACCTCTTGGGTACAGGGGGTCACAGGAGTCAAACAATACCCATGGACAACAGAAAGAACAGTGGATCTTGGGATGGGACAGGTGTCTCAATAATTCTTGGTCATCCAGAAAGCCCCTACCCGCTACTGGGAAGAGACTTGTTAACTAAAGTCGGGGCCCAGATTCACTTCTATCCAAAAGGCCCCCAGATGATGGATGTCCAAGGGAGACCGATACAAGTGCTGACCCTGGCCTTGGAGGATGAGTACCAGTTACATCAACAACCCCAGGTCCCTGACCAAGAAATCAACTATTGGCTGGAGGAATGGGCGGAGACTGGAGGAATGGGACTAAAGAAGCATAGACTAGCTCTTTTCATCGAGGTAAAGCCAGGAGCTGACCCGGTCAGAGTCCGGCAGTACCCTATGTCCGTAGAAGCTCGGGTGGGGATAACACCCCACATTAGACGTCTACTGGAACTAGGTATACTGCAACCTTGCTGTTCGGCATGGAACATTCCTCTGCTACCAGTCCGCAAGCACCATTCCAATGAGTACAGGCCAGTACAAGACTTGAGGGAGGTCAACAAAAGGGTGACGGATATTCATCCTACTGTACCTAACCCTTACACCCTCCTGAGCACCCTGCCTCCTGACAAACAATGGTACACAGTTCTAGATTTAAAAGATGCCTTTTTTCTGCCTACCTTTGGCGCCCAAGAGTCAAAGCCTCTTCACCTTCGAATGGACAGACGTTGAAAGGGGCATCAATGGACAACTAACCTGGACAAGACTTCTTTAAGGATTTAAAAACTCGCCGACACTCTTTGATGAGGCCCTACATGAGGACTTGGGTGAGTTCAGAGAAGGCCACCCTAGCTTAATTCTGCTACAGTATGTAAATGATTTATTAATTGCAGCCGAGACTAAAAGGGAATGCATCCGAGGAACAGAGGACTTGCTCCAGACTTTAGGCAGCCTTGGTTATCAAGCGTCGCCCAAGAAAGCTCAGATCTGTTAATCAGAGGTAACCTATTTGGGCTTTCTACTGAAAAGGGGGCAGCAGTGGCTCACAAGGTCAAGGAAAGAAACTGTCCTCAAGATTCCAAGACCCCAGTCTCAACGACGAGAGGGAGTTTTGGGGGTCAGCCGGCTTTTGCCATCTACGGATCTCAGGGTTTGCTGAACTGGCTAAACACCTTTATGAGGCCACTAAGGAGCCTTTCTTATGGACAGAAGAGACTGAACAGGCATTTAATCATATAAAGACTGCCTTGTTATCAGCCCCAGCATTGGGGCTCCCCGATGTCACCAAACCCTTTTATCTATATGTGGATAAACATAAGGGGGTAGCAAAAGGGGTCCTAACCCAATATCTGGGCCCATAGAAAAGACCAGTAGCCTATCTATCAAAGAAGTTAGACCCAGTGGCAGCTGGATGGCCACCGTGCCTGAGGATGATAGCCGCCACTGCCCTAATGGTAAAGGATGCCCGACTTACCCATTACCAAGGTCTGTCACTCAACCCTCTCAGAATCAACTTTCAGGCCCCCACGGCTCTCAACCCCGTGACCCTGCTACCAGACCCGGACCTAGAAGCACCAGTGCATGACTGTTTCGGAGATCCTGGCCTAGGTCCATGGCATCTGAGAAAACTTAAAGGACCAGCCACTACCAGAAGCTGAGCTCGTGTGGTTTACGGATGGAAGCAGCTTTGTTCATCAAGGACAGAGGTATGTGGGCCTGTCGGTAGTGGCTGACACTGATGTAATCTGGGCCCAACCCTTGCCAGCAGGCAGGTCGGCCCAGAGAGCTGAGCTGGTGGCACTGACCCAAGCTCTGACACTGGGAAAGGACAAAAAGCCAACTGTGTATACTGATAGCCGATATGCCTTTGCAATGGCTCATGAGCACGAAGATATTTACAAGGAGAGGGGACTGCTGACAGCTGAAGGCAAAACCATTAAAAATAAGAAGGATATCTTGGCCTTGATTACTGCCCTCTAGTTGCCTAAAAAGTTGGCCATTATCCATTGCCCTGGGCATCAAACACCTGAAGACTCTGTAACTCGAGGTAATAACTTGGCCAACAAAACAGCCTGAGAAGTGGCATTGCAAAGAGACTCAATAATGGTGATTGACCTCCCAGACCCCGGTGCAAGGAGTCTTCCAAGCACACCTATATACACCAAGGAAAATTTAGAATGGATTGATAAACTACCAATGACACAATACTTAGATGGTTGGTGGAGAGACTCTAAATGCAACATAATTTTACCAGAACAATTGGGAAGCAAAGTCTTGCTTAAGCTACATCGGAGCAATCCTATACTAGCCTAAGGGAAACTATAGACATTAAGGAACTAGAAAACTCTATAAGTCATTTACAGGATTCTGACTTCCCTGTCCGAAGTGGTTCTTCAAAACTGTAGGGAGTTGGACCTGGTTTTTATGCAGCAAGGTGGCTTATGTACTGCACTAAAAGAAAAATGTTGCTTCTCTGTGGGCCACTCAGGAGTAAAGATCCCATGGCAAAAGTTTGGGAAGGACTAGCAAAGAGAAAAAGGGAAAGGGAACAACTGGAAGGTTGGTTTGAATCTTGGTTTAATTACTCACCCTGGCTAATGACCCTGTGCTCAACACCATACTATAGTTTTTATTCAAATTATCTTCTTTTAAAAGGGCTGGGAAGTTGGCTCAGTAGTAGAGTGCTTGCCTCATATGTATGAGGCCCTGGATTCAATTCCTCAGCACCACATTAACAGAAAAAAGCTGAAAGTGGCTGTGTGGCTCAAGTGGTATGGTACCAGCTTTGAGCTGATGAGCTGAGGGACAGCGCCCAGGCCCAGAGTTCAGACCCTATGACCGACAATAATAATAATAATAATTTAAAAAATGGAGCAATGATTCTCACTGGACATTATGTTGAGAATGAACTATACAACTTGTGGGTGGGATGGGAGGAAAAAACTGGGAGAGAGTGAAGGAAGGGGTGACCTTGTCCAAAAAGAAATGTACTCATTACCTGACTTATGGAACTGTAATCTCTCTGTACATCAGAGAGATGTACAGAATTTTTAAATTGTGCCAGCTGCCAGTGGTTCATGCCTGTAATCCTAACTACTCAGGAGGCTGAGATCTGAGGATCATGGTTTAAAGCCATTCCAGGCAAGAAAGTCTGTTGAGACTCTTATCTCCAATTAAATACCATAAAGCTGGAATTGGAACTGTAATGTCTCATAAATAAAATTTTCACATGATTGAAATAGATTCTTAAAAGTGTTCACTTTTTGGTAATTGTAAACATTGTAAATTACAGTCTTTCTAAATTGTGTTACATTATGTTGCTGTTCTCTTAAACATAACGCTATATTATAAATAAGATAATTTTATGTCTCTCTGTGTGTGTGCTGGTCCTGGAGCTTGTACTCAGGCCCTAAGCAATGTCCTTGAGGGTTTTTTTTTTGCTCAAGGCTAGTGGTTGTTCCCACAACACCACTTCTGGCTTTTTTGGGTAGTTAATTGAAGATAAGAGTCTCAGGGACTTTTCTGCCTAGGCTGGCTTTGAAACTGCTATCCTCAGATCTCAGCCTCCTGAGTAACTGGGACTACAGGTATAAGCCATCACAGGCAGCTTTAGTATTGTTTTAAATGATTTTAAAGGACAAGTATTCAACAATGGATACATTTCTTAAACTGTTCCACATAACAAAATGGGCAAATATTCTTCAGCAGTACTCACTAGAAAAATAGCAGTAAAGTGACATGCTCAAAGACTTCCCAATTTCATTTAAAAATGTCTTATATCTCAAAGAAAAACTGGAAGAAAAAATTATGCCAACATTCGAAAATCTGCTAACTACAGATGGCAGAATTAGAAAAGAATAATTTTTACTTTCTTTGTATTTTACATTTTGTGGGATTCAAATACTTTTACCCCTGCCCTCACTTTGATTTCACAACAGAGCCCAGCCCAGGAACAAGGAATACATGAAGCTTCCTGGTCAATGACAAGGATTAATAGGTCTAGCCATGGCCAAAACTTTGAAATTACTTTTTATCTCACAATCCAAAGACAAATAGATTCTCAAAAGGGAAGTTTAAAGTATCTAAAACCACTGAAGAGGCCAAATCATAATTTGCTTTTACTGGCTGAGTCATGGAATTTTAGTAAAATCCTGATGAAAGATTTTTAATTATGCAATTATATCCAAGCTGTCTTAATGCCTGAAAGAAATTTCATTGTCCTTAGGATAAAGCTCCTTTCACATAAGATCAAGATTAGATAAATATAAGGTTTGGGTCTGCTGATGAACTTCTAAAGTAGAGTTTAAAGTAGAAAAAGGTTTGATCTTTATAACCACCAAAGAAACTTGGCTATGCTAAAATTTTTCCAACAAAAAGAAATTGGATTTTTTTTTTTTTTTAAATTTTGGGGATTTGTGTTGTGGAAACAGGGTTTCTTGCTTCATAGCCTAGGCTGGTCTTGGACTTTAGAATCTCCAATAAACTATTCAAGTAATCAAAAGTGGCTCTGTGGCTCAAGTGTAGAGCACTCAACTTAGGTAAAAGAAGCTCAGGAACAGTGCCCAGACCCGGAGTTCAAGCCCAAGGAATGGAAATTAAAAAAAAAAAAAAAAAAGACTAGAGTTCCAGAAAGAAAAAAAAAAAATCAATCCAAGGTCAAGATCCATCTCAGCGACTCCATCATTGCATCAAATACACACTGATTACTTTGGGAAATATTATTGAAATTCTTGGCTTCTATGTCTCACAAGTTGTCTACAATGCTATAAATATGCATCTATAGCAATTAACTACCTAATGCAATCATTAGCAAAAAATCCAGATATTACATCCAATAATGAGAATTCAAATTAAAAACTAATATTTTTACTTTTTTAAAAAAGACACCGAAACTTCCAGGGCATGCTGCCTGGAGCTGGGCTAGCTGCGCGCGCGGCTCCCCTAGGTTTTTGTGTTTATATTCTCCCAACTGCAATGAGCTTCCTCAAAAGTTTCCCACCGCCGGAGCCGGCTGAGGGGCTCCAGCGGCAGCAACAGCCAGACACCGAGGCTGTGCTGAACGGGAAGGCCCTCGGCACTGGTACCCTCTACATCTCTGAGAGCCGCCTGTCTTGGTTAGATGGTTCTGGATTAGGATTCTCACTGGAATACCCCACCATTAGCTTACATGCAGTCTCCAGGGATCTAAATGCCTATCCTTGAGAACATTTGTATGTTATGGTGAATGCCAAATTTGAAGAAGAATCAAGAGAATCTCTTTCTGATGAAGTAGACGACAGTGATGATGATGTGGAACCTATTACTGAATTTAGATTTGTGCCTAGTAATAAATCAGCATTGCAGGCAATGTTCACTGCAATGTGTGAATGTCAGGCCCTGCATCCAGATCCTGAGGATGAGGATTCAGATGATTATGATGGAGAAGAATATGATGTAGAAGCACACAAACAAGGACAGGGGATATCCCTACATTTTATACCTATGAAGAAGGATTATCCCATTTAACAGCAGAAGGGCAAGCCACACTGGAGAGATTAGAGGGAATGCTCTCTCAGTCTGTGAGCAGTCAGTATAACATGGCTGGAGTCCGGAAAGCAGATTCAATAAGAGATTATGAAGATGGCATGGAGGTGGATACTACACCAACCGTTGCTGGACAATTTGAGGATGCAGATGTTGATCACTGAAAGGACTTTAATTTACTTTAAGATTCTGCTTGGGACTGTAGGAGGGAAGTTGGTGCCTCTTCCACTGTGGAATGGGGCTGATGAAAGGCTTTTTTTCCTTCAAAACTCACTTGAACCAGTTCTTTCTTAAGACAACTATAATGAGGCAGCAGGTTGTCACCAGCAGAAGAAACTATGACCTTTATTAACAAAGGTGAGTTAACTTAACCAAGGGGGTGTTTGTAGTTTATCACTTGCCCTTCTGTGTTTGGTGTTGTCTGAGTAGGCCACTCTTTCCTGCCTTTGATGCACTTCTCTGACCACTAGCAGGTCTCGGGTGAAACACACAGGAGCTTGGGGTATGGGTTGACCAGGGTGGGATTTGCAAGAGAGAGTCTGAAGCTGAAACGCCTTTGTAAGGAAACCTTTTCCCTTAAGAGACAAAGCCAAGATCACAGAGAAATTAGCCTCTGTTGTGTTCCACATGGACATGAGTCTTTATAATTTCGAGCCCAGATGAATGAATTCAGGCCTTGCTGGCAACTCTGGAAAACCCCAACTGAATCCCACCACTGATGCAGTGGGTAGCTTCTGCCCTGCTTTACCATCTTCTCTGGTCTCTTAAGTTATAGCCTTGATTTCCACTCTCTTAGGTTCTATAACAGATCAAAAGAACTGTGATGAAGTCCTCAGAGTCCTTCCTATGATAATTGTTTTGTCTTTGTAATAGCTTAACAAATAAATCTAGATTTTCTATTAAAAAAAAAAAGACACCAAAACATACATCCATCTATGTATACATTACACTGACTCTGAAAATACAGAGTTTAAATTCTTGGTATGGAAACTATATGTATTTGTTATGCAAACTACACACACATATGGAAACTATACGTATGTATATTTACACACGTGTGTGTGTGTGTGTGTGTGTGTGTTTGTGGTGTACAGCACTCGGTAACTTTTTTTTTTTTTTACTATTACCAATCATGAAAAAAAAACAACCAATTTTTGGAGTATGTCTGGAACATAAACAGACATACTCTCTAGTCATTCCCTGGATAGATCCCCAGTGTGATCTAACTTGATCTTTGGGACTGGTGTTTCTCCCCTTTTGCATCCCTCTCTTACCTCTAGCACAAAGCCCCAGTCTCCACATTGGGTAATCCTTTCTTCCAATATCTAAACTGCCAATGCCATTAGGAGAATAATCTCAGCAGAAAGGATGGTCAGGATCTAAATAAATATGTGGCTTTGAACTCTGTCTGGATTATAAATATATTTAAGGAAGTTCTAAGTACCCAAATGTTGGTTGAAGTATCTTATTTGGCTCACTGGAGAAATAGCTGAATCTAGGTCTGGGGTAAGGAAAGCATACAATAAATGTATAATGTCTTATTAGGCCCCCAAAATAAAATTGTTCAAATAGTCATTCACACATGACAAAAGGACACAGGATCTAACTTGTGGGAAGTCTGAACATGACATAGATGAATTGTAGCACAACATATTTTTAAATATTCAACCATAAATCTATAGGTATTCATGAGAAAGGGGAAGAGGAAGAATTTCTTTGTAAAGCATGCCAGTTAATACACCTCAAAGGAACAGTAGAAAACATTGCCACGTTGTAACCACCAAGGCACTAATTGATTCAGTCAAGGATCATTAATGGATCTAAAGCCATTAGAGAAAAGGATTGTTGTAGAACAGGATACTCACACAGTCTTAGGTATCAACCCACATATTGCTGGCCATTTTCCTAGGGGAAAAGTTATCTTTACAATGTAGAGCTCAAGAAGACCAACCCATCCAAGTGAAGCTCAGCATAATCAGTTCTGGGACAAACACCATGTATATCACAGTGCTATGGAGTATACCTGGCCAGACATGTTCTATCTAAATCAAATCGTAAGATAACAACTGGAAAAATTCAGATTGTGATATATCCTATCAGACAAATGTTCTGTTATCTTCCAAGGTATCAGTGACATGAAGAATAAAAATAAAACCAGGATGATTTATCTAGATTAAAGGAAACTAAAGGAACAAAATGCAATGAATGGTTGCTGGCAAATCTTGGATTGGGAGGTGATATAAAAGACATTGGGATAATTGATGAAATGTGAACATACACTCAAGCATTATCTATACAATAGTATTGTCAACGGCATAAATTATGTAAAAGAATAACTTTTTGTTTGGGAGATACATATTGAAGGCTAAAGGGTCATGATCTCTACAACAAACTCAAATGGTTCCAGAAAACTTATTCTTGATGTGGATGTGTATAAACACAGAGAAAAAGATACAGACAGATATGATACAGAGAAACAGCACAGAGCCAATTTGGAAAAATATCAACATTTTATGTAGCAAGCTAACCATATCCTACAAAATCCAGTAACCATGGTTACACTCCCCAGTTTTATTAAAGTAAGATAATAAAAGGAAACTGACACAAATAGTCATGTAATTTCTTCAGTGCTAGAGCATTCAGTCCATTAAAAAAGAAATCTTACTTTGCTTCTCTTCTGAAATAATTAATAGTTGGGAAGATCTTGTAAAAGGAAAGAAACCCAGGAAAGAGGGTGCGCATGGGTAAAAATTATCAACAGACTACTTCAGTTCTCCTCTACATAGTGAACAAAAGGAACATCTGCCTTTACTTGCCCTTCTGCTAGGAAACTATGTGTGTGTGGGGGGGGGGGGGGGAAAGCAGGCAGTCCTGTAACACTCTATGTAAGCCAGCACACATCCCAGACCTACATCTTTAAGCAGCTGTGTCCAACCTGACATATCTGAAAACAGAATTCATACCACCAGACTGGACCCATGTAGGAGACCATTAACAACTCTTCCTTTAGCCTATACAATGTCAAAGCAGTAGTTTCAT
The DNA here is from genome assembly GCF_024711535.1 of Dipodomys merriami. Classification (NCBI taxonomy): domain Eukaryota; kingdom Metazoa; phylum Chordata; class Mammalia; order Rodentia; family Heteromyidae; genus Dipodomys; species Dipodomys merriami. Next base: position 42,498,154 of record NW_027206512.1, on the reverse strand, counting down.
CTTTCAATTCTCTCTTTCAGTGGCCCACTCTTCACATTTCTCTGCCTCATCGCTATCCTCAAGAGCATATTATGGGCCCAAGGCCTCATCTCTTCCAGTCAAAGCAGTATTCTCTGTTCTTCCTCAGTATTTTCTTTTTTCTTTTTCTTTTTCTTTTCTTTTTTTTTTTTTGCCGGTTGGGAGGCCTAAATTCTTGGCCTGGGTGTTGTCCCTCAGCTCTTCAGCTCAAGGCTAGTGCTCTGCTTATATAGTGCTGAGGAATTGAACCTAGGGCCTCATGTATGCAAGGCAAGCACTCTACCACTGAGCCACCTTCCCAGCCCTTCCTCAGTATTTTCTATCCATGACACTCACCTGGCATTTCTAGACATCTGTGCTACATAGCACTGAATTAATACTTGGTGAAGGCTAAGTATTTCACTATATTGTCTCATTTTTTAAAGCCCTAAATTCTGTAAAATCATTTACATCACTGAATACTTATTTTACAGAAAAACTGGATGGTCAGACAGGGGTCATAGAATTATAATGCCAATACTCAGGTTCTATTCTAATACTAAAGTGCTTCGGTGTCTGAAGGGTTTTATTTTAACCATGCTTATTCTCTGTCTGGAACACAACAATGCTCATAGCTCATTGATTTGCATTTCAAGTTTCCACCTAGAGATCATTTGTGTTTCTAAGCCAATCTCTCATCCTTTGAAGCATCAGCCTGTCTCCCCTTTTAGCCCCCTGACTCTGTGTTCAGCACCCTGAACTGCAGGGCCTGGGGCTACACATGCCTACTACACAGGAGGCTCTGAGCTGATGGATATCCATGAGACTACTGAGCTTCTCCTGGTTGCTCTGCCCTAGTTAAAAATTTTCACCTCATTTTTATCTTCATTATGTTCTGAGGAAAATTATTTTAGGGAAGCATGACAGAGAGAAATGGAGAAGAACAGAGAATATAGGTATACCTTGGCCATTGGTTCCTTTCTGCTCAGCTGCGGCCCTGGGTATAATAAGTTAAAGAGTGGCACTTCCAAATTTTCACCTACAGGTAACAGTGCTCTATACAAATTATGATTCAGATGTTGGAGACGTTGAGGTCCCCAAAGATGTCAACTCAGTTCATCCACAAATCTTGATTTGAAGGATCAAAACATTCTAGACAGTTACAGTTCAACAGAACCCACTAAAAGCACAGAACCGGTGGGCTAAAATGATCCATGTAAATTCACACAATGTTTGTCCTAACTATCTCTGGGTTTCTTTCTCCTGTTTTTCCACAATTTTCAGGTATTCCATAATGACTCATTGCTGATGGAAATAAAGTTCCTATGCGCTCCCCCAGACTAGATTTGGACATTTTCATTCAGGGCTTTTTTTTTTTTTAATGTCAGTACTGGAGTTTGAGGACTTCATTATTTCATTCAGCTTTTCCACTCAGGGCTGGAACTCCACCACCTGAGCCATCCCTCCACTTCTGGCTTTTCTGTTCATTAGCTGAAGGGAAGAGTGTCCTGGATTTGTCTTCCCAGGCTTATGTCAAACCAAACTTCTCTGATCTCAGCTCCCAAACAGCTGGCATTACAAGTGTGAGCCACTAGTGTCCAGTAGGCTAGCAACATCTTTGCTTAACATACTTTAAAGGGCTAGACTATGGAAATAACATGATGGTGAATTCAGTTATTTCCCTAACACAGCAATTATCCTTAATATGTAGTCATCCTCACCAGTACTGTTTTCTTCTCAGGTTCTTTTCCCTTTAAAAAAGAATTGACACAGTTGGAATGTAATAAAAAGCAAGCCAAATGAAGGACCAAAGAAGAAACCAGCAGGCATTATACTGAATGTCTTCCAAGTGGGTCAATAGAACTGCATGAAAGTGGAAACTGGTGGAAACACTTTTCTCTCTGCAGAGGCGTGATGAGCTGGGCTGTGCAACAAGGCTAAATTAAGGGATAAATTAAAGCAGAGCTCACTGTGCACCTGCAGAAGGGAGTGAAATGATTCCATACAGCCCCTCTTCCAAAGCACAACAAGGAAGGGGAGATCATTAAGTTCACACGTGCAAGGATACATTTCCAGCGCACGTGACCCATCTCCTGTGAAGTAGCAGTGCAGACCTGGTTAGACTTGAGTTTGTAGAGGGGCAGTCCTGGCTGGTGAGCTTTTTACACTCACCTTGATGCCTGTAGCAATTCCTGACACTAGATGACTGTGATATTGAGACAAAGACAAAGGAGGAGGTTGGACATCCCATAACTTAAGCAGGACTCTGGTTAAAGCAGAGCCCTCCCACGCCTGTCTGCTCCCTTCCCACTACAGGGCAAGTACTTCTCACCACGGCTTTGGGGAGTCAGACTGATTTCACCCCCGGTCCTGATATTTTGTCTTCAAGAAAAATTGTGAAATGCATCAGGAAATTCCACCCAAGGAGTGAAACACAGTCCAGCAGGCTTACAAATGCAAGGAAGCCACAAATCATTTCTGTGGTGTCTACTCAGCACGGTTAAGGATGTGGTTTCCTATCTGTGAAGGTGAGACACATTAGACACTAGCTCAGAAAACAATGTAGCATTGTATCCCTGCTGAATTAATTTGACTCTAGTAATCACAAGTAAGCATTTGCTGAGTTATTAAAAATGTGATCACTTGAGATTGCAAAACCAGCATCCAGCCAGGCACTAGTGTCTCATGCCTGTAATCCTAGCTACTCAAGGGGCCCAAGAGAAAGAGAACAGGCAAAAAAAATTTATAGGACCCCATTACAAACAATAGCTAGGCATGGTGACATTTGCTGATCATGCCAGGAAGGATGCATAGGAGGCTGAAATCAGGGGGATGCCTGTTTCAACCCAGTGTAGCACATACTTGTCATCCCAACTATAGCAGGAAGCATGGGCCAGACCATCCCAGGCAAAAGTTGTGACCCTGTCTCAAAAACAAGTAGAGCAAAAGATTGGAGGTACGAGTTAGAGCACCTGCATTATCTTGGTAAAGAAAAAGGCAAAACTTATTTGGATTTCTTCCATTTGTTTCCTGTTTTTACTCTGAATTACACTGTCACTACATAGGGGTAGAGCTTGGGGTAATCGCTACAATATTCATGGTGTGTCATGGCCTTAAATGTCCTATTAAAGATATTTAGGGTCTCTATAGCTGAGTGAAATGCCATCCACAGTATTTCAGCTGTGGATTATTTTTATGCCAGTATTTGGGGCTTGAATTTAGGGCCTGGGCACTGTCTCTTAACTTTTTCATTCTAGGCTGGTGTTCTATCACTGGAGCTACAGTTCCACCTCTGGCTTTTTGATGGATAATTGGAGATTAGAGTAACACAGACTTTCCTTATCAGTCTAGGTTTGAGCCAAGATCCTCAGTTCTCAGCCTCCTGAGTTGCTAAGATTACAGGCATGAGTCACTAGTGTCCAACTTTAATTTTTTTTAAGACCATAGAAAATAGGATGCTGGGAAGGGATGGTAGGGGAAAAATAAAAGAGGAGGCAACAATGCTGGATAAAAAAATATACTCATTACCTTACTCATGTAACTGTAACCCATCTGTACAGTAACTTTACAATAAAAAATATTAAAAACAGGATGCTGGATTGAGCAAATTTGACTATAAACTAATATTACATAATATTGGAAACTATTGTTAATTTTGTTAGGTATGACAGTGGACTATGTTTAGGTAAGGTAGTATCCTTATATTTTGGAGATGCATTTACATAAGAGTGAAATGTCATGAGTACTATAATTTATTTTAAAATAAATCATCAAAAATATATTTCTACAGATAAAGCAAGCAGAAAAGAATGGTAATAACTATTAATATCAGATAGGGGTAAGTGGGGTTTTTTGTGTCATCCTTTCTACTTTTCTCTAAGTCATTGTGTGTCAGGCAACAACTGTCCCCTGAGACAAGATGAATCCCAAATGGAAAAGGATAGGTTTTAACCTAGCCAGATTTCATAGCTCATGCATGTAATCCCAACACTTGGAAGATAAGGCTGGGTGGTTCATTTTAAAACTTATTCTCATACATTTACATCCTATTTCTCATACAACATTAAGAAGTTTCAGACTCCACATTCTCCAGCTTAATTCAGTATGTTTTTATCAACATGGCCAGGAAGGCATTTATCATCTCTCTTCCCTTGCAAGTCATGTCAAATAAGTCTCAGAAAGGCAGTAAGAAGTTCAATTTTTTAAAATTTAAAACAAAAGCAAAAACATTTATTTACTCATTCACTGTTTAAAATGTTCAATTCCCCAGGTCTATAGACAACCTTAACCCCAGAACTTCATGTATGGCTAGAGTATATTAATGAAGATATTATTATCATTATTATTGGAGATATTATTAATGAAGACATTAATATACTCCACTCCTCCCTGAAGAAGGAACGGGGCCTCTCAGACATCTGGCCGAGGGTCTACTCTCTACTATATGAAATGACTTTCAACACTATACTTGTGAGATCTGCTATACTTGCACATACAAACCCTTTCTTTTTTTTCTTTTTTTTGGGGGGGGTCCAGACGTGGGGCCTGAACTCTGGGCCTGGGCACTGTCCCTCAGCTCTTCAGCTCAAGGCTAGTGCTCTACCACTTGAGCCACAGCGCCACTTTCGGCTTTTTTCTTTTTGCTTATGTGGTGCTGAGGAATCGAACCCAGAGCCTCAGGCATGCAAAGCAAGCGCTCTACCACAGAGCCACCTTCCCAGCCCCCATACAAACCCTTTCTAAGTGAAGCTAGTTCAATAAGTCATCAGAGTGACAATGATTCTTCTTCCCACCAAACTCCTAGAAAATACAGGAAAGCCAGTACAATGATTACCACAAACAAACATTCAACACACTCTGTCTGATAATTAATGACAAAAATTACATAGCAACATTAAGATATTTCACTATTTGAATTCTGTGTATGGATGCTAATAGTATCGCCATTGTTTTACACATGAGGGAAATTAAGGCTTATGAGCTAAAGTCAGACACAGAACTCATTCCAATTTGTGGTGGCTAAATTTGGGGCTCCTGGGGATTCTTCAAGGCTTGCTCTCTCTAGCCAGATACTTAGAATCCCTCCCTTCTGGCAATTTTGTGCAGTTCCTTGACTTCTGGTAGTCTTACTCCTGATGAAGTTATTAGATATGGAACAGATTAGTGGCTGAGGATGCATTTGTTTCCCCTACCAGACTAGTATCATCTCTTAGCAACACAGTACACTGAAGAGAAAGAGGGCTTCCCCTCGAGACTCCTAGCTAACCAGGAGCTGAGCTGACTGCCACAGCAGAGCAGCCTCATGAACAGGTACCCTACTGAGTTCAAAGTACTTAGCCAAGTTCCAAGAACAACTTTTATCAAACGCATATGGCTTTTGCATCATCATAAAGTCAGAAGAATTCTAAGCCATTGTGAATCACGTGTGTCTCCTTCATACCTGGAGGTTCTCTTTCTGCAGACCACACACTGTTCGTGTGTTCCATCTTCTGAGCAGAATTATGGAAGCCTACATGGAACCAGATACATTCACATCTAACTCCTCTCTGCTAATGCAGTGCCACTCACATGGTGGGGGCCCCCCACTGTCCATGGCCCATAACCACATGGACAACCCCACACTGGGAGACTTGCCCATGGGCAAAAGTCACAAAACAAATGCATACCCTGTTCCAGATCTTCAAAACATATGAGAAGTTCCAGGGGGCCTGTTCTTTGACTTAAAAGAAACAGTATTTTTAAGTTTCACAAGATAGCTAATAACCATAAGCAGGGAAAAAAAAGGTTCTCCCATTGCAGAGATCCCCAGCCAAACCTCCAAAATGAAGTCAAGGCCCCTTAGGCACTGTGCCACAAGGCCTTCAATTAGCTCCTGCATCTTGGTATAAGCTTATTGGGTGAATTTACCATTTTGTTACTCGAAACTTTGCATTTCAGATTCCAATAAAATGTCCTTTTTTTTTTTAATTGCTGAGGTTTGAACTCAGGGCTTATGTTAAGCAGGGACTCTTGGGCACCACTTGGGCCACAGCTCTACTTCTGAGTTTTTGGCTAACTGGAGATAAGAGTCTCATTGACTTTCCTTCTAGCCTGGCTTCAAACCTCAGATCTCAGCCTCCTGGGTAGCTAGGATTATAGGCGTGAGCCCCCAAACCCAGCAGAGTCAAGTATCAGTTTTAAAAATTCAGCTGTCTGTCTACTATAGAGCCATGATAACAAAGACAGCTTGGTATTGGCACAAAAAGAGATCTAAAGACCAATGGAACATATTAGAAGACCCAGAAATAAACCGCATATGTACAGAGAGTTGATATTTGACAAAGAAGCCAAAGATCTACAGTGGAAGAAGCACAGCCTCTTCAACTACTGGTGCTGGGAAAACTGGATGGCTACATGCAGAAAATTAAAAGTGGGTCCTAGCCTGTCACCATATTAACATCAACTCAAAATGGATTAAAGGCCTTAACATTAAACCTGATACTCTAAAATTACTACAGGACAGAGTAGGAGAGACACTTGAACTTACAGGCACAGGCAGGAACTTCCTAAACATTGTCCCAGGGACACAACAAATTGGAGAGAGACTCAATAAATGGGACTACCTTAAAATAATAAGTTTCTGCACAGCTAGATAAATAGCAACCAAACTAGAAAGAAAGCCAACTAATTGGGAAAAAATATTTACCAGCAATATATCAGACAAGGGCCTAATAGCCATTATATATAGGAAACTCAAGAAACTAACCCCTCCCAAATCTAACAAACCAACCATGAAATGGGCAAGGGAGCTAAAGAGAGACTTCTCAAAAAAAGAGATAAAAATGTCAAAGAAACACATGAGGAAATGTTCATTATCCCTGGCTGTAAAGGAAATGCAAATAAAAACAACACTGAGATACCACCTTACCCCACTCAGAATGGCCCACATCCTAAATTCAGCCAATGACAACTGCTGGAGGGGAGGTGGAGAAAGGAATCCTATTGCATTGCCTGTGGGAATGGATACTAATACAACCACTTTGGAAAGCAGTCTGGAGGTACCTCAGAAAGCTAAATATAGACCTTCCCTATGACCCGCCATAATGCGCCTAGGCCTCTACCTTGAGCAACAGTAAACCAGGAAACCAGGAAACAAGGACACATGCACCTCCATGTTCATTGCAGCACTGTTCACAATAGCCAAGATATGGAAACAACCCAAATGCCCCACTACTGATGATGGATCCAAAGACTGTGGTACCTATATACAATGGAATATTATGCAGCCCTTAGAAAGGACTAAATAATGGCATTTGCAGGGAAATGGATGGAACTAGAGCAAATCATTTTGAGTGATGTAAGCCAAGAGCAAAGAGACAAATGGCACATGGTCTCCCTGATATGTGGATGCTAAAGCCAAAATGCAAAGAGATATGACAAAATAAACAGGACTCAAGAAACAAAGGACTGCCACTCATTTTGTTCTATCATTGCTAAATGACTCCATGTTATTAACCACATATATGGTATATATATATATATATATATATATATATATATATATATATATATATATATATATATGCGCACAACATAGGGAAGCTAGGAGAAGGACACAGAATCAGTGGGAAACAGGATAACATACAACACAAGGGGCCTATCAGCTGCACAGAACATAGATGAAAATGAACTAAGCAACCCAAAGACAGTGATGGCAAGGGAGGAATAAGAGGGAAAGAAGGAACAGCTTATACTAAGCAAAAGGAAAGAAATGTAAGTATCACCTGATGTGGAAGAAATAATTGTATTGTCAAAGCTCATAGAATTCACAAACTTTATAGACCATTATAATGACCATTGTGAAAGTTAAAATGTGTTTATGACTTTAAGTATCACTATTCCACAATACTGTGAAATATGAGAAATCTATGTAATCACCTAATACCAATTTTTAAAAAAAGAACAAAAGTGAGAGGAGTGAGTTAGGAGCGATGGGTGACAATGTTATTGGATACTTTGTAATCATATACTGTTTTGTAGAATGGGAACTTCCTTGTAAAACCACTTAAAGATAATTAAAAAAATTTTTAAGAAAAAAAATTCAGCTGTCTGGTTAAAATTTTAAAAAAGAAAGAAAGTGACTAATTCAGGATGCTAACTACTCTTCAGGCACCAGGACATCACAGAAATCACTGAAAGAAGCAGTTTACTGAGAAGGACTTCTGGGTCTTCAGTTGGTCCAACAGTGGAAAATGAAAACCATTTGGATTGAAGCAACTAGCTTTCAATACTGGCTTTGTTGGTTTTTAACCAGAAAAACCCAAACTGGATATAGTTCAGCAAGGTTTTATATTTCCACCTAGCTTGCTGTATTTTTCCTTCTGTGCTTAACTGTAAGAGATACTTTGTTTAAAAAGTTAAAAAAAAAATACCTCAGTAACACCCATGCTCTGAATTTTTAATCAGGAATGAAAAGATGGGATATATAAAGCTATTTAAACCTTCCTTGTTTGTCCATATGTTGTAGAGCAAAACATAGAAATGAGAAATGTCCTTAAACTTCAAGTTAATGCATGCTCCTCTGCCCTAGTTAGAAAAGCCATCATGACAGCAGAGAGAACTGTGTTTGTGCATACATGTTCATGTGTGCACATGTGTCTTGTTAGGGGCAGGGTGAGGGAAGGCAAGCTAGAACCCAGGAAAAAACAGTTCGCAGGATGGATATCGTCCATCTTCCCTGTACACTGCCACCCTGATCTGTGCTCTCTTACTATTAATTCCCAGCTGGATTCAGCCAGTGGGGGTGGGGGCAGGGCCTACCTAGGAATGGCCAGAAAGAAGGAGAAGAATGAATTGCTCCACTTAGGGTTCTATGGATCACATCAGCTGACCTTCTGACATGAGGTCTGGGTTTCAAAGTAACTACTCCTTGCCCCATCTGTCAGGATCAGTAATGGGAGATGCTTGACCGCTATAACCCCACATAATGGCATAATCTTTTGGGGCTCCTTGCTACTGTTCCTAGTGTGGAGATGCCATCAACCTCCTAAGGGTGCCAGGACTAAAACAGAGACTTCTGAACATTACCTAACTAGATACTACCCAGTAATTACTATGGCTCTAATGCTATGTTAAGACAGCCTTGCATCTAATATGACAAAATTGCTCTAAAATATTCCAGGACTGTTTGGACTGAATAGTGACATGTTTTAGGGATTTCCCCTGCCCCTAATCCATAAACTGTCATTATCTGTGATAAAGCACACAGAACAGAAAATATTTTGCAGTTTAAGTGATCCTTTTAGAAATAGTAGTAAATCAGAGCCAGATACCAGTGGCTCATATCTGTAATCCTAGCTATTTAGAAAGCTGAGATCTAGAGGAACACAGCTTGAAACAAAAAAAAACAAAAAAACAAAAAAAAACCAAGTCTGTGAAACTCCATTTCCAATCAGCCTGTAAGATGTAGGAATGGAGGTGTGTCTCAAGTGGTAGAGCACCAGCTGGAAGAGCTTGAGTCCTTGAGGTCAAGCCCCAGGACTAGCACAAGAAAAGGGAGGGGAGGAGAAGTGAGGGAAGCGGGGGACACAAATAGCTGCCCCACTGGAGCATTTGTGAGGAAAGGATAAGCATGCTGAAGAAGCAGGGAAGGGCAAAAGGACAAAGAGACTGCTGATGAGACACCCGTTGGGTAAAATCTTCTGAGAACTGACTTTCTCTCTCCCCCCTTCCTAAATATCCAAAGACCATATTGGTCAGTATCATATCACTTTTTCCTTCCTAACAAATATTCTGGAAGCTGATGTAGGTCCATATGAGTAGGTACAAAATGTACAATGTTATTTTAGGAGAAAAGTATCTTACTATTTTCCTATACAGAGCTAGTCTTTCTAATGTGGCTATTTTTCTTGTGGCATCTTTTCTACGTGGTACTCCTGGTATACTGGGTTATTTATGGCTAATGACTGACTCTGGGGAAAATGTAAGTAGTGGCTTTTTTTCAAACTATTAGAATAGGAATATCTGTTTAGTTTTCAGTCCCAATTCTGTCCCACTCTTACCATAAGCTACTGTCCTTGAGTGGTTAACAAGCTACATAGTGCTGTTAAAAAAAATAAACTATAACAAAATCTTAGGCAAGACAAGAGAAGATGGCTGCCACAGAAGCAAAGTAGATTCTAGCATAATATTTTATCATGGAGAATACAACATGTTGCTTACTCTTTGCTATTTCAGCACTTGCAAACACACCCTGTTGTGTGGTCCTGGGAATGAGAACTATTTTGATTGCAGGTGCTGCTGGAATTTGGGGTCATCTGTTCCCAGGGGCTAAAAAATTAACTGAAAAGGCCAGGCTGGGTGGAGGCACAGCCAAAACATGGTCTGTCTTAACTCGAAGCACAAGATTTTAAATTTCACTCGATTATAATGATAGCTTCATTCCTCTTACATTACAGCAGTGGGTGAAAATAGGGAGCTTGCAGCACATTCCTCATGGCCTTACTCAGAAGAGCGGACCACACATAGAAAAGAGGTACGACTACATCAAACGTGTCTATTTGACCTTAGAATCACAGTAGAGAATGAAACACTCCCCTTTATTTCTTTAAATGTTTTAAATATCCTGAAGTCCTAGCATCAACCAAGAAACTCGACTTTATTCCTTTTTTTGTTGTTGTTAAGCTTAGGAGACATGGACCCAAACCAAAATTTACTATAACTTAATTAACTCCAGATTCTACTTGCCATACCCATTTTGAAAGTAGATTTGCTGGAATCAGAAATGAATTTTCTTTTTTTAAGTTCTTTAAAAGACCTCTAAATACTCTGCTTCTCCAAGAACTTCAAAGTGAATCAAATGCAAAACACAGGCCAGAAAGCCAATGGCTTTCCAACCGCACCATAAGGAACACACTCAACAGATTTACTGTGGGGGAAAAAATGAGATTCAACTAATCTCTGCTTAAATTCTAGGCTGCTGGATCAGATCTCCTGAGAAAGCAGATGTGGCCCCAGACTCGGCATCTCATGCATCTGGTCCAATCCACACTAAAGCCAGCTGTTCACTAAGCTGCCCTGGGTCTGCACGCTCAGACCATTCTGAACTAAGGACTATGTTCAAAAATGATAGATAAGGCCCCCAATCACAGAAGGCCATCAGCTCCATCTCACTCCCTTAGTTGAATTTCTCTGGGAAATGGAAACGCTGGCTGACAGCATCACAAAAACTGATCAGAAATGGAGGTATAAGGGGCTGGGAAGGTGGCTCAGTGGTAGAGCGCTTGCCTTGCATGCATGAGGCCCTGGGTTCGATTCCTCAGTACCACAAAAGCAAAAAGAAAAAAGCCAGAAGTGGCACTGTGGCTCAAGTGGTAGAGTGCTAGCCTTGAGCTGAAGAGCTGAGGGACAGCACCCAGGCCCAGAGTTCAGGCCCCACGACTGGACCCCCCCCCCCAAAAAAAAAAAAAGAAATGGAGGCATAAGGAATCATTGAGTGCAGTTGCCTGGCAATCCCATGAGAGTTCAAATGGACGCAGTCTTCTTAGGACCCCAGGGCATCATGAAGAGCCTCAGACTGACTTCTGCAGGCTGCCAGGCTAGAAGGGTGAGGGAAGAAGTTCTCTGAGCAGCATGGCTTCTAACTGGCATCAGTTTCCAGAGCTGCCACAACCCACGATGGACAGGTGACTTAGACAAGAGAAACTATTTTCTCATAGCATGGTGACAAGGTGGGAGCAGGGTTTGTTTCTCCTAAGGCCTCTGTCCTTGGCTTGTACATCCTGTCTACACTGTGTCTCCTCATCTTCCCACAGGAAGCTGGGGGGGGGGGGGAGGGGAGGCGGTGGACCCGGCCTAATCTCCTCTTCTTAGAAGGATACCATTCAACTGGATTGGGACTCACCTTAATGACCCTTAGCTTTAACTTAAGTATCTTAAAAAAAAAAAAAAAAAGACCCTATCATCAAATATACCTCCCTCCATTCTCACACACTGGGAACAGTTTCAGCTTTAACATATAAATTTGGGAAGCCACAATTCAGTTCATAACCCTGCAGGAACCACAGCCAAGGTAAGGCTATTACCATTTGTTCTTATCAGAGCCATAGGCTAGACAATATGCAGAAACACAATTCTCAGTTGTTTGAAAATGGACCTTTACTTTTCAACAAAAAGAGTTACTTAGTACAACATCCCAGTACCATTGTAATTGTTTTTTGTTGTTGTTGTTTTTTGCCAGTCCTGGGGCTTGAACTCAGGGCCTGGGCACTGTCCCTGACCTTCTTTTGCTCAAGGCTAGCACTCTACCACTTGAGCCACAGCGACACTTCCAGCTTTTTCTGTTTACGTGGTATTAAGGAATCAAACCCAGGGCTTCATGCATGCTAAGCAAGCATTCTACCAGTAAGCCACATTCCCAGCCCCTACCATTCTAATTTTAACTACCAAAAAAATATCCATTTTGCCATCTTATGAACTACTTCATTTTGTGCCATCATGAAAAACTCTTTTGGGGGAAGGGAAGACACTGGGCTAAGCAGTGATTGACAGACCATATTTCACAAGCAGCTTGTACTGTGACAACAATCCAACACAAGGAAAAACCAGGGCTTCCACTTGGCATTCATCATCACGGAAGGCAAGTGTAAGGGAAGTCATTCTCACTTGCTGCCGTGCGCCTCGCCACGTTCACTCACTTCTTTGTAGGACGATTTTCTTTTGCTGCATTAATCTGAACTGCTGTTCCCAATATCACACTGGTTCGATCAATGACCATACTATTAAAGATCAAGGCTTCTTTTGAAACCAGATATGTGACCAAGGGTATCATCTGCCAAGTGTAATGCTTGCAAATGATCATCAAATCCCTTAAAATAATAACGTTATCTACATGAATGCCTTCTAACAATTGATGACTTTAGCTCTGTCCTCCAAATACTTGCTGACAATTTCCTCCATCACAGGCATGACAATGGTGCCACAAAAATAAATACTATAGAGTTGGGTGAGTTATTTATTAGTCTATTTTAGGAAATAAAATTTCTGAAGACCTTCTAACACTAGAAAACTCACATTGTGCTCTTTATTTTTTAATGAAACACCAAATTTTATCTCTTAAAATCTGGATAGATAAGGGATGTCACAATGGGTTTATTATATAGACCATTACTGCCTATATTCTCAAGACATGGTCACCTTCACATTTGTTATTAAATGTGAGTGTCAAAGTAGTATCAAAATCATACCATGGAAAAGCAAACACACCAATTTCCAAACACACTTATCTCAAGTTAAAAAGTGAGGCAGGAATTGTTATTAGAAGAGCTTAGAGTTTTCACTTTTGACCTGTGACCTTTGTCTAGGAGTTTTAATTAAGAATAAAACAAAATCTGGACAGAGAAGTCAAAAGCTACTTAGAAGTCCCCCTGGCTTTATCTGTGCATCAGTCATATCTTCAAGCCCAAACAATACTCCTTATTAGCAATCAAAACGAGGAGCCTCTCAGGGCCAGCTCCAGCTCTGTGGTTTGAAAAGCAAACATGGTTCTGGCCAAAGCTGCTTTTACAGCAAACAAACTGAGCAGAAATGTACCTTGAGGCACACTGCAGTATGATAGCCTCTCTGTCCTTCAGATTACATTTGTAGATAACCCTTTTCCTTGTTATTTCTCAATTTTATGGGTTCTTTTGGTTGTTTGTTTTTTGTGCAGTACTCTGGGGAATTAAAACCAGGGCCTCATGCATGCTAGACACTTAGCTATATCCCCAGAACACAATGTTTTAATCAATAAACTTCCAAGGATGTTTACTGGCCTAGCAAAAGTTTTGCCACTTTTCACACAAATAATATCTAACTTCTGCACTCACAGAGCATTAGTGAAATTAAAAATGTACAATTTGGTTGTAGGGCTTGAACTCAGGGTCTAGGTGCTGTCCATGAGTTCTTTTGCTCAAAGCTTTGAACCACAGCTCCACTTCTGGTTTTTGAATCGTTAATAGAAGAGTCTCACAGGAACTTTTTTGTCAGGGCAACCTTTGAACTGTGATCCTTAAATCTCAGCTTCCTGAGCAGGTAGGATTACAGGCATGAGCTACTGGCAACCAGCCAATAGGGGATATTTTAAAAACATTCAGTAGTTTTATAAAATACACAAAGGCATACAGATACCAAATGGTTTATAACGATACTGTCCAGCAACTCTGGTTTTTCATTCTTGCTGTTGTTTTTCAAAAGAAAATGGGGGGTGCGGGGAGGAAGGGAAGGGATGGGAAGAGGAAACAAAGGAGGAGGCTACAATGCTTGATAAGAAATGTACTCATTATCTTGCCCATGTACTCCTCTGTACAGTATTTTTACAAAAAAGAAAATGGGAGCGGGGCTTGGAATGTGGCTTAGTGATAGAGTGCTTGCCTTGCATGCATGAAGCCCTGAGTTAGATTCCTCAATACTATATAAATAGAAACGGCTGGAAGTGGCGCTGTGGCTCAAGTGTTACTGTGCTAGCCTTGAGCAAAAGAAACTCAGAATAGTGGCAAGCTCCTGAGTCCTGGTGCCAGGACTGGCACAAAGAAAGAAAGAAAGAAGAAAGAAAGAAAGAAAGAAAGAAAGAAAGAAAGAAAGAAAGAAAGAAAGAAAGAAAGAAAGAAAGAAAGAAAGAAAGAAAGAAAGAAAGAAAGAAAGAGAAATAGGGGCTGGAAATGAAGCTCAGTAGCATAGCCCTGGGTTCAGTCCCCTGCAAAGCATGCACATGTGTGTGCGTACACACACACACACACACACACACACACACACGCGAAGAAAAGAAGAAAATAACTATAGAAAATGAATGAAAAGTTTTCAAAATACTAATGGTTATACTATATTAAGAGAAAAATGTGCATGCTACTGTATATACTTTACACACACACACACACCAAAATAAATGGTATTTTCATGATTTTATATATTTTTTCATTATGTGTATATGTGTATCTCATAAATCTTTGAGACTCACCACATACACAGAACTACTTTATTGTTTATAAACATGCTACAATGAAACTGTTTATACAGATACCTTGGCATTGTTTTAAGTAAAAATATTTATGGAACTGCTATAATTTTAATTTCTGAAATACACAGCCAAATCACTCTCCAATCACACCTAGTTCAGAAGAAAACAATCTCAAACAGAAGTCCCTTTTCTGCACAAAAGTTCCTAAACTAACCTGCTTTGTTGCCAATGGCATCATAGAACTGGTAGACAACCCACCGATGGCTGGCTAAGCCATAGCTTTTCTCCACAATACAGGTTCCATAAACCAAATGAGAATATTCTTTATTTTTACACCTATGTCATTGCATTTGAAAGGGAAAAAAATCCAGATTTAAATTTAAATGTGTGGATGTAAGCTTTGGACAAAATCATATGACATCTCCAATCTCTGATTATAAACCAGGGTAACACTGTCTCTCACACACACACATTACCTCTGTGAGGACTGAAGGAATTCCACTCTCCCCCATCAGCCCCACCAAAAGCTGAAAAGATGCTTAAACCCTTAGCATCCAAGATATGGTCAACAAACTGCTATTCTCCTCAGAAAGGCTTTTACTCTGGCTGATTCCCTAGTGAAGGATTTTTTTCATTCTATTCCTTCCAGCACCTTCTTCAGCAGCATTCCACACAGGATACATTACCATGTGCACTTGGGATTTAACTGAATTGCACTGAACTAAGTACTATAACTAATTCAACATCTCTTGTCACTCAGAAGTTAATGCCTTCTCAAGACCACAGTCATTTTCTTTCTTCTTTTAAATTTTATTTTATTGTAAAGATGCTGTACAGAGGGGTTACAATGACATGAGTAAGACAATGAGTGCATTTCTTGTTGAGCATTGTTACCCCTTCCCTTATTGTTCTCTCACTATCCCTTCCCTCCCCCACCTCCCTCAGTCCTCCCCACACTGAAGTTGTAAAGTTCATTTCCAATATACTGTCTTGTGAATATCATTGTTACAACGGGTCATCCTGTGTCCTTGTTTCAGCATTTTGTTATTCCCCTTCCCCTCCCCAAATTAGACAAGTGTATATACAAGATGCAGGATACCAAAATCAAGTACAGTGACAACAGGGAATATCCTATAGGGGGAAGAACAAAAAAGGAAACAAAAAAAATCGCATAGCACTTTAAAAATAACAACAACAAAGAAAGAGCTCTTGTGTCCATATCTGGGGGTTCATGTCACTTAGCATCATCTTTATGGTCATATGTACATAAATAACTTTTGAGTTTTTCTGCTCATCTGGTAAAATTATCCTAGACGTATACTAATTATTGCAAATGAGGGAAACCATGGGACCGATATTTCTTTGTGTCTGGCTTACTTCACTTAATATGATTTTTTCCAAGTCTTTCCATTTCTTAACAAATGGGATGGTGTCATTTTCATGGTCATTTTCAATCCTATCTTAGAATCCTTGGTCTAGGATCTCAAGCTGTGGTTAGAATTTCAGACATTTTATTTCTGTGATAAGTCTTGCTAAAGTCACTAATTACTATGTACTTACACACTTTAACCAGAAAAGTCACAGCAGTAACAACAATCTGCAACTTTAAGCATCCTCAAGATAATTCCCCTTATAAAACCAGCAGGAAATAGTTACTTAAAGTTTGCACTTTGTTAAACCTAAAGGGCCTCACCAATAACAAAAACTATTTTCTTTCCATCTCAAAAAGAACACAGTAAGCAGATTGAAAAAATAATTCCTTTAATGCAAGTTAGCCTAATACTATTATACATTATTTTTTATATAAAGTACTAATTTAGAAACTTTATGAAAAACATTCCAGAGGCTTTTTATTTTTGAATAAAATTATAGATCAGCAATTAATTGGGCAGATAATAATTAAATTTGAAGTTCCAGTTTTAAATAGTTATTGTATCATAAACAGACCTTACTTGACAATATAATCCAAACTTAATGCTTGTTCTTAAACCAATCATTACATTAACATATACAACACAGGTCTATATGTCAGTCACATATGGTATCTTTGAAGATTTTTTAAAGGAAATCTGTATTTCACAGGTTAACATAAAAATGTAAAAACAAGAAAATATCCAAAGATGTACTATTCTAAATTTGATGAATATACTTCATACATCTTTATTGCAAACTGAGACAAAAATGTGATTTCTACTAACGAAAGCAAGTTCTAAACACTCTTTGTTCTTGAACTGGTTCAGGAATTAACAAGCTGATAGGCTTTTGCTTCATTTACAGTCAAACTAGTACAGTCTGGAATATTCACAAATACAATTTTACCATAACTTAAACTTCAGTGGTTTACTCTTTCTGTATCCCTGACTTTAGTGCAAAAAGATTTCTATTCAAAGTACAGGGCAGTAAGCAGGTTATCCTCACCTGAGCCATGTTTGTTTCAACTCTCAAACGTAAGACCAACACTATCTTCCTAAGATAATGCACTACACTCATCAGAGGGTCATTCTGTAATTAGGTTTCAAAGATGTTCTGATCACCAAAAGAAAGAAAAAAAGGAGATTTAAAGGAGTTACTGGGTTAAGAAGCATGGCATCATATCTGATTCATAGAGACATAAATGAAAGCTTATCTATGGCTTTTGATTTTAAATGAATGTTAAAAAATAATTTCACACTGTATTTTTTTATGAAGCAACATTTTCTAGGAAGGGGTTGCTCAGGAAAGCAAAGGGACCAGGTAACAAATGTGACAACTTCCATCAAGGTCCACCCAGGTTAAAAGATTACAAGGAAATCAGGAAGCAGATAAGCTGTCCTAAGAACTGAGCCCTCAGGAACATGTGTCTTTACCTAACAAAACTGCAGAAAATAGTCTGTGAGTCTAATAGTGTAATTTTAAGCCCTGATCAAAGCTCAGTAATAGAATCCGCCTTTTGCTTTATTCCAGAGGAAGGAAATGTCTGAATTTCACCAAGACTACATTTAGATTTTTTTATACTAAAAACAAAATTATAACTTTACTAGCACACAATATAAAACAAGAATCTCACAAGAATCTAAACACTGCAATATAGAGGTACCTTTTTTAAAAAGCATTTCCTTTTATATTTTTATGCATTCATAATTCTTAGAGTCACAATTAAGATAATACATAAATGTATAGTTTTCACTTTCTAATGTAATTATTTTAATGTTTTCACAATGACCTATTAACAACCTCACAAATACAAAGATAAAAACAGAATAGTAAGTTTAAAATACAGGTATTATTTTAATTATACTATAAAAGTGTCTAATTTTTCTCTTAATGATATCAAGGATCAAACCCAGGAACTTGCTAGGCAAGCACTCTACCACCGAGTTATATTTCTAGCCTGAAAAATGTCCAACTTTCACAAAACAGTGGGCAAAATATCATTTCCCCCAAGGAAGATATGGAAGTGGCTAAGAAGTTTACAGATTGAGTAAATAGGTCAACTATAGAAAAGTAAATTCTATAATTACTATTTTTTCTGTATTAAAATTTATATAATAGTGTGATTTCATTGGGAATGCCAAAGTACACAGATCTGTATTTTTCATAGCACAGTCAAGTTTTCAAATCATTGCATACAAATGGTAATGACACTCAGACTAGATAAGAAATAAAGCTATCTCCTCTCTACTTGCAGATGACACATCTGTTATAGATAGAAAGTCACACTTAGACTTAAGGAAGTCACACATATAATAAAAACTATTAGTTACTCACAACAAGTTGGACATGGATGCAGGAAACAGGTCATTATACAAAAAGTAATGGAATTTTCTACATATTTTTAATAAATAATCCAAAAATAAAATGAAAAATTCAATTTACAAAGTCAGCAAAAAGAAAAGTATTTACTCAGAACAATATCCAATATTCTTTATAAGTTTTTCAACAACTCTCAGCAAACTGGGAATAAAGAGGAACATTTTTGTATCTAATATAATGAGAAAAAATCCAAAATGACTTAAAAACAGAGCCACATAAAATCCTGCAAACAAATGTTTACTGTAGCCTTCTTTATAACTGCCTAAACTTGAAAACTATGAACTATCACACAATGGAATATTAAGTAATGACAGGAAATAAGATATCACACACAAAAGGATATAGAGGAATTTTAAGTGAATATTACTAAGTGAATAAAACAAATCTGAAAAGGGTGCATACTATGGTTCCAAGTACACTATTCTGGGAAAAGTAAGCTATAGTGAAGATAAAATGCCAGGGATTTAGAAGGATGGTAGAGATGAACAGTTAAATCCCCACTGATTTTTAGGACAATGAAATCATTTTGTATGAGAGCATAATGGTAGATGGATGTTATATCTGTCAAAGCCCATACAATATATAACACAAAAAGTAAACTTACTATAGATTATAGACTAAAGTCTATAACATATCAATATTGGCTCATCAATAATAATAAATGTATCATATTATCATTCACAACCAACCTATGGAATCAGCCTAGGTGTTCAGTATTGGATAAACAGATAAAGAACACGTGGTGTACATATACAATATCATATTACTCTACCATTATGGGAGAGAATGATGGAAGAGGTGACATTAAGATGTATTACCATAAATTGACAAATTGAATTGAAATTTTTTTGTACAACTACCATAAGAGCAAGAAAATAAATGGATGAATGAAATTCTGGCATTTGCTGGAAAATGGATAGAACTTAGTACCATAGTGTGAAATATACCAGTTCCACAAAGACAAGAATCACATGCTGTCTCTCATTTGTGACAGCTAGGAGAAAACAACATGCATATACATTAAAAAAGAAGTCATGAAAGTAAGAGAGGGAGTACTATAGAAGTGAATAAGAAAAGACAAGGGAAGTAAGAAAATAAGAGTAACACAGAGGTAAATACAATCAAAGCAATTATTTTCTCCTTTTTTTCTTTCTGGTTTTTTGTCCATATATTTTTTATTGTAAAAATACTGTACAGAGGGGTTACAGTTACATGAGTAGAGTAATGAGTACATTTCCTATCGAGCATTGTTACCTCCTCCTTTGTTTTTCCCCTACCATCCCTTCCCTCCCCCGGAAACTGTAAAGTTCGTTTTCAACATAGTGTCTTGTACATCTCATTGTTACAATGGGTCAACCTGTATCCTTATTTAAGCATTTTGTTATATCCCTTCCCCTCCCCAAATTATAAAAGTGTATATACAAGATGCAGGACACCAGACTTAGATACAGTGAAAACAGGAGTTATACTGTGGGGGAAGAACATACAAAACAAACAAAAGAATCACACAGTGCATTGTAAGTACATTAAAAGCAAGAAAGAAAAAACCACTTGTGTCCCTGTCTTCGGGTTCATTTTGCTTAACATCATCTTATTTGGTCATATGTATATAGCTTTTGACCTTTTTTGCTTGTCCTAGACATGTACTAGTTACTGCACATAAGGGAAACCATGGGACCTGTGTTTCTTTGGGCCTGGCTTACTTCATATATTTTTTTCCAAGTCTTTCCATTTCTTTCTGATTTTACTAGCATAAACTGATTGCACAGAGAGGTTTCATTGTGATATTTACATGCATGCATAGATAGAATGCATTTTGATCAAATTCACCCCAATCCAAGAACATTATATACATGTATGGAAATGTCAAGATGAACACTCTTACTGTGTACAACTTAATATATGGCAATAAATACTTTTTGTATGTGCCAGACTAATGCAAGATAATAATATTCAGGAAACTGTGTTATATGGAAACTCTAAACTTTCTCCTCAATTCTTCTATAACCTACCCTGAAAAGACTATTTGCTTTAAATTAAGCAAATAATGTAAATTAATTTTTAAAACTCTAAATAATGGGGCTGGGTGCCAGTGGCTCACACCTGTAATCCTAGTTACTCAGGAGGCTGAGATCTGAGGATCACAGTTCAAAGCCAGCCCGGGTAGGAAAGTTTGTGAGACTCTTATCTCCAATAAATGGCTCAGAAAACTGGAAGTGGCACTGTGGCTCAAGTGGTTGAGCGCTAGCCTTGAACTGAAGAGCTGAGGGACAGCGCCCAGGCCCAGAGTTCAAGCCCCACAACCAACAACAACAACAAAAATCTAAATAATGCTCATAAAGTCTACCATTCAGAAGAGGAAAAAAGTTTTAAATGCATTGGGCGCACTGGAATTTGCTCAGGACTGAGCAGCTCAGGGTTGTGGAAAGAAAAGCAGCTGCTGCAATTTTCAGATAACCTCTTATTTGGCTGCTCCTGAAACAATTGTATTTACTGTAAATAACAAAATTCTATTCCTAGTAATACTCTGAAATTATCCTCCTTATCTACAATTAGCTTTAACTATGGGCTCTGGAAAGCCTTTCTGTCTTTTACACAAGTAACTGAATTAGATTTTCAAAAATGTTCCCCAAACCTAAACACCATTCTCCTTTGTGACCAGCTCTGTCTCTCTGCCACCCTGCCTGGCTTTCCATCCACCTCTGCTCCCTCACAGCTGTGTGCTGCCTCTCCCAGTATCTTCAATGCTGGCAGGTGCCTGAATATAATATGCACAGGGCCTCTGCAGTCAGGGACGATGCAACAGTCCTTTTACACTGAAGACAACACCACAGCAAGGAGCTATTTCCAAGCAGGGTGTTTTAGAAAATGAAATATGAGAAGCTGCATGTAGGCCAAAGTATATGTGTGTGTTTGTGTGTGCAGCTTTCTGTGTATCTGTGTATGTGTGTCCTCTCTCAATTCTGTCCTCCATCTCCCTACGCTAACTGCTATGTTGACTTAATTCTCATGTTTTTTCCTTACACAGTAACAAACAATTGCCACTAGCAGCTCCACCAGCAGCAGCTCTAGCTTAATGAACTGGCCGTGACTCACCAGGCTTGTCACGTGCCCACAACTCATGCAGTGAAGTCACCTCCCCTGATCACAAGGCTGAAAACCAGGCAAGGCTAAGTGCCTAGTGACTTATTAAAGGGAGGCAGAAGAATAATGAGTGGACAAGGTCAACAGATAGCCACCACTCTATTGGCTCTCAGTCACTGTGGGTGCCTCCCTCCCTCACAGGCCCTGCTGACAGCTTTTGTGTGTACATGGTACCGAGTTCCCCACCAAAAAGCCAGGAGAAACCATCTACACATGGAATCTCTCCCTGAACAATGGCCTTCCATAAAATGAATGACTTCCCACCTTACTGCCACTCATGGACTTATGTATGCTGTTTCCTTCTAGTTCACAGAGTGGCTCTTCTGCATTCATGCAAATATCTATTGTTTTCTGGACATTTCTCTCCCTTTGTCCTCTATGAGTACCTTAACACCAAATGCTACTGAAAATCAGTGTGAAGGTAGCTTCTATTTGAGGGAAAAAAGGAGTACTGACATCTTTCCCAGCAAGATATATGCACAGCCAGAAGGACCTCAAGGGAAATGACCGTTTGTGTCTCCCGAGAGTACAAACGTAAATGTGTACACATTTAGAAGTAGCATAACCCCATGAGGGCTGACATGCCTTCCCTCCAAAATAAACCAAGACCATTAAGGCAGTGCTGTGCTGTCTTCTCTGAGAGAGGAGAGGAACAATTAGAAGGCAGCACAGAAGATATGAAGAAAAGGAAAGAAAGAGACAGGCGGCACTACACCAAATATACTGCCAGGATATATTGCCAATGTGATGCTGAGAATCTTTCAATAATGGAGAAACTACTTAGGGTGGTCCACAATACAACATTTTGTTATTTTGTACTTTCTTTGGAATGTCTTATACCAACCTGATTATGCTTAAGTTATCTGTCTGCTTTTCACAGGACCTTTCTTTTATGGATTTTCCAACCAGCAAAGGTTTCTGTTCCACGGCTGGGCAGGTCCAACCACAGCATGCTTGGCTAGAGATCGTAGCTCACCCAAAGCAGCTCCAACCTGGAGGGGCAAAGGCCAGAGCCATTATAAGGATTCACGATTCACAATCTCTCTTTCTCTATCTCTATCTGTGTATCTATCCCTCTGTCTTTCTCTCTCGCTCTTTCTCATACATGATTGAAAGGATAATCTCAAATACCTTCCAGAAGTTTAAAATCATTAATGAACAGAGACCACAGCTTATATAGCATCCTAAAGACAAGTTCAGGCTCTTCTGAGAGTAGGACTGAAGTATTTAACAATTATTGAAAAGATTTGCCTGAATGATGAAGTTCTGTTTGTGGAAATTTTTAAAGCCAGATGTTTTAATTAACCATGGAAAACAGGCTATAACTAAAATTTCTTGAACACACTGATCTGCCCATGGAAAACCACAGGAATGTTCTGGCAGGCCTCAGTCTGAATTCTTAGGACACGGAGGCCTGGAGCCATTTCCCTTAGGAACTCAAACAGAAAATTAACTTGCTCAATATGTTTCAAAAAGTACAATGAAACCCAGACTTCATCTCAATCAAACATGAAAACATTTCAGGACTTCAAAGGACATCACAGAAAGACAAAAAGGGAAGGGGGGCGGGGGGCAGGGGGGGGGGAAGATCCGTAAAAAAAATTCTAATGGCTTCAGAAATTCAAGTGCATTTATATTGCAAAACTATATAGTTGCAATAATCCAAAGGGGAAAATGAATTATCCTTCATTTCCTAACAGAGGAAATTATATACTAAACCAACATTCCACAAATATCATAAGTGCCATCAAATGTATAATATATCTGTGGAAAAATGAAGTCCCTTAAACATTCTACTTCCAGGCCTAGGCTTGAGGAATCAAGAGACCCAGAAAAAAGTACTAAAATAAGTTATGCCAGCTGATGTGGCAGCAAGTAATTGTGGCATCTCAAATGAAGTAACCTTACAAAAGCAATTAGTGCAGAAGCAGAGTTAATAAAGAAATAGTAGTTTGTTAACCATAGCAATTCTTATGGCAACATCTATATATGCTAAATAATAAAAACCTTTTCAAAATGCAACAGGAAAAATGTTAGTAACAGATACTGCTGTACAATTCTATTATTGTAAGTCAGAACAGTACCCCATCACAAAGTGTGCCAAGCACAATATTACATCAATCTCTACTTTCACTTGAAACCTCAGTCTCCAGGAAGGTATTAAATCTGTATGGAACAATGTTGTTCTATAGTCTGAGTATGTATAATCGAAAGAAAACACAGGGCAAATAGTAGCATTTTTGAAAGCTAATTGTATTTCCTTTATATTTCCTATAATGTACATTGATTACAGAATTATAAATTTTAAATAAGGGTATTTAAAAATATGAGAATAATCCAAGTGCTGGTGGCTTATGCCTATAATTCTAGTTAATCAGGAGGCTAAGATCTGAAAATCAAGTTTTGAAGTTAGCCTAGGCAGGAAAGTCCATGAAATTCATTTCTAAAAAATTTTTTTATTGTAAAGATGATTTATAGAAGTCAGGTAATTAGAACATTTCCTTTTGAATAGTGTCACCTTCTCCCTCATTCTCTCCCAGTTTTTCCTTCCAACATAGTGCCTTTTCCTTAGCTGTACAGCCAGGAAGCGGGGAGGTGAGTCCAGATCACTGGCCTCTGCCTGAGCCAATCGCTCTTTCCTCCACAAAGGCATTTAACATGCACTCAGAAATGGCATCTGTATGAGTCCCACACAGGTTAAATTCATATCAGCAAAGCCAGAAATCAGACAGGAATGTGTTCCGCCAAAGCTGAAACCCAGGCAGGAAGAAAGGTGAAGACAACCCCAGGCTAAAAAAGTCCCAATTCTGCTCCTAAAGTGTGCAAAAGAAGAAAACAATGGTTGCACTGTAAAGCTGGAAGCAGGTGTCTTCAACAGAGACTGCCTATCAAGACGAAAGCTTTCTCATCTTAGTACTGGCCCTCTTAATACCAGCACAATCCCCCAGCTCCAAGTGGGATAAAAAGTTTCCAACAAGATAAAACTAGACCGGTACCAGCCATCTACAACAGACAGGAAGGACAAGCATCCTGTTTTCAGAAATAAGTGATTTATGGCATCAAGTTCCAGCCCTTCCCAAAATGATTCAAGTCTAAGGAAAACACATTAATGGCTTCAAAATCAAATCACCAAGAATGAGAATAAAACCGTGATTTTTATAGCCACAGTGAATGAACAGGCCTTTTTCCTTTCCTTCATAATTACTTCTTTGAAATGGTGCTCACTTCTTCATTAATATCTACCTGCAGTGTTCACACCAAACCAATCAGAAACATAACAATCTCACAAATGGGAATAGCCTGAGAAGCAAGGAGGGCAAAGTGGACAGATGGCAATGATAAACTTAGAAATGCTTCCTGAAAGGCTTTCATTGAACTCCATCTCATCAGCCTTTCCCTACTGCACAGCTGGACAACAAAGGCCTGAACTGTACAGCTAATAAAAAGAGCCACATCAGGGATGATGTGATCCAGCTTTGTCACAGCCCAACATACACAAAAGCTCTCTCCCTGGATGAAAAACAAAAGGCTTGCTTTCTGCCCCAAACTGCTCCTAAAATCCCCACTGTCCACCATGGCCAGATTCTACAGAGAACACAGTATCAATTGTGATTCACTCCCTTCTATACTTCACTTCTAACAGTAAAAATTAATGTCCACAGAGGATAAAAGAGATGTGATTCTTGGTGCTATTTCACAGTGAAATCTGAGCTTTGTGGAGAGCATTGTTCAAGTAACTCTTTAAAATCATTTTTAAGACAATGACGGTAAGTTTAAATTTAGAAATCTGGTGGAATAAACTCAACCACAAGTTGAACAGAATCTTGCTGAAGTCACCAAAGATACCAAAGTATCTTTCTCAATAGAAGACTAAACAGAATCAGATGAGGGTTAGAGGTTTTGAAATCCATTATGGTTTGGTACCCTGGCAGTGTGATGTTTGATCTCTGGCTTCAGTAAATGGCTATGGTGGAATGTGCCCTGGGCACTGCCACCCTTTGAGAACCTTAAATGTTTGCCCATCCTTTTTTTCCCCCTAGTTAAATATCACAGGGAAGGGAGGGTTCTGCTTCCTGAACCTGATTCTAGACATATCAACAGAGCCAATTTAATACTGCTAAAATGTCTATCTCAAAATGACCAGGCAGAGAAAGAAAGTAAGTGCTGGTGACTATTGCCATATAGAGCTGAAAATTTAATTTTAAACTTAGATTCTGAGTCTTAGTTTTCTTACATCTTAAAATGTTCTAGAGAGGGTAGAAGATAAGTTGTTTGAAAGAAAGTGGGCTAGTTTAAAAACTAGCCAAGGGCTGGGAAGGTGGCTCAGTGGTAGAGCGCTTGCCTTGCATGCCTAAGGCTCTGGGTTTGATTCCTTAGCACCACATAAGCAAAAAGAAAAAAGCCGGAAGTGGTGCTGTGGCTCAAGTGGTAGAGCGCTAGCCTTGAGCTGAAGAGCTGAGGGACAGTGCCCAGGCCCAGAGTTCAGGCCCCATGACTGAACCCCCCCAAAAAAAACAGAAACAAAAAACTAGCCAAAAAAGAAATGGCCCAGCCCCTCATCACAGAAAATAAAAAGGGACCTATCATGAATACCTCAAACAATGCCCAACAATGCTGTAGCTGATGCTGAGGTTGGAAAATGCTTCACATTATAAATAACTTCCCCTATCATAAGCTCAAATAAAGAGGGCCATCACTGTGGAAAAAGAGGAAAAGTAATGTTCATCATTGTTCTGAAACAAGCAAGAAGGAAATCAACAGATTTAGAAGCTATGTGTTCCAGCTCTCCACCTTAACATCCAAGGCTTTCTGATGTCGCTAACTTGCTCATTTTTATCTTTGTCATTTGTCACATAGGGACAGCACTATCAGCCAAACTTCTGGTAACTGTCCATTGTCAAAACCTAGTAGGAAATCAATACAGAAATGATAACTATGGTTATAATTGGATCCATCCAAAATATTTAGGAAACCTGTGATGCTGCCAGACAGCACTATGAATGGACCACGAGAAAAGGAGACCTGATCTTTCCAGGGCAGACCTCCATTAAGGCATGCTAGAACCTGCTAAGAGACTGTATCTAATCAGCCTATCAAACAAGTGTCAGGTAGTGTCATCTCACAACAAATCCACAACAAAGTTTATCAGTGGAAATTGATAAATGCAATCATTAGTTCTGGTTGCTTAATTATTGGAAGCTCATTCATTTAGTACATTTTGTATTGAGCAATTATTACTGGCCAAGTACCATTCTAGGTGGAAGGGATCTAACACTGAAGAAAGTTTCTGTCTAATGTGGCTGATATTTCAGTGATTCCTCAACCACAGAAATGTAAAATAGGTGTAACAAATACATGCAAGCAATCATGTGGCTTTTGCTGTAATACAATGTTTTGGATTTTTTTTAGCCAAAGCCTTCACACAAAAGCTTTACAAGAATATTCTAAATGATCTGAATGTGATATTTTATTTCTTATTTCTAGGCCACATTTTACAATCTACCAACTAACTGCCCCTGTAAGAAAGGTGCCCTTGGGCTGGGAAGGTGGCTCAGTGGTAGAGTGCTTGCCTTTCATGCAGGAGGCCCTGGGTTCAATTCCTCAGCACCACATAAGCAAAAAGAAAAAAGCCAGAAGTGGTGCTGTGGCTCAAGTGGTAGAGCGCTAGCCTTGAGCTGAAGAGCTGAGGGACAGCACCCAGGCCCAGAGTTCAAGCCGCACGACCGGACCCCCCCCCCCCCGCAAAAAAAGAAAGGTGCCCTTAGGTTGGAGGGATTACTCTGTGTGTGTGTGTGTGTGAGAGAGAGAGAGAGAGAGAGAGAGAGAGAGAGAGAGAGAGAGAGAGAGAGAGAGAGAGAGAGAGAGGGAAAGAGAGAGAGAGAGGGAGAGAGGGAGAGAGAGAGAGAGAATGGGTGAGGGGGTGAGGGGGTGAGGGAGAGGAAGAGTGTGTGTGTCTGTTTTGACATGGACCAAAACATTTTCCCATATTTTTCTCCAAGGAAAAATAATCTATATACATCTATCCAATAACAATCCCAGTTTTAACAAGGGGAATATCAATTCTTTGAGAAGCATTTCCTGTAGACATTTTTAAGGATTAAAAAAAAAGTTGAATTATTTATTTTAGAAATGAAACTCAAGCTCAATGTCAACATGCCAAACATCTGTCTTAGCAAAGTTTCTATTTCTAAAAATTCTACTTTTTTTTTTAAAGTCCTGAGAACTAGGCTGTCCAGAACACTGTCATCTCTGTTATTCAAAAAGTCAATATGGGCTGGAGGAAAAGGGACAAGTGAAGAACAAGAAAAGCAAAGAAAGGTATGGGAGTGAAAATTCATGCATTAATCTGTGGGATTAACAACCCAAACCACACACAGTCTATGAGTACCCAGAGTCAGTGCTCTAAATATATAATGAAGGAGGAAGTAAATAAAGTGACTGAGATGGGGACTGGGGATGAAGCTTCGTGGCAGGCCAGGGATTTGATCATGATGCATTTGACCAGATGCTACTCAAGTCTAGACAGAGCAAGGATTCCTAAATATGAGGAAATACAAAGCAGGTGTTCCACAGCAGGCAGGTCTGAGGTAGTGTCTGGGAATCTGTCCCCAAATGATGATAATGCCCAGACATGACCCAACACTGACTTACTGGTTATTTACTGAAAGATACACTATAAACTATATAGTTTAATAGGGGTAATTTTTTTGTTGAGTGCTTTCCACAAACCCTCACATTTATCCAGAGGTAGGCTGGGTTGTTGTCCTTGAACTTTTTTGCTCAAGACTAGTACTCTATCACTTGAACAGCAGCTCTACTTCCTGCTTTTTGTGCTTAATTGGAGATAAGAATCTCATGGAATTTCTTGCCTAGGTTGGTTTTGAATTGTGATCCTCAGATCTGAACTTCCTGAAGAGCTAGGATTATAGGAGTGAGCCACTGGCGCTCAGTTTATAGCTGTTTTTTTTAATTAATAAGTTTTTTATTGTGAAAATACTGTACAGAGGGGTTACAATTACATGATCAAGGTAGTGAGTACATTTCTCATCAAGCATTGTTGCCTCCTCCTTTGTTTCCCCTTACCATCCCTGCCCTCCCATCTGCCACCCCTGTGTCTCCACAAAATTGTAAAGTTTGTTTTTTGACATGTCTTGTACATCTCATTGTTGCAATGGGTCCACCTGTATCCCTATTTAAACAATTTATTTTTTCCCTTCTCCTCCACAAATTATACCAACATCAAATACAGTGAAAACAGGGGTTATACCGTGGGGGAGGGACATACAAAGCAACAAAGAAATCATCTTGTAAGTATGTTAGAAACAATAGCAGGAAAGAAAAACCACTTGAGTCCTTATCTTGGGGTTCATTTTGCCTAACATCAACTTATCTGGCTGTTTTTAAATGAGGGAATGAAGTAGAGCAGCCAAATAACCCTGTTGCTACATGGCTTTTAAAACAAGGACCAGGACTAAAAACAGGTTTTATCTGCCCTATATATTCTTAATACTCTGATCTGGTAATCTATAACAAGCTAAGTCTCTTCTACTATTGGCTAAAGATGTCACATGATTATTCATGTCAATACTAGGCATATTATACATTAGTTTTTACTCTATTACATGAATCCCCATATTCAATAATAAACTATATATTTAATAAGATGTTATAAGCCAGGAGCTGGTGACTTACACAGGAGCCTGAGATCTGAAGATCATGGTTCAAAGCCAGCCCAGACAGGAAAGTCCATGAGACTCTTGTCTCCAATTAACCACCAGAAAACCAGAAGTGGTGCTGTGGATCAAAGTCGTAGAAGGCTAGTCTAAAACCAAAGAGCCCAGGGATAGCATCCAGGCCTGGAGTTTAAGCCCCATGACTGACCAAAAAAAATGTTGTTAAGATCTTTTATTAAGTAGGGTCCTTAGCCAGGTGTCAGTGGCTTAGGCCCACACTAGTTCCTCTGGAGGCTGAGATCTGAGAGATCTGAGGATCATAGTTCAAAGTCAGCACAGGCAGGAAAGTCCCTAAGACGCTTATCTCCAATTAACCATTAAAAAGCTGGATGTAGAGCTGTGGCTCAAGTAGTAGAGCACTAGTCTTGAGCTACAAAGGTCAGGGATAGCCCCAAGGCCTAAGTTCAGCCCCAGGACTGGCACTGGGGAAATATGTGGTCAGCTCTAGAGTTCTCTTGCTTACCACCTTAAGGACTGGAGATGTCAATGGCTGAACTTCTGCCTAGCATGCACAAGGTCCTGGGTTTGATTGCCAGCACTGCAAAAGGAAAGAGGAGAGAAAAATGCTTCCTCTTCAACAGTAGATCTCTATTTAGAAGGAAGCTAGACAGTAAGGTCCAGGTCATTAGGAACTAATGCCAAGACTAACACCTTTTTGGAAAAACATGTTTGCTGTGATTTCTCTCTCCAGACTGTCCTGCCACTACTACTGTCACTAATACCCTTCGAAGCCCAACCCAAACACTACCTCCTTCATGAAGCCTCCCAGATGTCCCAGGAGAAATAAGTCTTAAACTGGGTGCCAATGGCTCACACTCACAATCCTAATTATTCAGAAGACTGATATCTAAAGGATCACACTTCAAAGCCAGTCTGTGAGACTCTTATTGCTAGTTAGCAACCAAAAAGCTGAAAGCATTGCTGTGGCTCAAGTGCTTGCATGCTAGCCTTGAGCACAAATGCTCAAGGACTGCACCCAGACACTGAGTTCAAGCTCTAGGTCAGGTGTAAGGGAGGAAGAGAAGGAGGGAGGGAAGAAGGAATCTTGAAAACAGTGATTTTTCAATGCTTCTCCTATCAAAGAGAGCAAACTGATGCTCACTTCAGTAATTCCAATACCTTATCTTGGCTGTGTCTCTGCAGCATTGCCTCACCCTTCTCTTAGGTGATCTGACTTCTTTCTGGTTCAACCCAGCTCTCTGAAAGGTCATTTTTAAGCTCCATCTTTCTATGTGACCACAAGAATATCAAGATGTTAAAACCTGAGCGACTTCTAATACATGGTCAGGCTCAGGGGTCAAATGTACTACTCTGAGGAGTCTCATCTCCCCATCAATATACCACTTGCTGACTGGACATTGACCTACATGCCAAGCACCACACTTTGAGTCTCCAAGATGGACCTCTACTGCACCATAGCCCCTGGGCTTCAATACCTTTCATGCTCTAACTATATGTTGTACTCATTTCCCAGAGACACATTTCTTCATGTACTCACACTGGTAAAATTCAGATGTATGTTAGGAAAGTTTCTTTAGAATTTGTATGCTAGAAAGGTTTCTTTAGAATTTGGCAATGTTTTTCTTAAAGTATTAAAAAAAAAATACAATGTTGACTTCACAAACAATGGGATGTTACAGTCACTGCATAGCAGTACTGTCCAACAAAATAACATGGTTTCATTTTAACAAATAAGATCTACCAGTTTCTTTACTTTCCATTTGTTTTTCTTTTTCTTTTTTCATTTTGGCTAGTTTCAAGGCCTGAACTCAGGGCCTCCTATTTCCTTAGGTTGCTTGCTTACAATTGGCTCTACTATCGAAGCCTAGCTATTTGCTGATTAACTGAAAATGGAGTCTTGCAGACCTTCTTTCCTTAGCTGGCTTTGAACCTTGATCCTCCAGGTCTTAGCCTCCTGAATAGCCAGGATTACAGAAATGAGGCTCCGGCCCCTGGCTGCATACCACTTCCTTTTGTATCTCAGCCCTTTCTTATGGAATTGCTTTTTTCTTCCTGAAATATTGCCCTTAAGAAGATTTCTGAAAGGTTTCCTGTCATAAAATTAGGTTGAGTTGCTCCAAAACTATACATTGGCCTTTTTTTTAAATGACAGATCTGATACCATAAAATCAAGTTTTCTTTCAGCTGTTTTTGGAGTCTTCATGCAGGGTCCAACCACTTGAGCCATGCTTCAACCTCTCTTTTAGCTTTTTTCCTGTTTGCTCTTTGGAAACTTTGTCTTTTGTGTTTGCTTCCAAACAAAGCTCTCAGCTTTGGTTTTCCCTTACTATTTGAAGACTGATCTTACCAAAATGGGAACTTTAGAGATATCTTCATTTCTATGAGTCGAGATGTACATTTAAAACTGTTTTATTCAGAATATAGCGATAATAGGGAAGTGTGTCACATTATCCCGTCCATCACTAAACAATCTAAGCAACATTAGTCTTCTCCTTATCTTTCCCTAAATCTACTTTTCTTCCTTTTATCCTCTCATTTGCTAAATAGCAACCATTAATTCTGACCCAAATCTTTAACCCGAACTGCAGGTACCAATGATTCCTCTCCTGTCTGCTCCGCCCCATGTGCAACTAGTCTCCAAGCTCTAACTTCTTACATGACTGAAAGTGGGTTTATGCCTGGTGCAGTGGTCCATGACTGTAATCCAAACTACTTAAGAGACAGAGATCAGGAGGACCAGTTTAAGGCTACCTTGTACAAAACAAACAAATAACAACAACAAAAAAAACTACTGAAATTTCATCTCAATCAAACTACAAATTCAATGTGATATTTATCTATCTATGTATCTATCTATCTTCACTGATCATTCATCATTCTTCAAGGAAACAGAAGAGGCAATCCAAAAACTCATATGGAACAATAAAAGGCACCAAATAGCAAAAACGATCCTTAACAGAAAGAACAGTGCTAGAGGAATATCAATACCAAATTTCAAACTCTACTACAAAGCCATAGTAATCAAAACAGCTCAATACTGGCACAAAAAGAGACCTCAGGACCAAAGGAATAGAGCTGAAAACCCAGAAATGAACCCACAGATCCATAGCCACCTAATCTTCAAAAAGAGAGCTAAAAAAAATAGAATGGAAGAAAGATAGCCTCTTCAGTAAATGGTGCTGGCAAAATTGGTTAATCACTTATAGAAAACTAAAGCTAGATTCCCATATATCAGCCTGCACCAGACTCAACCCCAAGTAGATCAAAGACCTTGGCGTCAAAGCAGACACCCTGAAAACATTACAGGGCAGAATAGGAGAATTCTTAGGTATCCTTGGCACAGGCCGAAATTTTCTTAATAGAGACCCAGAAACACAACAAATCAAAGAAAGGTTGGACA
The DNA here is from genome assembly GCF_024711535.1 of Dipodomys merriami. Taxonomy (NCBI): domain Eukaryota; kingdom Metazoa; phylum Chordata; class Mammalia; order Rodentia; family Heteromyidae; genus Dipodomys; species Dipodomys merriami. Next base: position 42,465,156 of record NW_027206512.1, on the reverse strand, counting down.
AATGGGATTGCATAAAATTCCAGAACTTCTGCATGGCAAAGGACATAGCTAGAAAGATCAATAGAAAGCCCACTGATTGAGAGGAGATCTTCACTAGCCATACAATGGACAATGGTCTCATATCTAAAATATACTGGGACTCTAAAAATTAAATCCCCCAACAACAAATCCTCAAAGAAACAACTGCCCAATAAATAAGTCAGCTAAAAACTTAAAGAGAAACTTCTCTGAAGAGGAAAGAAGGATAGCCACATGAAGAAATGCTCAACCTCTCTAGCCATAAAAGAAATGCAAATCAAAACAACATTGAGATACCACCTCACCCCAAACAGATTGGCTAGAATCAAGAACTCTAACAACAGATGCTGGAGGGGATGTGGACAGAAGGGTGGGAGTGTAAACTTGTCCAACCACTTTGGAAAGTAGTATGGAGGTTCCTCAAAAGACTCCACATAGAGCTCCCCTATGAACCAGCAGTCCCACTTTTGGGCATTTACCCAAATGATCACAAACAAGACCATACTAAAGCTACCAACACAACTATGTTTATTGCAGCATTATTTACCATAGCTAAGATATGGAACCAACCCAGATGCTCCTCAGTAGATGAATGGATCAAGAAAATGTGGTATATATACACAATGGAATTCTATGCCTCTACCAGAAAGAATGACATTACCCCATTTGTTAGGAAATGGAAAGACTTATATTAAATGCAGTAAGCCTGGCCCAAAGAAACATAGGTTCCCATGGTTTCCCTTATTTGCAATATCTAGTATATGTCTGAGACAAGCAGAAAAGGTCATATAAGATGATGTTAAGCAAAATGAACCCCAAGATAAGGACACAAGCAGTTTTTTTCTTCCTTGCCATCATTTCTAACATATTTATAATGTACCACGTGATTTTTTTTGTTGCTTTGTATGGCCCTCCTCCACAGCATAACCCCTGTTTTTACTGAATTTGATGTTGGTATAATTTGGGGAGGGGAAGGGAAAAAACAAATTGTTTAAATAGGGATACAGGCTGACCCATTGCAACAATGAGATGTACAAGATGCTATGTCTAAAAACTAACCTTACAATTTAGCAGGGGTAGAGAGTAGTTGTGGAGGTGGGAGGGAAGGGATGGTAGGGGAAAAACAAAGGAGGAGGCAACAATGCTTGGTAAGAAATGTACTCATTATCTTGCTCATGTAATTGTAACCCCTCTGTACAGTATTTTCACAATAAAAAACTTATTAAAAAAAAAGACAGTCATAGTGGTATGCACCTGTCATGTTACCTATGGAAGCCTTAAGTAGGACAGCACTCCAACTTGGTCCAAGAGACCCTACTGAAAAAATAACTAAAACAAAAGGTCTAAAGCATGACTCAAATGGTAAAACTCAAGGTCCTGAGTTCAAATCCCAATACCATAATCAAAAAAATGTATTTGTACTTTCGTTTCTGATTTGGTAGCACAATTTTAATCATGTAGTCAAATAAGGCAGAGTAAGGTCTAGATCACACATTCTACTCAATGATGGTACTTTGTAAGAAGGAAGTTTAGGATATAGTAAATGAACAGGAAGAGCTGAATTTTCCTGGGGTAACAGAAGAAATGGCACATTAGTTGTAGAAACAAAACACCACATTTAAGTAGATGTTTAATTATAGTCAAATGAAATCACCTGTCATAAATTAATGATTAAGCTGGATTTTACTGGGTTTGTAATTTTCAAATCTGTCACTGTTTTATAGTTGTATTAGATAGGCACATAAGGAGTTTACACCTAGTTTTTATGTTCATGCATATTTAAGCTGCTCCATAATAAAAATATTTATTACTGAGGACTTGTGAGGCATTTTTCCTTTAAATAAAGAGGTCCATAAATTACTGAGATTTAATGCACACTGGCCTTCATACACTTTGCCACCTTTGATACATAAATGGCAGAGAGAAATGGAACAAAAACAGTCAAGAAGAAATCATTTGCTCAACTTCAGTTTCTCTCCAGTTCTCCAGGTACTGAGTATGTCCTTGTTAATTGATCTGTGGAGGCACTGGGTTTTGTTTCTTTGTTCTAACGGAATTGCTTTCTAATACTTAGGAGGACTGGATCACAGCTCAGCCTGGCTCTCAACATCACTGACTTCTACTCAAATTTATAATGTAACACAAATGTACCTGGCAAGAGTACAACAAATAAAAATGTGTCAAACAAAACGAGTCCTTGCCTTAAGGAAGTCTGTTTCTTGGCTAGGTTCAATCACTGGGAATCAGCATTGTTCTTCTTAATGACTACAAGGAATTCCCATCATTCCTTTCTAAGTTCTATTTTCTTCTTCTTATGAACCAAACTACCATTGCCAAGATTAAACACAGGCTCTCCAACACTAGTCCATGTACACTACCTTGAGCTTCTCTCTTCCAGCACTGACTCACTAGGAGCCAAGAATGCAGTCATAGCACACCTATGCCTCTTGGGGGGGGGGGGGGGGGGGCAGAGAGGGGGCCCGCAGTGTGTGTGTGTGTGTGTGTGTGTTGGTCCTAGGGCTTGAATTTGGGGCCTGGGTGCTGTTCCTGAGCTTTTTTGCTCAAGGCTAGTATGCTCCCACTTGAACCATAGCTCTACTTCCACATTTTTCTTTTTAGTGGTTAAATGAAGAGCCTCGGGGACTTCACAACTATGCCTCTTGTGGGGGGGGGGGAGGGGGAAGGGGGGGTAGAAAGGGGCCCGCGGGTGTGTGTATTGGTACTAGGGCTTGAATTTGGGGCCTGGGTGCTGTTCCTGAGCTTTTTTGCTCAAGGCTAGTGTGTGGGTGTGGGTGTGGGTGTGTGTTGGTCCTAGGGCTTGAATTTGGGGCCTGGGTGCTCTTCCTGAGCTTTTTTGCTCAAGGCTAGTATGCTACCACTTGAACCATAGCTCTACTTCCATGTTTTTCTTTTTAGTGGTTAAATGAAGAGCCTCAGGGACTTTCCTACCCAGACTGGCTTCCAAACCTGATCCTCAGATCTTAGCTTCCTGAGCAACTAAGATCACAGGTGGCACCTGGCACCATGTCATTTGTTCTGGACAGAGGGCCACATGGGGGCCTGGAGCCCCAGTTCTACCCAGTCTTGCCACACCATCCAATTATCTGTCTTATGTGATTCTTTTTAAATAATAAGTACTTTCAGCCGGGCGCTGGTGGCTCATGCCTGTAATCCTAGCTACTCAGGAGGCTGAGATCTGAGGATCGCAGTTCAAAGCCAGCCCAGGCAGGAGAGACCGTGAGACTCTTATCTCCAATAAACCACCAGAAAACCGGAAGTGGCGCTGTGGCTCAAATGGTAGAGCGCTCGCCTTGAGCTGAAGAGCTGAGGGACAGCACCCAGGCCCAGAGTTCAAGCCCCATGACCCACAAAAAAAAAAAAAAAAGTACTTTCAGCAGTACTTCAAGTGAATGAGTCTGATTGTTGTTAAACTTTAAAAATAAACTAAGCTGGTGGCTCACCCCTATATATCCTAGCTACTAAGGGGGCTGACAACTGAGGATCACAGTTCAAAGCCAGCCTGGGCAGGAAAGTCAGTGAAGCCCAGAGTTCAAGCCCCATGACTGACCAAAAAAAAAGTAAGTCAATGAGACTCTTATCTCCAATTCACCACCAGAAAGCTGGAAGTGGAGCTATGGCTCAAAGTGGTAGAGCAAAAAGCACAGGACAGCACCTAGGCCCTGAGTTAGAGCCTGATGACTGACTGACAAGAAAGAAAGAAAGAAAGAAAGAAAGAAAGAAAGAAAGAAAGAAAGAAGGAAGGAAGGAAGGAAGGAAGGAAGGAAGGAAGGAAGGAAGGAAGGAAGGAAGGAAAGAAAGAAAGAAAGAAAGAAAGAAAGAAAGAAAGAAAGAAAGAAAGAAAGAAAGGAAGAAAGAAAGGAAGAAAGAAAGGAAGGAAGGAAGAAAGAAAGGAAGGAAGGAAGAAAGAAAGGAAGGAAGGAAGAAAGAAAGGAAGGAAGAAAGGAAGGAAGAAAGAAAAGCTTATTCCAGAATTCTTAATTTTGAATGTCTTTTTAAATTGTAGGCATTAGGGCTTGGAATGTGGCTTAGTGGCAGAGTGTCTAGCATACACGAGGCCCTGGATTCCATTCCTCAATATCACATAAACAGAAAAGACCAGAAGCAGCACTGTGGCTCAAGTGGCAGGGGGATAGCTTTCAGCAAAAGAGGCTCAGGGACAGTACCCAGACTGAGTTCAAGTCCCAGGACTGGAAAAAATAAATAAGTGTGTGTATGTGTGTGTGTGTGTGTGTGTGTGTGTATATATATATACATACATACATACATATATAATTGTATTGGCATTAACTTGGGGGCAGGCTGAGAGTACCTTCTGGTCAAACAAGAAAAGCAGGACAGGACATTCTCCTGATGAATTAAAAATAAACTAGTGACTTCAGTGTTTAAGTCAATATTTCAGTATTTCTTAAGTTCAGGTACCAGGTTTTGGGGGTTTGAGGTTTGTTTTTGTTGGGGGGGGTAGTAGGGGGACAGACAGAACACCATCTTGAATCATAATGGCTCTAAGGCTGCTAGGTGAGCACCATAAATCCATTCAGTGTTCCTAGAAATGAAACAAACTTTGTGCTATTCGACCCAGGCAAGGAAGGAAGAATGAGAGAATCCAAAAACCATACTGCCCAGTCAGGCTAAACAGACTGCCAGATTAGACAGACATGCTGTTACCCTTCAAGCATGTAGAAAAGTAGTTGTCCTGGAATAACATTACTCCTCAACTCTAGCCTAATAAACTATGCTGCAAGCTGTTGCTAAGGAATTTTAAAACCAACTCAAAGCAGAAACAGAGCTATCACCAACCAGTAGGTGAAATCAAGTCACAGGCTAGAACAGGGTTTGGCAGATGTCAGGCCCTCAAGAGATACTTAATAACTTACGGCCTAACTGGAAGTCCATTTAAGCACAGGGGTAAAATCATAATTAATGTGATCCTATCCCATTCTCACTGTGAGTATTTCCTCAGGGCATCTGTAACAGCTGAGTTAAAAATAACAATAACAACATTTGCTGGAAGGTTCATCTTCTAGTTAACCAGTTCATATATTGAACAGTATGGTTTTTATTAACTCTTCTCAGACTTTGTCAAAGAAACCTGAACTTTATATAACTTAAACCAAGCAGTGTGTACAGAAGATCAAATACCAGAAAGGATAGACAGGGGAAAAAAGGGAGGGGGTGAAATATGAGGTATAATTAATGAAGACAAAAATTAAAAGAAATCAGGCATCAGTAAAAAAAAAAGTGACTACAGGCTTTTTTAACAAAAGAAAGAAACAAAGAAACAAAGAAAGGAAGGAAGGAAGGAAGGAAGAGAAAAATTACAAAAGGAAAATTCTTCAGAATCAGAGCTCCTGGGTCCACTGGGGTAGGAGGGATGTCCTTGGGCTCCGTGTTGACACCATTTCACTCACTCACTCATCTATTCCTCTTTACTTCTTTCCTTCCAAGGGAGCATGTATCAGTTTCAGTTATTTATTCAAAAGAAAATTTTCAGGGCTGAGACTTTAGTTAAATGGTAGAGTACTTTTCTAGCATGCACAAGGCCTTGTGTTCAATCCCAGCACTAAGAAAAAAAATAAGAGGGAGGGAGACAAAGGAGAGAGATAAGGGAGGGAGACAAAGTGGGGAGGACAAAAAGGGAGGGAAGAAGGAAGGGAAAGATTGAGGGAAAGGAAGACAAAGGGATGAGGGAGAGAGGGAGAGAGGGAGGGAAGGAGAGAGGGAGGGAGGGAGGGAAGGAAGAAGGGAGGGAGGGAAGGAGGGGAGGAGAAAAAACACTTTGCAAATTAATATCCACTTTAAATTGAGGATGAAGTTAATTCATGGGCTTTGGACTCTGAAGGAAATGGATTCAAATCCTGACTGCATCAGTTATTATGATATGCTCTTGCAATTCATTTAACTTTCTGAGTCAATTTCCTCTTTAATGAAACAGGGACTTGTGGCATCCACCTTGCAATAAGAATCTGGAATTAAGTGTCACAAAACACTTAACACCATGCCTGGCATTTAGCAAATGGCCATTTTTAGTTTTCCACATCTGCTGCATTTACCTGAGGGCTTAGAATTTTCTGGTTTGGACAGGAAGTACTGAAGCAAGTTTTCTGAGGCTAACAGATATCTGCTTGAAAACCTTTCCCACATATCTAAAAACAGGCTTGCTGCAGGACTTGGGAGCTGGGCTCTGGTCTCTCTCAAAATGGAATGAAAGCCATTCTTGCTTTCTAAGGGAAGAGCATTTCTACTATACTTAAGCTATAGCAGAAGCCAAAGAAAGAAATTACCCCAAAATTCTTCCCCCCTCCTCTCTCTCTCTCTTTCTCTCTCTCTGTCACACACACACACACACACACACACACACACACACACACACACACACACACACACACACACACACACACACACACACACACACACACACACACACACAGAGTCCAAAGAGGGAATGTGAGGAACAGATTCCCTAGCACCCTCCCACGTATGTCCACCCACTACATCACTCTGCCTCCTGGTCTATGGCCTGGGCTCTGGAATTCTGGACACAACTCTGAATGAAGGCAATGGAAGTGACTCAAGTTGGAACTACACGCCCACACAGCCCAGGTTGTCTCAGGCTATGAGGAACCAGAGACAGAGGTGAAGTTTAAGAGATGCATTCCCCTCATGCTTTTTCCAAGGAAGACTCTTACAAGAATCTCACAAGCTCACTAAGTCTCAATGCTGCCCTTGCACAGGGCAAATGTGCTAGCTCTCAGCCAACCTTCGTCTCCCTCCCTCATTTTCCACTGTCTGTCCCTCCTCTCACAAAGTAAAAAGAAAGAAGAAAGGGAAAGGAATTCATGAATTAACAGAAACTGTCAAGGAAAAATAGAGAATCTACCTCAAAACAGCTACTTTTCTAAGAAACTCAAAGTGGATCACAACATAGTGATATTAGGTTAAGATTTACGGAACGGCATGAAGGCCAAGAACACATCTCTCACAGCATTTTCATTCCCATTTTTCAGATGAGAAAACTGAAGTTGAAAAAGGTAAAAAAAAAAAAAAAAAAAAAAAAAGGTAATAATAATAATCTGTCCAAATCTAAGAGGCAACTTAAAAGTTGCTTTTGTTGGGTCTGTGAACTAACTAAAAAGCAGGATAAAATCTGGGCATCCTAGACCTCCATCCCTCCCCCGCCACCCCCGTACCTCACATCTGCCTTTTTTCTTCCAGTAGCCATCTTAGTCACCTTAAGCTCCAAGACAGTTAGGATTTACCACTTGTAAGCATCCTGTGACGAAAGGCAAAGTGCCTCAGAAATCACAGCCAAAATCATAGAACAGAGCACCCGCTGGGCAATAGAACCCTTCAAGTGGTGAAGTGATATGAACTCCTCCAGAGACTAAGACTGAGATAATGGTCATCCAGGCCAGTCCCAGACTTGGGACTGTTTTAAGCATGCATACCTTCTCATCCTTTGCCCCCAGCCCTCCCTATTTAACCTAAACATCTGTATTCCTGAAGATAGCTGAAAGTTGTACTGGAATGCTTTCTGTTTAGGTCTGAGGTCTAAAAACTTCTGCTTTGAAAGACCCAAAGTTTATGAAGGAGAATTAAAAGCCAGGGTTCAACCTATCTTTTTCAATTCTTATTCCTAGCCTGCTAGCTGCTCTGTATAATCTATCTAACCTATCAAGTCTCATAGAGATAGTAAATTCGGTTATTAGGAAATTGTCAGGAGCTATGAAGTGCCTCAAAGCTGCAGAAAATCAAATTGAAGAGATAAACTAGAGTCACATCCCTAGAATAACATAAGAGAAGCCTGTAAACTTATTTGCAGCTTCATGAAGAAAAAAATAAAACACTGGAATCCAAAGAAAAACAAGGAGCAGCATGAAGGAAGAAAACAATAGGCTTTGGGTTTGGAAAAAAAAAATCTCAAGAAGCTTCTTCGGAGCTGGAGAAACAATGCTCTGGAAAAGCTCAAGGGTGAATGAAAACCAAGGCCAGGAGGTGACTCAGCCTACAGAAATACAACGACAAGGCCATGCAGGCTGCTTCAGGAACAGGAGGGGCCCCACAGGTGCTGCCGGCCTGGACAAGGAGGACGAGGGAGGAAATGACAGCAGCCTGGCCGCCTGTCCAGGGATTAGTCAGGCTGCTGAGGAACACCTCACCCTCCCACTTCCGCTCTGAGCAGTGCAAGAGCGTGACCAGACATTCCTTCTGGATGGAAGGGATGATCTGTTCATATGAGATTGGCCAGGGAGGCAGAGATGGGATTTTTTCCCACAGAATGAACCCTAGCCAGCAAGGAGGAAGTCAAAGAAAACTTCAGAAAGCTGCCTATGGGATTAAAGATCACCTCTATTAGGACACCTGGTCAGACACTGTCTCATCCCTAGGGTCCAGGTAACTCAGACCATGATAGATTCCAAAGACAGGGCAGGGCAGATGGCCTCAAAGGACTACACTCTGGGAGGCTGGGAAGGTGGCTCAGTGGTAGAGTGCTTGCCTTGCATGCATGAGGCTCTGGGTTCGATTCCTCAGCACCACATAAGCAGGGGGAAAAAAAGCCGGAAGTGGCGCTGTGGCTCAAGTGGTAGAGTGTGCTAGCCTTGAGCTGAAGAGCTGAGGGACAGCGCCCAGGCCCAGAGTTCAGGCCCCATGACAGGACCCCGCCCCCCCCCCACACACACACAAAAAAGACTACACTCTGGTGATGAAACTCCCTTCTCAGGTTGCCCTGGTCCTCCTTTTCCACTGAGGGCTGCAGTGAGCTATCCAGCATGCTTCCAAGTACAGAGTGAGGGAGGGAAGAAAGGAAGAAGGGAGGAAGGGAAGGAAGGAAGGAGGAAGGCAGGAAAGGAGGGAGGAACTGACAATGACAGATGCACTTAATTCTCAACAGGCCTTATAATAACTGGAAATCCAAACTAAGAATAAAACTAATGGATCCAGCGACGATCACGTCTTCCATTTATTAGCTATTACCATGTGCCAGAGACAGGCTTGAAGCACTTCGCACAATTAGTTCACTTCATCCTCATGAGAACCCTAGGATGAGGGAACCTGTCCTGGAATTTGAACTTGGCCTCCAGAGCCTGTACTCCATCACTATACTTCAGTATTAAGGGGCTAAGACTGCTCAACTTATTATGATGTGAAGCTTCTTTGCTTTTGACTGAAATTACCTCCACTGAAATTGACAATGTGTATCACAGGATGCTGTGGGTTTTCCTGGGGGGCATGAGGCTGGGAACTGTGATCTGATAAACACACAGACATCACTCCTGGATTCTAAAACAGTTCTGAGCCCAGGCTCAATGTCTCTCTCAACAGTACAGGACTTGGGTGACCACAAATAGTGAGTACATGTTCAACACCTTATTTACTCAGGAGAGCCCACAACACACAGAAGTACTCATGAAGTTAGTCTGGAGAGGGCACTGGGGCTCTAAAGCGCCACCCCCTGCCCACCGAACCCAGTTTCAAATTCAGTATTCCATAGTACTGACACAGGAGTTGAAGATAAATGTACACCTTCCACTTTGATTCTAGAAAGAAAGGGAAAGGGTGAAGACAAGGGAGGGAGGTAGAAATAGAAGCCGGCAAATCTGACACAAACACTACCCTCCAAAACCTCAAATACCACATCAAATTAAAACCACATTAAATACATTCTCTAGGGTTTCAAACACAAGGAATGTGAAAGAAAGGAAATCAAGTGTAAAGAAAGTTAGTCTTTAAGTTTTGCGTTAGGATAAAATATGAGAAGCTTATAACCACAATCTAGCTCTTTGAATTCACAACCAATCAGAGTGCACGAGTACATTTTGGTTCCAAACCAAGTAATTTACCTTTGATCTATTTAAGAGACCACAAGGAGTTTCTCTTCCACCCAGACAGCGCAAGCCCAATTAAGTGCCTAATCAGTATTTTCTGTGATAATAGATAAATCCCTTGAAAAACTAAAACAAAAGAACCCCTACTGAGTTTAGACTGCCAGAGAAAGTGGAAATCAACTCTAGTTAACTTTTAAATAACTACAACAGCAATTTTACTCTCCAGATTTCAAATTCAAATTGCACTAGCATTGACATCTATACAAAGAGTAAATTCCACAGGTTTGTGGAATCAACAGCTGGTTATAACTAGGAAGGTGATTCTTTCCACTAAAGAATTTTCCTACACCATCTCTTAAAGCATAGCTTTTTTAGAAGGCTGATTAAATCCAGGTGTTTACGGACAAACCAAGTGAACACACCGCCCACTTTCTGGTAGTAATTCTATGTTTTCATTTTCCTCTGTGACTTCTATTTTACAAAATATTTTAAGTGGGGTATTTCTTCTTCATTGTCATTTGCAGAACATTTCAGCATAAGTTTAACAAACCACTTCCAAAAACCACTGAGTCACAAATACTTCCTTCAACAAAACATTGATTATTGATTAATTGGTTGCTTGGGGTTGTTGTTTGATTTTTTTAAAAACAGCATCAGACATTAAACTCGGGGTCCAAGCCTCCAGTCCTTTTTGCTTTTAGTTTGCTTTTTGATGCTTTTCCTAGACCACAATCTCCTACTCCTTCTCCCAAGTTGCTTATATACTACCACACCTGGCCACTCAATATTCTGACTATTTGAGATGATTAACAAACACACAAATAGGGAAGAGAGCTTGAGATTTGGAATCTGAAGATGCCAAATCAGCTTTCAGTTGTGTAGCACTGGATACTTAGCTGTTTCCTCTCTGCACATGCTAGGTATGTGCAGAGTATGTATGCAGGCATCTCTTCAAATATATATAGTCTATCTTTGATTCTCTATCCCTCCTGCACAAATACAACACAATCCAAACCTATTCTGATCCAACCATTCAAAATGAGAGTCCAAACCCATAACACTTATTCAGTTCCCAGGTAACCCATGCTTCTGAATTAGCTATAAATTTAGGGTTTCCACACAATCTACCAGAATTGCTCCCAGAAGTCAGGAAAAAACTAAGGTTTACCAGTTTATCATAAAGGATACAACTCCAGAACGGTCAAATGGGAAAGATGTATGAAGGTGGGGCAGGGCACAGCTTCCATGCCCTCACCAAACCCAGAAGCTCTTCCAAACTCCATGGTTTGGGATATTTCATAGTAGTTTTAACTTCCATTCTGTAGGCATGACTGATGAAATCACTAAACTCTTCCTGTGTCCATGGAAGTCTGGAATGGAACTGAAAGTGCCAACACTCCAAGCATGGCTTGGTCTTTCTAGAGAGGAGTCCTCTACCTGAACCCATCTAGCCACAGTCCCTATCCTAGGAGCCACTTCATTTCACAATAGAGACCAAATGTTTGTTCTTAATAATGTATCAGAAGACATGTTAGTGTACTGCCCATATGCATTAGTGACTGCAGTAGTTAAGAATTTGGGGGTCTTGCCAGTATGACAAGGCAGTCATGAAGTATAAGTAAGGCTTAAATCCCATCTGTAGGGCCACACCCTCTTACAGTTGAAGAAATGGGAAAAATAATCTAAATAGGCCCCAGTGGTATTCCTCTGATCTCTGTGACCTTGAGTTGACCCAATTAATAAAAGATGCACTTTGGAACAATCATTCAGAAGGGAAGAAAGGTACGTATCATTCTGGATGCTGCTGATAGCCTTTTTTTTTTCCTCAATGCAAAAACTGGAAGAATAGGCCAGTGCTTCTCAACTATATCTAATAGCTTTGAGCTGAAATTATGAACGAATATGTGCAAAAATATTTACAGTCATTTGACAGAATAGCCTCTATCTATTGAATTAAATCATGTTAAAATATTGGGCTTACACGAGTATCACAAATCCACAAGGAACGTATTCTAGACCTCTGGTGGATACCCAAAATTGTGGATAGCATTTAACACTATATGTATATAGTTTTTCAATATGCATAACTATAATAAAGTCTCACCTTTTCACTTACAGAAAGTACTATGATGATCTCTTCTGAAGTGCCAGTGTTGCTATTCTTACACTGAGACATTATTCCGTAAAATAAGGATTATTTAAAAACAAGCACTGCTATAGGCACCAGACAATTAGAAAACCAAGCAGGCTATTTAGTGACTGATGAACAGAACATATTGGACACAGAGCTGACTCAAGTCCCAGGCAGGGCAGAACAGGACCTCACAAGATTTAATTTCATTATTCAAGACACTGCATAAACGGAAATGGCAGATCTCTATTTCTGGAATTTTCCATTAATATTTTTAGGCCATGGGAAATGAAACCGTGGAATGTAACATGACAGGTAAGGGGGTTGTTGTTGTTAAGTGACAGTACTAGGGGATTAAACTCGGGGCCTTGTGCTCTTGCTTGTTTTTTTCACTCAAGGATACCTCTACCACTTGAGTTATACATCTGCTTCTGGCTTTTTGATGGTTTACAGGAGATATGAGACTCATAGATTTGTCTGCTCAGGCTGGCTTGAAACCTGGATCCTCAGTTCTCAAGCCTCCTGAGTAGTCAGGATTACCAGAGTCCATTTTTATTTTGTTTTGTTTTGTTTTGTTTTTCAGTGTCTTGCTTTGTTTCTCAGGCTAGCCTCAAATTTGTGCTCCTCCTGCTTCAGCCTTCCTGAGTGCTAGGATTACAAGCATGTATGACCAAGCTCAACTGATTCAGAAATTTAAGAATACCTAAGTAAAGCTCCTTCACTCAGATAACCTGAGCAGCACTGATCTAAAATCTGAAGAGTAATCACATCAATTAAGCCAGCCAATTAAAGTTTGGTTGAGTTTTCTACAATTTATAAATAACTACTCTATCTGCTATAAGAAAGGGACTAAGCAAAGTAGGGTAAGCACTTGCACTGGCAAGAATAGAGAATTCATGCACTCCATAAAATGGAGGGGGGGAGGTGAGGAGGAGGAGGAGGAGGAGGAGGAGGGAAGCAGAAGAAACAGAAAGGAATAGAAAGGAGAAAGAAAGAGGAGGGAGGAGGGAAGAGGAAAGAAGAGGGAAAGGGTGGGAAGAGGAAGGAAAGGATGGAGGAGAAAGGAAAAGGAGGGAGGAAGAGAAGGAGGAAGAATGAGGAGGGAGGAGGAAGAAGAAGGGAGGAAGAGTGAAAGGGAAGGAGGAGGAGGGAGAAAGAGGAGGGGGAAAAAGAAAATAAGAAAAAAAAATTCAAAGATCCAGAATCAGATAAAGGTTTTTCACAAGCCAGCAATGGACCACCTTGAAGAGTTTCCTTCCTTCCCACCACCAGGAACCCAGGCACAACTTCATTGTTTCACCCATCTGGACTTCTGCCAATTTTGAGCCAAGTAAATTATAAGCCATAGCGAATGTCACACAGTGGGGACTGATGTCATGTTCCTAAATTTGTTGTCAAAACTCTACATGCTTCCAAGAAGGAGAAGTGGAAAATGACCATTTAATGGGAAAGAAATATGAGTTAGGTCAAAAGCAGCAGCCTGGAATGTGGAGAAATCCTTATCCAAAAAGCCTTCTGCTAACACTGTCCAAACTGTAATAATTTCAACCCTGGCTTCTACTGGATCTATGCTAAAATTTAGTTGAGTTGTTTATAAATCCTATTTTATCAGGGTAACCCACAAAGGAACAGGAAAGAGTTTTACAAAAGAAAATATTACCGTAGATTTTAAAAACAGCAATGATAAGAACTAGAAATGGAAGGGGTAATTGTAACCCCTCTGTATTTTCACAATAAGAAGAAAAAGAAAAGAAATGGAAAGGTAAGCAGAGAATGAAGAATGAACTTTCTTAAGGAAAAAAATGTTAGTCCCCCAAAATAGAGGAAGTGGGCTGGAGGTGTGGCTCAAATAGTAGAGTGCCAGCCTTCCATATGCAAAGCCTCAAAAGCCCAAACCCCATTCTGCCAAAAGACGGAAAACGTTGGCTAGTGTTACTCATTTTATTAACCTATGACAATCCTAAAACAAAATGAGTTCACTCTAAATTAATGTCCCTTTATAACAGGTGGGGTAAGTCATAGTGGGAAATATCTACCTAAATAATTAGTTCAAGGCCAATGATCCCCTCAATTCCTTAACAAGTAGGACATCTGCTCAGCCTCTGATGAGGGAGGTATTTAGAATAGTAAAGTTTTCCTGACAAGAGTCTAGGGACATTTTCTGCACAGTTTGTCTCAATGAAGAAACTTTTTTATATTATATTTCTATTCCTCTTATGTTTGCACACTGGCACCTGGGTCACCTAAAGTAAAAGCAATGCTCACATTACTGTTGGACAAGCTCCGGTGGCCCCAGACAGAGTCTCACAAGTCAACAGTGCCTTACATTTCCAATACTGGAGCCTTGGTAACTATTCTATCCATTTGGAAAGAAGGAGGAGCAAATGATGGTTAAAAACAGGGAATGGTGATTAGCCCTAAGTAGCTCACAGTGTTACTTCAGTAATATTCTGTGTGGTGAAAGCCAGTCTTCAGAGCCAGAGGCAAGCCGGAGCTACCTGGCAAGATTGGATCTCTGGTTAGTTTTGGTTTGGGGTGGTTTTTTGTTTGTTTGTTTTTTAAAGCATCATGTAAAAATCTGAAATTTGGGGGCATTCCATAAAAGAACTTCCCAGTACTCTTCAGAATGGCAGGCTGAATAAGATCCATAGGTGACAGTATTATATCAATTATATATAATTTCCTGATTTCAGTGACTGTACAATGATTGTGCAAGCTGTGAAATTCAGAAAACATGGATGAAAAATGCAGGAGAATTATTAGACCTATTTTTGCTGCTACTTTGAAAGCTTGAAATTGATTTTAATATGATAAATTAAAAACAATACAGATTTAAAACAGACAAGGAAGATGATACGGGCTAACAACAAGGATGACCAAATGGCAAGATTGTATTCACTTATGCAGTTCAAGTCCAGCAACTGAAGATCTTAGCAGGTCTGCAACAGTAAAGGTGCGGCCAACTCTAGTCACTTTCTCCCTTGGCTTTCTGTGTAGGTTTGCCTGTAGAATTCCTGTCTATGCCCCTTATCAGACTTAGTCTTCACACCAACATTAGCCATCTGGCAGATTCGTTTAGATGACTCTCCTGTGATTTGGGTTAACAAGAACCTGTCCCCAGAGTACAATCACCAATCACTTGACAAGCATGCTGAGAAAAGCACTGATTTCCCCCCCCCCCCCCGCCACCCCCAGTAATCTAAGCAGAGAGCCAGAGCCTGGACTGTGGTGATAAGCACTACGTGCCCTGTACTCCTTACCCAAAGACCATTCTGTAAGCCTGGAACATACATTGTTTTGTTTCGTGGTTTCCTGTAAAGATGATAAGAGCTCTACAAATGATCAGAACCTTGCATTCACATTACAGGGCAAGCTATGCAGTGGATAGTAAGTATAGCAGCAAACTTTGAATGTTCTGCTAAAAAAAAAAAAAAATCAAAGTTTGACTAAGAGCCAAACTTATATACAACTTAATGAAAGCTTCAGCAAGAGGCTGGTAAGAATGCATGCTTAGCAAGTACAAGATTCTGAATTGGACCTCCAATACTGAAAAAAAAGATTGAGCAGATTGCCTACAATTAATACCACTCTGCAAGACTTCAGCAGGACTTGTATCTACTGTGACCCAGAGTGAACCTTCTAAAACAAATCTACTATGTCTTTCATCCAACCCTGGAGTAGTTTTCCATCCCATTTAAAATAAAGGCCAACATCCTGGTTGTGGCCAGGCATCCTGGCTCCTTCCTGTTGCTCCAACTTGACTAACCCCTCAGCCTGTCTCGACCACCACCTCAAAAACTTAATGTAGATTGTGCCCTCTGCTCAGGATATCTTCCCAGCCCGGTCCCCCACCCACCACACAAATCCCAGAGAGCTCACTTTCACTCTTCAAGATGCTCTCAAGTTTCAGCTTAACTATCACTCCATCTGCAAAGGAGTCCCTGCCAAGACTGGATCTAAATGAGCCGATGTTTTACGGTCTCACAGTAACTACAATTTATCTACCATCATTTCTAATTACAAAGTTGTAAGGTTCTTGGCCTCCCCGATTAGATGAAGAGCATGGCGAGAATCAGGGCAGTCTGGTGGGCAGCCTGAACTTGAGAGAAAAGGCACAGTTTACCGTACCCTCAGGCTGGCTCCAAAGGAAGGATGGAGTCTTGTGGACAGAGCTCTCGGCCACTGAGAGCTTGCTGTGTCACAATGCCCTCCTCTATAGGTGCTTGAAATTTTCCACTGTTCTTTCTTTCACCTGGAAGGGAAGACAGCCTAGAAAAAGATCCTGAACTATCATTTTTTCAGTGATATTCACAGTATCTCCAAACTCTTAAGGCACCTGGAGCCCAGACTAAGCACCACGGGGGCAGTTTAGGTGCAAAACCACCATGGAAACCACTTACCCGGCCTACAGCCCATCTCAAAAATTAGCAAACATATGTTTGAGTTTAAAATGCTTCAGATAGGAATTAGCATTTTCTATACTTCCCCACTGTAAATAACTGACCAGCTGCTAGTCACGGCAACCCCAGATAAGAAAAGCTTACACTGTGAACATAAAACTCTCTATAGAATATTCAAGAGATTCTGGCTTCCTGGCTCTGCTTCTGAGACATAAATGCGAGGTAATAAAACAGGACAAAATACAGTATCTGGCAAGACTCACACCAATCACAGAAAGCATAAGGGGTCCAAAATGAGAGCCTAACCAAGTAAAGAAAAATAAGACAATTTGTGGAATTGCAAGTTGTGTCTCCTCCTTAGCAACATAGTACCCAATTGATTCCCACAGAGAATGTTCTTTTCAGCAGTTAGCAGCATTAACCAAATTAAAGCAGAGCCCTCAGGGAATAAACTCAGCTACTATAGAAAGAAAGCATCATTTTCCTCCAGCCTAGCCCAAAGGTCAAACAAAAGCAGAATCTAAAAGTAAAATATAAAAAGCCCCCTGATGGGGCATTGCAAAAATAGTTTCTCTTACTACTGCTACCAAAAAAAAAAAAAAAAAAAAGACCAATTCAACCAGGGGGTGGGGGAGAAACACTCATTTTAATCTGAATTTCCGCATTCTTGTTGTGTATCCACATGGCCCACACTGGAATTAAAATTTTTGATTTGGTGTTAAGTAAAATAAGCCAAACAACTGAAAACTGTAACATACGGGAGAAGGCTCCTTTCATCAAGAATTCTGGGTTGACAAAACTAAAATTATAGAGGGGTAAAAAATCTTAAGATCTTACTAAATATATAAGTGAACTAATCTAAACACAAATTTCTTTGAAATAAACAGCAAACACCTCTTCGCAGCACTCTCCCCTCAGAGCACTGAGATGTATTAACACAAATTGTTTTTCACTGTCGATTTGCTTCCGAATTTGTTTCTCAGATGTAGTGGAGTAGAAATAACAGAGTACACAATACACACAGACACATAGGGTCTTGGGAGCAGGGGGCCCTGGATTGATGCTTGAGGGCCTGCGTTCTGGATTTGGTATATGACAGTAATCATCTCCCTTTTGGGTGTCCACCTGTGAATTCAAGGAGTCAGCTTAGGTACACCCCAGAAATGCCTGCCACTGGGAAGATTCTGCTGCCCCAGGGTAAACTCACACTTGATAATGAGCTGAAGATGCTTTTCCAGGCAGTAAAAGATGGGTTATAAACATGAGATCAACCCCTGTGAATAATGGGAAAAATGGAAAGCCATGCAGTCTGGAAAACAGTGGCAAAGGTATCATTGCAAAATGCAGAACACACCACAATCATAACACATGGTTTAAATAGGGATACAGGTGGACCCACTGCAACAATGAGATGTACAAGATGCTATGTCGAAAAATGAACTTTACAACTTTGGTGGGGGAGGGGGAGAGTGGGCAGGGATGGAGGGATGGTAGGGGAAAAACAGGGGGAGGCAACAATGCTTGATAAATGTACTCATGGGCTGGGAAGGTGGCTCAGTGGTAGAGCGCTTGCCTTGCATGCATGAGGCCCTGGGTTTGATTCCTCAGCACCATATAAGCAGAAAAAACAAAAGCCGGAAGTGGTGCTGTGGTTCAAGTGGTAGAGTGATAGCCTTGAGCTGAAGAGCTGAGGGACAGCACCCAGGCCCAGAATTCAGGCCCCATGACCAGACCCCCCCCCAAAAAAGAAAGAAAGAAAGAAATGTACTCATTACCTTGCTCATGTAATTGTAACCCCTCTGTACGGTATTTTCACAATAAATAAACTTATTAAAAAATAATGATCTGGAGCCAGGTGTGGTGGCTCATGCCTGTAGTCATACCTACTTAGAAGGCAGAAGTGTGGGGAAGATTATGCTTCCTGATCAGTCCAGGAAAAAGTCAGCAAGAGCCCATCTCAATCAATAAACTATTCATGGTGGTAGGACAGATCAAGCAGGCAAAAGTTTCGATCTCTCCAGCCGGCTGGACGACCCTGGCATCCCTCTCAGGCTTTTACCCAAAATAAAAGTCTGCTGGTCTGTTGAGTTCACTTTCTGCTCTTTCCTTATTCTGACACCTTCATGACTCAGTTTCCTAACAATGCACATCTGTCATCACAGCTATTTAGGAGGCATAGGTATAAAGGATTGTGATCCAGACCAGCCCTGAGCAAAAAACGTAAGACTCTATCTGAAAAAAAACTAATACAAAAAAGGACTTGGGATATGGCTCAAGTGGTAGAGTACCTGCATAGTAAGAACAAAGCCCCCAATTCAAACTTTGGTACTGTGTGTATGTATGCATATATGTATATTAACCAGACATGGTAACACAGTCCCGAAATCTCAGCTCTGCTCAGAAACCTGAGGCAGGGCTGGGAAGGTGGCTCAGTGGTAGAGCGCTTGCCTTGCATGCATGAGGCTCTGGGTTCAATTCCTCAGCACCACATAAGTGGAAAAAGCCAGAAGTGGCGCTGTGGCTCAAGTGGTAGAGCACTAGCCTTGAGCGGAAGAGCTGAGGGACAGTACCCAAGCCCAGAGTTCAGGCCCCACAACCAACAAAAGAAAAGAAAAGAAACCTGAGGCAGAAGGATTATGAGTTCAAGGCCAGACTGGTCTACATGGTAAGACTCTGTCTTAAAAATAAATAAATGAATGCCTTAAAATAGGTTGTTCCTTCTAATTTTGAGAATAATAAAAATTTGTTTAAAAAAAGGGGGAGGAAGAAGAAAATACACTGAAACAAAAGGATCCACAGATATCATTTACAAGTTGCTCTGTAGCATCTCAATCTTCTCTCACAGAAAGATCAAGTCTTGGTCTTGAAATGAGGAGCAGACAGTATGGTGACAAGGAACACTGGTTGACTGACTGGCATGCCCTGGCAGCTGTGTCTCCTTCTGTGGAAGGAGGGCAATATGCCTCAACCCTTCACGTGGTTGTTGAGTGAATATGAATATGCACAATGTACCAAGCACTGGAACACAATAGAACCCATGCAAGTGCTTGCCAATATTTCACATTAACAACCTCACATTTCATTAAAGAGACGTTCCTTAATATACCAAAAGAGCACCACAGAAACATCAAGACTCCAAAACCTCGGGCAGAAGTCTCAACACTCAGCAATCACATGTTACACATCCCTCACTAAACCAAAAAGTATAAATTGAGTCATGATACTCAAGTTTTGGATTCAGGACATTTTGGACTTAGGGTTTTTAGATGAAGCTGCTCAACCAAGTCAAAAATCTGAAACATTTCTGTTCTCATTTCAGATGAGGGGATAACGTAAAATTTAAGGCAATTCCAAATGTCAAGGTATTTTTGCATAATATGGCAGTGACTGCATTAAATGTTTTCCCACAATTCTTCACAGCTCCATCCTAACAGACTCATCTTCCCAAAGCAATGATGGGTTTCACTCATTCCCAACCAAGACCCTGTAAAGACTAAACTTTAAACCCCACACTAAGTTATTAGCACCTGAATGAGAATGAGCTTCTAGCACCTTGCACATCTCCATACATCTCTGTACTTCGGATAGTCGATAATTCTAAATTCAGGCGACAACTTCCAATCTTTCTCCCCCACTGGAATGACAGCCTTCTGAGAGGGGCGTGTTTCAGCCTCCACTGAATTGTCCTGGTCAACCATGGTGGATAAATGCATGGCCCACTGCAGACACTTGCTGCCTTCCACCGAGGTTCACACCACCACCTAACACAAAGCACCCATCACCCACTAGTGTGCAAAACACTCATCTTAATCTCCTCCTTTGGAAGCCTCACAATGAGCCCCGGGGAATGTAGACCACATGAGTAGACCAATGCCTGAAAGTTCACTTAGTCACACAGGCCATATCCTCAGGAAGCAGCAGAGTCCCAAGTGTGTTAATTCCTAGTCTAGAGTTCCTCCCAGAACATTCTGAAGCCCAAGTTAAATCCAAAACAAACAACTCAGGCCTTGGCATCCACACTTTTTACTGTTCTCTGCAACTCCCCAACAACTGTCTCCTGACTACCAATTTCCCACTCTTCATGCACTGAATAAAGCTTTATTAAGCATGGTGTGTCACTTCTGTTGTAGGGACATTCATTCACTTGGTAAAAAGGCTTTTCTAGTTTGGGCATTTATTATTTCAACACAATGTAAACACCTGTTAAACTGTTAAATGCCTTCAGTGTTTTTTTTCTTTTCTTTTTTTTGTCCAAGGGTTTGTGTTGCAAACTGTGTTCTTAGTACAGGTGATGCTGGGAGTTGAAGCAGACCTTTAAAAGATGGGGTCGTTTTTCTTAGGTCAATGGGATACTACCCTTGAAAAGAGAGTTCTCCAGCAGCCCTGGGTTACTTCTCCCAAGAACTAGTTTTAAGAATCTGTTCAACCCTAAATCTGGCTCTGACTTCCTTCCTTACCTTGTGATCTTTCCTTTTCATCCATACTTAATTACCATGACCCACCATAAGGTCTCTTCCCAAAGCCAGTACTATGCGCCCTTCAACCTCTAGAACTGTAAGCTAAATGAACCTCTTTCTTTGTAAGAATACCAGCCTCAAGTATTTCATTATAGTATCCACAACAACAACAAAAAGACTAATGTGTGTACCATGCCATGCTGTGTGAGGTTCAATGAGAACTATGTAATTAGGATACCAGTGTTCTGGTGACCTGAAAAACTACTGAGGTTTCTAGGAAATATCCATTAATAATATCAGTTAACTTCCTTAAAAAGCAATATAAATACTGGTAGCCCACAAAGCCATGCTAGGTTTGGAAAAAGCTCAATGTAACTAATAGATCGAATCTTTCGTGTCCTTCCTCTTTTGATGGGGGTGCTTATTTAACCTGTTAGCTCAGAATTCACCTGGCCATGTGTTGTGAACATTTCTTCGAGAGATAAAGGTACTGTGTCTGTCCACTGACTTCATGCAGGAGACAGGTTTAGGAAGGAGTTAGCCCAGTACCTCAAAGGAAAATGAAAGCAAGCACTAACACCCATGAAAACAAAATACATCAATCTTATATTATCAAATAAAAAAAATTTAGGCTCAATTTATGTAGCAATATTAAAAAGTGACTGAACTCACACAAAATCTATAGACAAGTGATCTCAGATATAGTCTACAAAAATGTTTTTATTCTATCAGGTCTATTAAATAGTTAACAGCCTTCAAACTTATCTGCTCAAAGCACACACAATTAAGGTGGAAAGAACAGATTGGAAGAACTTGTGACTCTGGATTACCAGCACAGATTCCCCAAACTCCAAATCCAACAGCAATAAACCTGCAATAATCCCCATGAAATATGGTATCAATTAAGAGCTGGTGTAGGAAACATAATGCAAAATAACTGCCATTTTAACAGCCCCTACAGATAAATCACCGACTTCAAACAAGTGAAAATCGATTTGATGCATATTTAACACAGCTGCCTTTAGTTAAAATTGCCTGTAACAGCCAGAAAGTATCATGAAACAGAACTGCAACGGGTTAAAAAGTCTAGATTACATTAGAATTCCGGAGGGAAGAAGACAGCTGACTGGGAAATCTTTCTTATCTTAGAAATGATAATCTTTTAAAGCCTGCAGGGAAAACATATAACAGTATTCCACAATAGATTAACTCATTTTGTGATTTAATAGAAACATCTCCAACTAGTGCTTTTTTTCCCCCATACCTAAATTTCCATGCTGAAAGGAAAAGGCCAATCTCAGAACAGACAAGGGACTTGAGGGCAGAACACTTGGGGCAGCCTGAACAATCACTTGTCTCTGTGGGGTTAGACACTTCCATCCAATAAGTTCACATAAACCACAGTAGGGTTGTTTGTCTGCTTCAAGGTCTTTAAGGGGAGAGAGTTTTCTTGTTGCTTCCAAAGGACTGAACAGAGGTGCCCCAGGTCTCCCAGTTAGTCCCTCCACTCCAATATCCTTCAAGAGATCATGGCTGTCCTGGAAGAGGCTCATGAGGAAACAACTTCCCTTTGATTGTCTGATGCTCTCCTCACTGTGCAGCGGAACTCCACTCCTGCTTCGTAAGCCTGCCCCTGCATGAAGTCAGTAGACAGACACAGTACCTTCATCTCTCGAAGAAATGTTCACAACACATGGCCAGGTGAATTCTGAGCTAACAGGTTAAATAGGCACCCCCATCAAAAGAGAAAGGATAGCAAAGATTTGATCTTAGTTACACTGAGCTTTTTCCAAACCTAGCATGGCTTTGTGGGTACAACACAGCTACTCTCCTGTACTCTCCTGTAAATGTGGAAAAGTTTGCCACACTCAATTCCAGTTGGACCAGGCTCCCCATGTGCCTTTACAGTCACCGGCAGAAGCCAGGCTGCCTACAAGTCAAGAGCATTTGGTTTCCAGCAGCCTTCTTGGGACTCTGCTCTCCCTTTGCTGGGAGCCTGAGATGGTTAAGAGGAGATGAACTCCAGTCTGTTGATTTCACTTCATTCTGAGCTCTTGATATTCAGATATGTGAAAGAGGAAATTGAAATGGCAGATAAAGTTGTTTGGGGATGTAAATTATCTGGAAAGCTAATTATATATAATTTCTTCATTTTCTTTATTCATGCAACTGAATGCCAGATAAATTTTCTTTTAGGTCAAATATTTCCTCTCTTATAAGTCTATGATTAATCCCATAAAACCCTAAGTCTCCCTCACTCCCTCCCTCAAAAACTTGGCATTTCTGTAACATCCTGTCCAAAAAGCTAAAACTTGCTTGTGGAGGCCAGGGTAACATATTTTTGTCAGGAACTGGACAAAGTAAAAAGTTCATTGACCGTGTATCTGAAAACAGGAGCCTAAGAAGTCTCAACCATTTATCCAACTCTAGCGCCCTAGAAACCCAGCTTCTCTGGGAGCTTATGGGATCACATTCTGGGAGCAAAAAGCTAATCAAATTCAAGACCTTTCTGCTTTCTCTTCTCCCACTGAGTTCACCCCAATTAGCTTTCTTTCAAACTGCAGACAATCACCAAGGACCTCCAAGTATAGCCAAGGCAATGGTTTCTTGGAACTCCCATGGCTCTTCAAGACTATCTTAAAAACAACCTTTCTGGCTCCTTCTTGGGTCTTCTTGGCTGGTCCCCTCTCAATGCTCCCACACCAACACTGAAGACTGACACTGCACTGAGTTCTCATATCTCGTATCTGTCTATACTCTCTGCCTTGAGGAACTCAACCAACCTCATGACTTCTAATGCCTTCTACGTATTTGTGATTCCCAAAGTGCACCTCTAGCTGAAACCTGAACTCCAGATTCCAGATGTTCTACTCACTATTTCTACATGACTATCTAACAAGCATCATAAATCTAAGTCCTAGGCCAGATTTCTGTTTCCCACAACTGGCTTCACCCCAAATCTTGCATCTATGGTTTGAATATGGTTGTGCTTGCCAACTCCATGTTGAGGCTTCCTTCCTCAATGTGGCAGGGCTGGGCATTGAGGCCTGATGGGAGGTGTGGCTCACAGGGACAGAGACCCAGGAATGAATCAACACCATCAAGTGAGTTCCTGTTGTTGTGAGACTGGAGTAGTTACCACCAGAGAGGGCTGTAATAAAGCAGACTAAGTACTGCAACTCCATCCTTCCAGCTGCCTAGGAGCCCTCTTCATGCCTATGTGCACCCTGGCACACTCACACTTCTCACTCTTTCTATATCTAAGTTATAAGAAACTCCTAGCAGCATCTCCTGGTATCACTCACCACTTCTACCGTAACATTTACCACCATATTTCACCTGCTTTTTATTATTATTGTTGTTGTTGTTATTGTTATTGTTATGGCTCTGCTTCCTCCTTCTATTTTATTCTTTTCAAAATAGTGATCTTTTCTAAAACTCAAGCCAGGGCTGGGAGTGTGGTTCAATGGTCATGGACAAGACCGCCTACTTCTCTGTCAATCGCTCAATGCTCCTTTTGAGTTGCCTACTCTTTTCTTAATATCCTTTATTCTTTCCCCACCAACATTCCCAAAGTCTCAACTTCTACCATCAAGAGAATTTCAAAGCTCTGGCAAGTGGGCAGGGTAGATACTGTAGAATCACTACCAGTCACTTTGCAGCATCTTAGGTTAATCCTTGATTCCCATCGGAGAGAAATTCTGTTCAGTATTTTATCATCACAAATATTTCCTTACAGCTTTTCTTTTTATGTCAAGCCTTACCCACAACATAATGTTTTTCCTTTCTTAGAGAATTATCTTTCACTTTACTGTAACGTTTTCATTGCATTCAGTTCTTGCAAGTGGCTTTAAAATATATTTTCCATATCTAGAGTTGTCGACCCAAATAAAGCTGATTTCTATGTGGGCACGTGCCTCATGCCAATTCAATCAAGAATGTGTCAATTCTGGCTAGAGAGTAATAAAGTTGGGTGCTCTGGGCATGTTTGGCTTACAGAATCACTTTCATCTCTTTATATATTTTTACATAATGAGATCCTTAGTAAAAAAAAAAAAATGTCAAGCTATGTTTAACACTAAAAACAGCAACCGGCATCATCCCCAAACTAGAGCTGCTATGGCTTTACTAGTCTGTTACTGCTACTCACTCTAAGATAAATAGACTCAGAGCTGCTATGGCTTTACTGGTCTGTTACTGCTACTCACTCTAAGATAAATAGACTCAGAACATGGACTGTGTGTTTACAACACAGAAATGCCTTATATAGATGCACCCAAAAATATTTTATAACCAGAAATATGAATAACAGTCTTCCTAGGCAGAACTATCTAATTTCATCAGCCTTCTGAAATTACATCCTTTGCTAA
The DNA here is from genome assembly GCF_024711535.1 of Dipodomys merriami. Lineage (NCBI taxonomy): Eukaryota > Metazoa > Chordata > Mammalia > Rodentia > Heteromyidae > Dipodomys > Dipodomys merriami. The sequence continues at coordinate 42,439,935 of NW_027206512.1, read as the reverse complement.
ATCAGCCTCCGGGCACAAATGCAATAAGATAACATTAATTAAAATACATAAAATCATCCAGGAGCATCAAGAAGTATGATATATTTTTTTAAGGACAGAAATCAAGCTAAAAATAGTAATCGCTATTTTTCCAGCTTAAAAGGCTTGCTCTTATACACTGCCTAAAGCTACAGTTACACCAGACTTTCTCCAAGGTAGGGATAATAATTAATGGTATTCATTCATCTGGCATGTAGCAAGCTTTGCAGGACTGTGTGTATATACACACTTGGCCTGAAAACATCAAGCCTCAGTTTTTTTTCTGCTACCAGTATGTCATTAAACAGAATCCAAAATGCTCCAAAGAATAATGTGCCAACACATCATGCCAAGAACTACACCATTCAAAAAGAAGATTCTATATCATCCTACACAGACCCCCATCAGATTCCCTATTTAAGTTCAGATCTCCACTTCATCTGAAGAAAAATTATTGCTCACTTTGAGCACACACCTTCATCACAACTGTCATCAATAACCATGACTGCCCTAAGGCAGTCTCTCTGGGTCTTCACAGGACCCTACCCAGTTGTGAGAAACTTGCCTTAGGGCCAGATCAGCTAGCTGGATGCCAGGCCTAAGCACTTGATGGTGGTGAATGTTCATGGAGAATCATTACAAATGTAGAGAAATACTTAAGGCACATAGAAACCACTACAGTCTGGAGCCTCACACACATATAGGAATCACCAATATGAGACTGCTACTTTGAATTTTGACTTTCCACTGAGATCATTTCAAGTATTAGCATCAAGCAACCACAGCACAGAAATGAATAAGGTCAGAAACAACCTACAACAGGATTTGCTGAGTCAGGTGTCAGTGGTTCATGATTGTAATCCTAGCTACTCTGAGAACTGAGAACTGAAGAACTGAGATCTGAAGATCACAATTCCAAGCTAGCATGGACAAGAAAGTCTGTGAGACTCTGATCTCCAATTAATAACCAAAAAGCTGGAAGTGGAGCTATGGCTCAGGTAGTAGAACACTAGCCTTGAGCACAAAAAAAAAAAAAAAAGCTCAAAGACAATAGCTAGATCCTGATTTCAAACTTCAGGACCACCACCACCAATCACCACCACAACCTTGACCACCACCACTACCACACATACATACATACATACATACACACAAGGATTTTCCAGCTGACATTTATACACAGTCAACTGAGTGACTGTCAACCACATTGTGGATGAGCTCAAACATACCTAATGGAATATTATACACAATGGAGATGAGTCAACTACTGACACCACAACATAGAGTCTAAATGAAAGTGCACATACTGTATGACTCCATTTCCATGAAGTTCAGAGGAAAAGCTATTTGCAGTGGTGCAGATGATAGAAGGGAGGAGGGCTGTCTAGAAGCAGACAGGAGGAAAAAAAGTAGGAAAGAGGGAAAGTAACGTTCTCTAACCAGACTAATGGTCTCACCCATACATACATATGGAAAAATGTATGCAGCTGTACACTTAGGACTTAAGTGCTTTAAACACCCACACACCCACACACCCACACCCACACACACACACACACACACACACACACAGCTGAAGTGAAACTGTGGCTCAAGTGGTAGAGCTCTAGCCTTGAGCAAAAAAAGCTTGAGACAACATCCAGGACTGAGTTCAAACCCTAGAACCAGCACCCCCCAACCCCAAAAGCAAAAAGAAAAGAAAAAAAAGAATGAAAAGAAAAAGGAAGAAAGTAATAAAGGCTGGGGGCATATACAATGGTACAGAGCAAGGCTCTGGGGCAGATCCCCAACCCAATGAGTAAATAGTACTTTACTAGCCTGCAGCATTATACCAATGGCAAATCCCTCTCCCCAAACAGTTCCCTAACCTATTGCCTGACAGCAACAGAGCCTCACTCCAACAACCAAGCCATAAAGTAGCTCAACAAACCAGTCCTCAGAGGGAAGATGCTGGAATGCACTTCAGCCATTACAGAAAACAGCTTGGGAGTTCCTTTAAAAAAAAAAAAAAACTAAAAAAAAAAAAAACTAAAAATACAGGTTTAAGCAGCCCTAAGCTGAATATCAGAAATGCCCCAGAATCTGAAACTTTTTGAGTGTTTTTAATAATATTACAAGTGAAAATTTCCAGATCTGACCATAGTCTAAATACAGATGCACTAGACATTATAGAAATAAATAGCTTCAGACTATGCACATAACACATATATAACACATAAATCAATTCTGTGTTTGGACTTGCATCTCATCTTCAAGTGGCTCTTTACTTGGCTTCCTAGACATCCCATGCCCATCTAGTAGCCATTGCATCCCATGCTTTCTTGTCTCCTGGATCCTAACCTGGCAGGGCCAATGGGTGTGATGACTACCTTCACTCCCTCTCTGACCAGCTCAGTCCTCTCCACCAGGCTCCAGACCTGTGCCTACAACTGCCTGGTCTACTCACACCTAAACCTGTTCTATCCACTCCATCATAGTTGGGGTGGCAGGGGTGGGGAGGGGAAGCTCTGTGTTTCAAACACATCATTTCTTCCCAAGTCCACAGCGGCTGTGCCTTTCCACATCTTTGGTCATCTCACAGGCCACCTCTCTTCTTATCAACACTTTAACGCAACAAAAAAGCAATTCCATAATCAACATTAGATTGTTTCTGCCCTGAATTTTCCAGAACAATTTCTGCTATGCATCTTCCCTAAAGCTTCATCACTTGCCTGCTTGCAGCCAATGCTTGCTATTTCGGCTGTCCCACAACTAAGAGAGAGCCGACTTTGTCTTTTTTTATTCTCTGTTGCAATTTTAAAGAGCCCCAAAGTGCTATATCCCAAGGGTTGATAATTACTTGTTCCATATGCATGTATACCTTTATACATACATGTACATATATGCATAAGTGGAAGTGACATTCCCCCCTTTCAAAAACAAAAATAAAATTAGGTGGGACCACAGTTAAAATTATGCATTTGTCATCACTGCTCTGAAATGTGTGGCCCAAGAAACCGCAAGGCCACAGGTCCCCCTTTGATGCCAAGCTGACGCAGGACAGGGCAGGGGCTGAGATGCCCTGTTGCTGGGAGCTGCATTCCTGTGCTGGTTTTCCTTTTTAATTACATGTGCTCAGGACACAGACTGATGTTACCAGGTAACAACAAACCGAAACCATCTTGACACTGACTGTTTAAAGATGCAGGTGGTTCACCAGATTTAAAAACAAAATCATGTTGGCTCAACATGTTTGTGCCTTTTTTTCAATTATTATTATTTTGCCTAATCAGCAATCTGTACACAGCTTCGTGCCAATGTCTGGCTTACTTTAATATATTTTTCTTCTATTTAATGTATTTAATGGCGTTTTTTCCCCCTCCATAAAGCAATGTTCAAATGATGAAATAGTATATAAAACCAAAGATGTAGCATTTCTTCAGGCCCACAAGAACCACTGAATGCAATTGAGAATATTCAATGAGGCTTCTTAACTTTTGTGTCCCACCAGCAAATACAAAAGTAATAATATCACTTAATGCCAGTAGCTTTTGAGTACTTACTTTGGCCAATCATTGGCCTAAGCACTTCAAATCAGTCTATTCCTTTAATCCTCCCATAGCCTCTTAACTGTACTTAGAAGATGAAAACACAGGAGCCACAGAGACTTCAAGGAAGTAGCGTAAGTAAGTAGTCCTGGTTCCAGAGCCTGTTCTCACAACACTAGTCTCTGTCTCTTAAACAACTGCTGAGTGTCATTAACTTGACGAATGTTCAAGTATATGCTTCTTCACATAAACAGTGTGATTCATATTTCTTCTGATGGTAGATTCCCTGCTCTTTCAGAGCCCAGTGTCAAACCTGTGCATTCATACTACAGTCATACTCTGTCCCTATGTGAATTGTGAGAAACTCTCTGTAAGCCAGGGAAGCAACCAGAAATTTCAGGTTAACCAGTTTTAAGCAGACTAATAATAACAGTAAACCAACTCGGTACTGGAGAATGTGTGTGTACATAGGCGTATGCTCCCTGGGGCTTAAACTCTCACTCACCTTTTTCACTCAGTGTTAGTTCTCTACCTCTTGAGCCACACTTACATTTCTGGCTTAAATCCCCCAGATTTGTCTGCCTTGGCTCTCTTGAAACGTGGATTCTCAGATCTCAGCCTCTTGAGTAGCTAGCACTATAGGCATGAGCCATGTGTACCCAGCTCGAGAATTATCTTTGAAATGACTTTGTGGGCTGATGTCTTCTGTCACTCACTCACTTCATGGACTTGGAGGCCAGCATCACGTGGGTAATGAGAGGTACCACAGGTTCCTTCACTCAGTTTAAAGCTCAGAGCCCAGATGTACTCCAGATGTACTAAGGGGCAAAGCTGAACACAGCAAACACTGTGGAAATCATGAGTTTTCCTCAGATTCCTGATGATTGCAACTGTCACTATCTACCTATTTTCCCCAATTGAAACCCTACTAAACACATTAGCAGTAACCCATCTCCTCCTATTAACCTGGCCCCAAACCCAGTGATCAACATTCTATTGTTTCTTCTAAACTAACTCTCCTGGGTACTGCATCTAAGTGGAATCACACTTTTGTGGCTGACATCACTCAAGTTTAATAGTAATTCTCTTCTACTACTAATTAGTCTCCTTGAAAAGATATCCTGAATGCCCATCTTTCAGGTGAAACAGAAATGAACACACAGGAATGATTCCTTCCAACCTTTACTCACTGCTGAAAGGATAGAAAGCAAAGGTTGGGGGCTTGGTGCAAGAGGTAGAGCACTAGCCTAGCAAGCACAAAGTTCTGCGTTCAAGCCTCCTTTCTTCCTCCTGAAAGCACTGAAGAATCTTTAGAAAGCACTAAAGAATCTGAGAAGAGAAAGTCAACAAAATCATCCATAATCCCAAGGAACCACTATATTTCTATATCTATCCACTCTCTTCTAACCTTGAGCTTTATACAAACAGTTTACAATCACAGCAAGTGGTAGCATAGCATCACACTCTTCATTCAACACAGCCATCTATCAAAATGGCATATTACCAAGCATCTCAAAAATTAACTTTCAAGGTCAACCTCATGAAAGAAAAGCAAAGTGCTTTAATGAAAACCTGAATGCACCATGCTTTCCTGCTAAGTTAGTTAAACTGCCCTGAGTTTCACAGCTAGAAAGAAATGCTCTTGTCAAGATGGCACAGGATTTCTTAATGGCTGCCACAGAAGCAAGATAACACCTTCACAAACAGTCATACAAAAATAAATGGCAAGCAAAAATTTATATCAACTCTGAAAGCAGCCATCCATTCAACCCTTTATCTCTCTGTGGATAAACAGCACATCACCTAACAAAAACTCTGTTTTCTTTACAGGAAATAAAGATAACACCCCAAATGAACATTCTTCCTATATTTGGGGGGTTTTCTTAGTATTATTGGTGTTTTCTTGCTTTTGTTATTGTTATACAATCTACATGTTTTCAGAACCAGTGGGTCAGGAGATAAAAATTCAATGAAACTACATCTTATTGTTTATTTCTTCTTGCAGCTTGTAAAATAACAGCAGGATCTAGCCTTGATAAAAAGAAAATGATTTAAACTGAAATAAAATGCAAGTCAGCAGGGGATGACTTTGATCATAAGACAATGATACAAAAGTCCATGGAATGCAAGACTTCCTTTATTTCTTTTGCTAGAAATAACCTCCAATCCTGGAGGAAAAAAGAAGGGGGCATTTAAAAAAAAACAACATTGACCCAATTGCTAAGTCTCACAAATAAGAGCTGTGAGTGTTAATTTGTGCATCATGGCTCATCCAAATTGGAGGACCCCAAAACACCACCCACTACACATTCAAAGTCTCAGTGCCTACAGCTAGAAGTATTCTTTGGGGCCTTCCAGCCCTACTCCTTTTTGAAGTTCCACACCTGGTTCTTGTGAGCTGTTTCTGCAACTTTTCCCATCCTCTTTTCATTAAGTCTCACTGAAGGTTTCTGGAAACTGCCCCTAGCAGAAGAGATTAGCAGCACAGTAAGGGCTTCCTCAGCAACCAGAGGACAGAGCCAAATTCTCTTTTACTCTCTTAGCTATTCTTCTTGGCAGTACTAGGCTTTGAACTCAAGGCCTCAAACTTTGTACTCAAGTACTCGGTTACTTGAGCTACGTCTCCAGCCTTTTTGCCTTCAGTTTGCTTATCAGATTAAGGTCTCACTACCCTGTCACTCCTAACTATGCCTCCCCCAAGAGTAGCTGGGGTTACAGGCACACACCACGGCATCTATCACTCTTTTTCTTAACAATTCTACCTTAACAATTTTTTTGTTGTTGTTGTGCGCTTGTTTGTTTTTTTGGTGCCAGCACTGAACTCGACCTTGTGCTCTTGCATGGCTTTTTCATTCAAGAGTGGAGCTCTACCACTTGACGTACACCTCCACTTTCAACATTTTGCTGGATAATTGGAAACAAGAATCTCACGGACTTTTGTTTAGGCTACCTTTTGAACAGCTATCTTCAAATCTCAGCATACTGGGTAGCTAGGATTACAGGCATGAGTCACCAGAACCCAACACAAATGTTCTTGTAAAAAGGCTCATTCCAGGATTTCTTACAAATGAAAATTTTCATACAGTTTACCTCTCCTCACCATGTCTTACTTTGCTATGCCCACAAGACCTATACAGATAACAAAGAATAAATATCTTCAAAAAGACAGACCCAAACCACCTGCTGACTTCAGGAAAGCCCCAAACTAAACATACTGCAAATGGGAGTAAATCCAAAGTCATACTTTAAAGTGGTGATTAAGATTCTAAAACATCAAGGCTAAAGTATGGTTCAGTGGTAGGTATGCCTATTATGTGTGAAGCCCTTGGTTCAATCTCCCTCTCAGCACTCTGGTTGAAACTAAGTAAATAAATAAATAAACTCCAGCCAGAATATCAGCAAAACCCCAGTCTGGGTCATTTTTCTCAAACAGTCCTTGTCCTTAACAACAACAGTCATTCTTCTTCCCTACTTCCACTTAGGATCAATCAACATCCAATGTTTATCTACCCCAAATATGATGGAATGAAGTTTTAATTGGAACAATTCAAGTCAAAAACCACTACTCATTAAGTTAACTAAATAAAGCAAAGACATGTTGAACACCATAAGACCCACATGACATTTAAGTCAGGTCCTCCCTGCAAGCAGCACCTAAGCAAAGCTCTCTTGGTCTCTAAAAGCCATTTCTCTCTGAACCCAAATCACCAGGACTGATCAACTGAGTGCAAGGCCTGAGGAAAACCAACATGAGAAAACCAACATCCTGCAGCTCTCTACAAAGATCAGAAAGCCACAGGAGGATGAAAAGGAGGAGGGGACAGGGAGAATGTTAGGCTGTAATGTGTGAAACACTGTTAGCTATGGCATGGCGGGACCAATGGGACCTGTTCTCTAAGATGTGCACTGAAAAACATTTGTTCAGAAGGTACCATGCAAAAAGGACTCACGGTCAAATGCTGGCTTCAATGAAGTTAAACAGTTCTTTTCAATAGGATTTCTTGAATATGCTAATAGTTAAAGAATGCAGTTTTCTTTCTGGGCTTGATGACAGAAATCTTTATTCCTAATATATTTCCAATAACTCAGATTCCTATGAACACACTTTAGGAAACACTGTGACGGAAGTCATAGAAACAAGGTCAGAACTGAGACCTGAAGAGCAGGCACAATAAAATGTTGACAGCAACCCAGTCTTCAGGACTGTAGGAGCCTCGGGCTTCCTGAAGAAGGGGTTTTAAAAGAGGCCCTTGTGGGGCTGGGAAGGTGGTTCTGTGGTAGAATGCTTGCCTTGCATGCATGAGGCCCTGGGTTCAATTCCTCAGCACCACATGAGCAGAAAAAGCTAGAAGTGGCACTGGGCTCAAAGTGCTAGAGCACTAGCCTTGAGCTTGACGAGCTGAAGGACAGTGTCCAGGCCCAGAGTTCAGGCCCCACGACCGACAATAAATTAATAACCATTTTCTGGCTGAACTTACAAGGGGTGCATAAAAGCTGCTTTTCACTAAGCTATACTGGGGCTCCTTACATGGGTGAGAACATGAATTAACTAGGAGCAGGATAAAGACAGACTCCTATTTTGTATCTATGTCCTTTGCTCCAAGCCATTCTCTCCTGCAGTCATTTTGCAGGCATCTTGGAACCCAGGAAGGAGCTGCATAGGAGACTGGACCACCTTCCATGCATCACAGATTCTTATGGAAGCAAGGAGGCACCTGAGGGAGCCTATCGCAATGGCTGTCAGACCACTTCAGGCAACCCCTAACCACCAGCGCCTGGGAATGTCATTCTGCATGCCTCTCTCCAGTTCTTGCTCTATAAAATCAAAAGCTCATGTTTACACCCTGAAGAATGCTGAGTATATACTGAAGTGTTTTCTTTCCATGCCATACCCATGCCATGTAACAAACCTCTTCTTTTCTGCCCTTCACCCTGTCTCTTTATGTAGGATGTAGAGTTAAATGGCTGGATTTGTCATATAAAACTCTTGGGTTTAACCTGGGTTCAGAAAATCCAGTTTCAAACTCCTTTCTTTCCCTGGGAATCCTCACATGGCTGACACTTCTAGCCACTCAGGGTTCAGCACAATAGTCACCCATGCTGATAATTGGTCTAAAGGAGCCCTTAAGGCACTGTACTTTGCACAATTTACTTCATAATTTACTGCCCTCTATTTATGTCATAATGGTTAGGCATTCTCATTTTTTACCCCTAGGAGTACTAGCAATGGGATAAATACTCAGTAAACATATCTAGAATGAATAAGCAAATTAAATAGTCTAGTAACCCTCCCTCTCGCTTGGAGATATGGTTAAACATCTGGTACATAACCCCAGTTAAATATGATTTAATTTCAATTCAGTATGGTTTGTTGTACTCAAATAGAGAGGTCATGCTCATGCTTTGTTTGCCGGATTCAATGACATCTGTACTTCCTTTATACACATTTCCTTCTGATGTAGAGGGTCACATTGGTCACATTGACCCACTACATGGAAACTAAACCATTTTGAGCCATTCCAGAAACAATAATGTTCTTAAAGTGAGCTTTCTCCTAGGCTTTCCTGGAATTTGGAACCAAAACCACAAAGCTAACTGACTTGCAAATTAAGTCATACTGACCTCACCAACATCATACAGTGTGCATATATTGTCATATCTAGGGATAAATTCCCAAGAAGAGGAGGAGGGGAGATGTCCAAAAATATTCTGGAGGGATCTCTATTCTTTCCTCCCACAATAAAGTTGTTTTTATTTCTATACTCCTTCAACAAACACATACTGAAGGATGTCTGAATCATGAGAACAAAGAGAAGATGTGCAAGCCCAACCCTGAAGGTACTGAGAGACCCAAAGAGAAGTGAGAGAGGTGAATGCCATCCGAGGACAGTGAGGGGCAATGCGTGGGACAGTGGGAACCCATAATGGGAGCTAGCGGAAGAACCCATGGCTCTATCCTGGGTAATCACAGACACCAGTGGCCTTCCAAGTATGGTCAGCACACCAGCAGAAGCAAGATCACCTGGAAAAGTATTACAAATGCAAATTTGCATCGGATCACACCACAAAGCTACGGAATCAGAAACGGTGAGGCTGGGATTTACAGGGTATGCTTTCACAAGCCCTCAGGTGATTCTGGCACACAAGTAGGTGAAAGCATTAAGGGACTCTTCTCTTAAGTGTCCTTCAAAAGAAGGAGGACTTAAAATTAAACAAATCAGGATGGCCACGGAGGATGAGAACAAAGGATAAAAGCTCAAAGCCAAAGAAACTTGAAAGAACAAAGACTGAAGAACTAAAGCTGTGGGCAGCAGACCAAGAAGTATCAAATGTAGGGCCAAGGAGCTGGAACCTCACCCTGAAGACAACAAGAAACCCCTAAAAGGGTGGATAGCCGGCTGTCAAGAACATCAGGGCTCCCTGCAGGAGCTGAAGTCTCAGGTGCTTTAAACAACCCCAGTGATACAGATAGCAAGCACTGTGGGATGAACTGAGCAACTCTCCTATTCCTACAAGCCTTACCAGATGCACTCCAACACATCCAAGAGGAGGTGCCAGTCTGGGTAGCACTAAGAGCTTCTGATAACAGCCTTCAGATTGTATTATGATCCATTCTTTAGCTATCCACTTTGCTATATAGACTGAGAGTTCCAAGCAGGCAGTGACACTGGCCATCCTGGTCAATTTCCAGACGCAACATTTGGAACAGCAACCAGTTGTTGGGAAACCAAACAGAATGAATGGAACTTGACAACCTAGGATAATGGTGAGGAAACTGTCCTCATTCAGAAGAACAATGAACCATGTTGTGAAGAAGATATTAAAACAACCAAACTTAATTTCCTCTAGTCTGTTGATCCCATCCAAATCAAGAAATTAAACTCATTCCAAATCAATTATGTTCTAAAATCTGAAGAGTAAATTTGATCTGCTGAATGACATCCACAAAAACTCAGCTTTCTATGGGAAGTCAGAAAATATCTTAGTTTGAGCACTTTTTTTTTTTTTGTCGGTCATGAGGCTTGAACTCTGGGTCTGGGTGCTGTCCCTCAGCTCTTCAGCTCAAGGCGAGCGCTCTACCACTTGAGCTACAGCGCCACTTCCGGTTTTCTAGTGGTTTATTGGAGATAGGAGTCTCACGGTCCTGCCTGGGCTGGCTTTGAACCACGATTCTCAGATCTCAGCCTCCTGAGTAGCTAGGACTACAGGCGTGAGCTACCAGCGCCCGGCAGTTTGAGCACTTTTATAAGTGAAAAAAGACACAGTTCGTGTGTGTGTGTGTGTGTGTGTGTGTGTGAGTGTGTGTGTGTCACTTTTATAAGTGAAAAAAGATAATTCTAGTGTGTGTGTGTGTGTGTGTGTGTGTGTGTGTGTGTGTGTGTGTGTGTGTGTGTGTGTGTGTGTGTGTGTGTGTGTGTGTGTGTGTGTGTGTGTGTGTGTGTGTGTGTGTGTGTGTGTGTGTGTGTGTGTGTAGCTCTGCAGAGCCTCAAGTCTGTGTCATTGCTTTGATTTTCAGAAATGATTCCTGGCAGGCAAGTAATGTTTCGACCCAATTACAGAGTATTTTGGAAGTAGTAGGCGTGGAACTGGGTAGATGGAGCTGGTGGGTAGAGAGAGAAGAGTTTCAAGTGGCAACACCTTCTGCCATTCCATCCTGAATTTCGTAGAGGAGGAAGCTGTGACAATCAGGAAATAATTCAACATCTCCCTTGACCTTCTTCCCGCTTTCTCACCATTCTCAAAATAGATGGAGCTAGGGAAAAACATAAAAATAATGCTCAGGGAGACTCAGGAAGGGCATAAATGTGGGTCCCTGAGGGGAGGGAAAGGATGAAAGGTAGTAAAACTATTGAAAGCCCTAGAATCAAGAGACAGGAACCATGGGGGGGGGGGGACACAAAAAAACAAAAACAATAGACAAAGATCTAGAGAAACCCAACAACAATGGCCAATTCTTATACCCAAGCACACTGAAAGGTGCTGCTACAGGCCTGGCTACCCAGAAATACACAAACTTAAGGCATTTTGATCAAAAGTAAAGGTTTTCTTTAATAATAATGATTTAGGTATTGCTTCAAGGCAAGTAACATTCCAAGTTCTTATATATATTCCAAGCTAATATATATAGATATGAAATCTTTTTCATAACCATCTCATGTAGGCATCATTAATCTTCCTATTTGTAGATTAAGAAAGTGAGACACCATGCAATTCCATTGTCCAAGTGAAATTATGTGGTCTGTGGTCATCTAGGCTACTAATTGCAGAGCAGATCCTAAGAGCCTAGCTCTTAACCACCAAACAAAACCCTCTACCTCTCTCTGGGGCTAGTCTGTGCCTGTATCGTGGGATGGTCAGCAGCATCCTTCAGCTTAGCAGATGTCAATAATCCTCCCTTCACAGTCATGACAAAATGGCTACAGACATATCAAACCTGTCCTCAGGGGCAAAACTGCTCCCTTTGAAAACTAGTGTCAAAGAGATCTGAAAGTGGCATGTCCTAAGTGGTGTAGGAGAAGAAATACGCTACAGGGCTGTCTTGTGGCTCAAGTAGTAGAGATTGTGCCTAGCTTGTGGAAGGCAGGCCCTGGGTTCAGTCCTCACTACTGAGTAGAAAGAACAGAGCAAAAACTAAACCAAAGCCAAAAACATTAGGCTACAAGAGTCAAGTAGGGATGGAGACAAAAGCAGCTCAAGTAGCTCTGTAAGAGAGATTTTATACACCTGCTTAGCTCCTATTCTATAAGGTCCTATTCCTATGGAGCAGTGGTCTCTTCCCTCTCTTCCATTCCCACAAAACCTCACATATGTACTTCCACTGAAGCTCTTGTCACCAGTGCTCTGTCTTCCCAAACTTGGCACAATGTCTGGCACATGTACTCAATTAACATTTGTGGCACAAAGGAATGAACATGAAGCTGAGATGTCTAGGTGTCACCAAATGAAAATCTCCCTCCACGAATGACCTCAAAAGGAGGATAGCATGAAGAGTCCAAAGCTGAATCAGTGCTTCTCCAGGCAGGTAGGCCCCGAGTCAGTTCTCATCCTGCCTCAGTTATGGCCACAAACTTAACGGTATTACTTCACTCAGAAAGGAACCCAACAAAGGAAATTCATATTTACACATTACACACTTCCACCCACAACCAGTACTGTCCACCAAATCCAGATAGTCAGTGTGGCAGCTTAACTAACTTTTGTCAGGACAGAGAGGCTGAGCACAGTGGCTTACAACTACAACCCTATTTAAAAACCTGAGATTAATATGGAGGATCACAGTTCTAGGCCATGGTTCATAAGACCCCCGTGCCATCCAATAGTGTACCTGTCATCTCAACTATAGCAGTGTGCATAAAATAGGAGGATTCTAGTCCAGGCACCGCCCCCCCCCTGGGGGGGGGGGAATTAGACTCTATCTCAAAATACCCAGTGCAAAAAGGGGCTTGGAGGCATTGCTTAGTGAGTGGTAGAGTGCCTACCTAGCAAGCAAGCACAAGCCCTGAGTTCAAATCCCAGTGTCTCTAAAAAAAAAGTCAAACAAAGTCTACTTGAGAAACTCAATTAGGATAAGAAGAGAACCAGCAGCAATAATCAAGCAAAGGCTCCCAAGAAGAGGAGCCACACTTTGCCTATTAGGGTCTTCTCTCCTTACTCTAGCAGCCAGAAGTCTCAAGCCAGCCATGCAGCTGCTGGAAAGCCTAGAGAAACCTCACCAGAGCCTCTATCTCCCAACATTGCCACATTTCTGGCACGTGACAATCAGATTCCTTTGAATTTTAAAACAGAAATGTTCTAGACTGGAGTCTGCCCAGACAGATTCCTTTCAGACATATTTGGAAATTGCATTTAGATACTACTCCTCAATTTGTGTTCAGAGGAAAATGCACATTGGAGCCACAAGGCAGAACAAATAGCTCCACCATGGAATAGGCAGAAAAATGGACAAACACTGAAATTACAAAGGTTCATAGAGTAGAAGGCACAACAAGAGGAACACAGGTAGGGAACCTCTGGCTTACAGGCCACAGGCCTGAGAAAGCATTTGGTTCATGACAAGACAAATATGTAAAGACTCTCATCAGTTGCTAGTGATCTGTCTGCCTATATGGTCCATAATGATGTTATAAAGACACAAATAGCTCTTGATAGAAAAGAAAATCTCTCACACTTGTAGGGCCTGGGCAAGTCCTTTTAACTTTTCTGAAATACAATCTTGTTACCTATAAAACAGTACATAAGAAGGTAGTATCCCAGCAAGGTGCCAATAAGTCATGCCTGAAATCTTAGCCACTCAGAAGGCTGAGATCTGAGGATCATGTGCTAAGGTGAGGCACAGACAGAGAAGTCCTGAGACTCTCATCTCCAATTATTACCAAGAAGCTAGAAGTAGAGTTGTGCCTCAAAAATGCTCAGACGCATGCACGTGTGCAGAAGCACATGTACACACACATACACACACAGAAGGGAGTATCCCAAAAGACTAAAGGAAGTGTTTCCTGTATAGCACCAGGCACAAATTGGCCCTTTAATTAATAAATGTAAGTTCTTCATCCTGTCAGTTGCTTAGCAATCCATGGGCTCTTCTGTATTGATTACATATCCAGGCAAGCAGGTTGTTCACTGTGCAGCCTTTAGTACAAAGGACCTCCATTTTCTCATCTCTAAAACAGAAATGATACTACAGAGTTGGAAAGAATCTGACAGAGCAATGAAAAGCTATAAGGCTCTTAGCATAAAGTAAAAGTTCTACAATACTGCTAATATTATTACAATCTGTGAGCTGTAGCTATGACTAGAACATGTTCTTAAAGTATCACCTATAACTGAAACAAAGGTAAAAAAAACAGCAATCCCATGAGTAAATCATTCTTAGACTTTCTCTAGCATTCTAGGCTCACCCTAGAAGGCATGATATTGTAAGCTTCCAACCCTCAGACCAAACAGGCTCTCATACATGTCTTGGTTCTGCAGCCTTGACTTCAACAACAATTCCTAGAATCACCAACTCTGAATTGCTAGAGCATGTTGTCTGGGCAGAAAGAGGATGCTGAGAAACAAATGCCAAGCTACATCCATCTCCAAGCCTGACTGCTGAAAGTCTCATTTCAGCCACTCGAATGCCCTTTCTGCTCTTGTAAGACCCTCATCTTTCATCTTGGCATTTGCCTTGTCATTCCTAGGCTATAATTCAAAAATGCTCACTGGTTCCCAGGGCACTTTCAAAATTAGCTCCTTCATAGCTCCTGGGACCCTGGGTGCCTCTACATTCCTAGAAGGCCCCAGGGCACCAGCAGCCCACCCACAATCTCACACTTTGGCCTCGTCTCCACTACTAACTCAATCCCAAGGGCAGGGTGCTCTACATCTCAGGCCCAGATTCTCAGACTTACCAATTTCATGGACCATTAAGCTGCCAAATGAAAATATTCCTGTCACTTCATAAAAGAATCTTACCCAAAACTCAAAAGGGTATAATCTCAGAGAAAAGGGCCTATCTTCTCATTTGAACTCCAATGAACTATACTGTCATCATTAGCATTGTGGTAAGGATGGGGAAAATCTCTCCATCAGATAACAACCCTCCAGTCTACTAGCATTGTGCTTTCCATATACCAGACACTTACTAGAGTCTTTGGAAATCTGGTGTCTTTTTGGAAATGCCACCTCCTATACCAACAGACAATGCCAAGGCTTTGTCGCAATGGCAACCCTTCTCTCCAGAACTCTGCAAATCCTTCCAGTTCATTCCTGTAACTTGCACACTTCTAGCACACTTCCAAAACTGCATTTTTTAGTTAACTAAAAATAACAAAGCCACACTTCCTCCCACCCAAGCATTCCTAAAGCATAGTTGCCAATAAGTACAGCTAAACTTCAGAAACTGCAGGTACTGCCCAGGAGACAAAACTCTGCAACATTTCCACAAGAAGCAAAGGAGAGAATGGTTAACTTTATTTTTATAACCACTGTCAAGTCATTAGCAAAAAGTAAAGAAAACTTTTCATGCTTATCTCCATAACTACTAGGGTTTTTTTTTTCCTATTCTCTCTCCTTCTGTCTCTATGAATCTGTATGTTTTATATACCCATACACCATACATTGGGACTTTTTTCCTAATTATGAAAATAATGTATACCCATTACAGAAGACTACAGAAGATACAAACATCATGGAATAAGACAATACAGAAAGAAAATGTCTCTTACAACTCTATATCCAAAGACTCCAATGTCTTTTTTTTTTTTTTTTTTTTTTTTTTTGGGTCCGGTTGTGGGGCCTGAACTCTGGGCCTGGGCGCTGTCCCTCAGCTCTTCAGCTCAAGGCTAGCGCTCTACCACTTGAGCTACAGCGCCACTTCCGGCTTTTTGCTTATGTGGTGCTGAGGAATCGAACCCAGGGCCTCATGCATGCAAGGCAAGCACTCTACCACTGGGCCACCTTCCCAGCCCCTCCAATGTCTTTTAAACTGTGCCAGGCTCCCTACTGGGCCAGTTAGCCAAATGGGAATGATCTTCGCCCCTGTACCCTTCCTCTCTTAGAGGTCAAGTGTTCGGGGTTACTGGACCAGTTAGCCAAATGGGAATGATCTTCGCCCCTGTACCCTTCCTCTCTTAGAGGTCAAGTGTTCGGGGTTACTGCCCCCATTGCTAATGGAAGTTCAGGAACCCTGGTACCAGTTAGACACTAGAGTCACTATGTACTTATAGTCAATCACATAAAAGGTGGAACAGATCTAGCTACTCACCCACCTCACTTAAATATCAATGATATTTTGTTTTGGGAGCAACCTGAAAGCAACATGTAATAAAAACCCCAAATGGAAGCAATATGAAATAATAATATTTTTTAAAAACTACCGGAATTGGGTTCCTTTGCACTCTGTACCATCACCAGTTTGCCAGGAGTGGGGAGAGCTCATGACACTAGGTAGACACTTTCTAGCACCCATTACTCCTGATGCTGCAGCTGCCCACCAGGCCACCTACCCAGTCTATGTTGGCATTAAGCAACAATGATAATCACATTTCAGAGATCAAGGGCTGAACTTCTAATCAAGGTTAGAAGACAAAGAATAAAACATGGGAAATGCCTGCTAAAATTTCACGAGTGGGTCCAGTAACCAAAACATAGGATGATGCCCTCCTTGGTAGCACAGAGAGCTTTCTTAGCTTATTTATGAGTCCAAAACAGAAAGTCTCTCCTTTGGAAGACGCTATAAAAGTTTCAAATGTTTAGTGCACTCTACCCAAATCTAATCACTGCCTTATCTCTTACATAGGCTTGCAGGACCACATAGAGTTCATTTGTGACAAGTTTTATTGTGAATGAAAACTCAAAAAGAGGTAGGAACTGGCCAGAAAGGGAAGGGTAGTGAACAAAATTGAGTCCAGAGTCAGAGAAACAAAATCAGTCTCAACCCCTGCTTCATAGCCCTCTCTCCCCCAATGGCTGCATCGCAGACTTGGGGACTAGGACAAGGATCCAATAAACACTCAGAGGCTGCACTGTATGGGACTTCTCTCATTGTACAGATGGGGAAACTGAGGCCCCAGAGGTCTCCAAAGTCACACTGTGAATGAATTAAAGTAATGGAAGAAACAGACCCAGGAGGTAACTCTTTGGTGTCCCTGTCTGGTGCTCTTTCCACCAAAACCCAGGCCCTTATTATAGTCTATCACTCTGTCTGACAAGCCATTTCTGCCAAAGACATGCTATCAACATACATCAGCATTACAGAATGTACACTAATAACACTTCAATATTAAAACGTGTAATTTAAGTTTATCATCCTTACATTAATTTTATTTGCTAGTACTACAACATTGCTGGAAGTAAATGAACACAAAATGGTTTGAGAATATGAATGGAAGCTTCTTAAAAGCATTCCAATCATTCTGAAAACATGCTGTTCCTATCAAATCTAATCCTAAATAACAAATTAAAGATGTTTTTGCAAGAGAATACTTGGTGAATAATAATGGAATTGAAAGTATTCTCCTATAACATAAAACTTTAAAGTGAAAAATTGCTGGGAAATGAAGAATGCCCACCCCTTGAGGGGTACAATGTTTCTTAGGAAACTGATATGCATGTAAAAATGCTGACAATGTAAGATAATATATGTTAAGAATTTAGCATCTACCAGGTGCCAGTGGTTCACGCCTGCAAACCTAGCTACTCAGGAGGCTGAGATATGAGAGCCAGCCTGACAAACAATCAGCAAAAAGTCAGAGGTGAAGGTATGTGATTTAAGTGGTAGAGTGGCAGGCATTAGTAGAAAAAGCTGAGCAAGCGTTCAAGGCCCTGAGTTCGAGCCTTGACTCTTGATATATAATAACCATTCAACAAATTCTTGTTTCTTTATCCAGGGTAGGAAAATAAGGATTATCCACATAACTAGTGGTAACTTAATACTTTCCTAAGATCTAACTTAAGATGTTATGTCATGAGGGTATTATCTATTTTTAAAGTGTAACTAAAAAAAAGTAGACACACAAGATTCCAATTTTCCTAAAAGATTAAGTTTAGATCATCAGTAATCAGGGTAACTAACATAACATTATTCTAGTATCATTGCAAGACTTCCAAGAATTTTTACTGTAAACAATGTTTGTAATCAGTGTTGCTTGTTGCTTTCTGATGGCAAAACAAAAGTATCAAAAAGTTGAAAGATTACATAAAAAGTAAGGGTGTTAGTCAGGTACCAGTGGCTCACACC
Source organism: Dipodomys merriami (assembly GCF_024711535.1). NCBI lineage: Eukaryota > Metazoa > Chordata > Mammalia > Rodentia > Heteromyidae > Dipodomys > Dipodomys merriami. Next base: position 42,421,671 of record NW_027206512.1, on the reverse strand, counting down.
TATGATCCTAGCAACTCAGGAGGCTGAGATCTGAGGATCACAGTTCAAAGCCAGCCTGGGCAAGAAAGTCCGTTGAGACTCCTATCTCCAATAAACCACCAGAAAACTGGAAGTGGTGCTGTGGCTCAACTGGTAGAGCGCTTGCCTTGAGCTGAAGAGCTCAGGGACAGCACCCTGGTCCAGAGTTCAAGCCCTATGACAAAAAAAAAAAAAAAAAGTAAGAGTTTTAAAGTATTATATGTTTCCATATGTGGTTTCTTGCAATATTTACTGGTCTTTTCCCAAATAACATTGTAGCCAGCTATTACTCCAGCTAAGTACACAAGGCTGTTATATTTTATCTCCTCAACTTTCTCAAGTACCACTTTATAAGGTTTTACTGACTCCTCTGAGGTGAATTATTTAAAGTATCCATTTGAAGAAGGACTGAAAGGAATCTTCTCTGGAAATGTGTTTCAACCTGAGTCCTTTTTCAAAGGCTCTGAGCACATACCTAAGGTCACAGTTTATGAGGAATTTTTGGATTCATCTAGTAATCTTGTACATCAATAACACCTGGTCTGTAACAGAAATCTTACACCTGTGGTGCCCCCCCCCCCGCCCCTCACAGACACCTGTATTCTCTCTGCCTATAGGGTCCCTATCCTAAGTCAAATGTCATCCTTTCAAAAGGATGTCTTTCCCAGGATCCTGCAAGTACTGATAAACTGTTGAACAATTCTGCTTTCACTCAACAAATTGAAAACAAGGCCATACCAGCTGCCTAAGTTCATAAAGAACTCATCCTTCCAGGGTTCTGTCTGCTTCAGGAGTTCTTAAAGGCCAACCACACAAATTTAGATAACATAGCCATTTGAGAACAAGATTTGTAATTCAAATGCATGACAAGAAAAATAAAGAGTAAAAGATTTCAGAGCAAATTCAGATGCCACTTTTTTTTGTCAAGAACAAATGACCAAATAATGCCAGACGCCCTCCCAAAGTTTCCTTCTTGAAATTCAAATGTCACTGCTGATATCATTTTATGAGAATTCTTGTCCCTTAAGTCATCAGGCACAATGTAAAACCAAGGACTGAGAACTTCTGACAACTAACCCCTCTAAGAGTCCTGGTCTTCTAGATCTTTCACAATGACCTAATTTTCTCAAATTCGGCTCCCTCCAATCACTCAATCCCGTCAAAAGAAAAAGGGAAAGGAAAAGATTGTGACCCGTCGTGGCTCTAAAACTGTGCAAAACTTGTCTCCAAAACGGTCCCAACTCTGTCTGATTTCTCCAATTATTTTTAATTCATGCCCCTAGGCCTTTTGCCCCACGACCTCTTGCTTCTAGACTTCTTCACCGACGTGAGACCACCTTTTATTGTTTCTATGAGACTACGCATCCCCTCCTCCGTCGCACAAATGTCATCTCTGGCGTTCCACCCTCCATTCGGCCGGGCGTGCAGCAGAAGGGCTTCGGGGACCCAGTGGCCAGCTTCCCTAATTCGGGCCCCTATGCACAGACGTTTTTCCCGTGCAAACGCTGTGTGCCTTCGAGGGGGGAATGAACTTTTCCCCCCGTTCTCTCTCTCGGCAGCTGCTCCGCGCCCCGGGAGGAGCGAGCGCGGCGTCCAAGTCCCAGGCAGGCGCGCGCTGCCTCGGGGAGGCACAGCCCCGCCGCCCGGCGGAGGCCGGTGCCAGGGCAAGGGGGTGTGCGCGCTCCGCCGCCCGCGCCACCCTCGCCGGTCCCCCGCGGTCCCCTCCCGGGCGCACCGCTCCGACCCCAGGCCCCGCGAGCCGGGGCGGCGGAGGGATGCCAGTCCAGGAGGGAGCCCGCAGTCGCCGGCCCTGCAGCGCGGGCGCAGGGCGCACGGACTCCGCAGCGGGTGCCGGCTGCAGATGCGGCCGCAGCTGCTGCAGCTGGGGCTGCGGCTGGGCGGCGGCGCGGACCGCGTAGCCCTGGGGCCGAGAGAAGAGGAGCAGCCGCGGGGGAGACACGCGCAGCCACTGGCCGCCTGCCGCTGCCCCTGCCCGGGTCCCTCCCAGCCTTCCTGGGGTGACTCCCCGAGTCCCGGGCAAGGGCCGGGAGGAAAGCGGGACTCACCAGGTGCGCGCACGGCATTCGCCTCAGCTCGGCTCGGCTCCGGCGCCCAGCGGCTCTGCTCCAGCGTCGCCCTCCTCCGAGCGCCCGAATCGGCCGCGAGAGCCGCGCACCAGCTTCCTACTTGAGAGCGGCCGGGGCTCCGGGACTGAGCATGCCCAGTGCGGCCCGGCGAGCCCCGCGCAGGCAGGCGGCGCCGGCGAGATTCCACTTCTCCAGGCTTTGGAGGCGGCTGCGCCAAGGAGAGGCTGGAGAGGCCCGGCAGCGCGGGGGCCGAGCCGAGAAAGGCGGGGCCGGGGGCGGGCGCCGGGGCGGAAGGGGGCGGGCCGCGCTCCCAGGGCGACCCCTGCAGGCGGAGGCTGCGGCGGCCGCGCTCCGGGCATCTCCCGAGAAGAGCGCTGGCGGGCGAGGGTGCCAGGGCCAGACCCAGAGGTGCGAGGTCGCCCTGCGGCCTGGCGTCCGTCTGCACTGCAAGGCAGTTGGTAACAGCAGTGCAGGCTTGCTTTTTCTCCCACACGTGTGTCCCCAGATTAAGAGGTGAGAGTTGCCCATGACCATCCCTGCGCAAAGTTAGTAAGACCTTCTTCTACTGCCTTCTTAGGCCCATCCCCAGACCCCTACACACACACACACACACACACACACACACACACACACACACACACACACACACACACACACCATCCGTCCACCTAGAAATTCACAGCAAGATGACCCCAGGGGAGAACCGTACCTGATAAAAAAAAAAGATAAATAAAACTAAAAATAAAAAGCATATTAGCCGGGTGTCCGTGGCTCACACCTGTAATCTTAGCTACTCAGGAGGCTAAGATATGAGGATCGTGGTTCGAAACCAGCCAGTCTGTGAGACTCTTATCTCCAGTAAACTACTCGAAAAAGCCAGACATGGTGCTGTGGCTCTAGTGGTTGAGCGCTAGCTAGCCTTGAGCACAAAAAGGCTCAAGGACAGTACCCAAGCCCTGAGTTCAAGCCCCAGAACCGGTAAAAAAAAAAAAAAAAGTAAAATAAAAGCATAATTTCCTTTCTACTCCCTTGATTTATAATAACTCCACTTGTAGCCCGGCAGGTAAAGCTCTAATCAAAGTGAATTCTTTTTTTCTTTTTGAAACTGGATTTTTTTATAAGCGGCAAACAGTGCTGTACTCAAGCACTGCCAAAGGACCATCTCCAAAGCATCTTCGGATTATTGTGCCCATGGCACTGGCAGTGTGACTGGAGCCTGAATCAGACTCACCCTGAAGGCTTGCTGGGTCTCAAAGAGTCCATAGAGTAAGTGATGGGGCCTGCACCTGTATAGCTGCAAGTTCATGGTGTGCGGAACCGCACCTACAGGACTCTACAGAGGGAGGGAGGGAGGGAGAGAACTCTACCTGCCATCTCCTTAAAAGATCATCCTAACAGTACTTTGGTTGTAACTATAAGGTGACAGCATCTTCTCCGAACCTTCAGAAATGCAGTCCTCTTTCCTTAAATAATAAACTAGCACTCCCCGGGTCCTTGTTCCTGTGTGCCTTCTGCAGTGCCAGTGATGTTACTTCCTCACTCCCTTGGCCCCCCTGAAGGTACAGAGGAGTCCCAGGGTTATTATCAGTCTCTGCCCTCACGGTGTTCCCGGCCTCGCAGGACATCCATCCCACAGTCCCTGAGAAGCATCGTCCACTCCGGGGGCCGCCAGAGCACAGCGGAGCCCAGACACGGCCTCCGCGCGGGGCTGACAGCCAGGTGCGGCCTCCACGCCAGCGTTTTCTGGCGTTGGCATCCTAAGATCACTTCCCGCACACCCCGCTGGACGCCAGCCACCGCGGTGCCCAGCAGGGTCACCGATTTCCCCCCAAGCCCATCAGCGAGCAATCCTGGGGCTCTCTGCACCCCAAGGTGGGCCTAAGGGGCCCGCGGGTCGTGGAGGACCGGGGGCTACAGCTGAGTTAGGGAAACACGCGTGGGCAAAGCCGCTTGGTTCGAGGCCCAGGGAGGAAATCGACCCAAGCCCGCCCGGCCCGGCAGCGGCAGCAGCAGCAGCCATCCATCCTCAGGCTTCCAGACCCGTCTTCTCCCACCGCCCTCCATTCCCTCCGACTCCGTGGACCTCAGGAGCCCCGCCCTGCCACCCTTTTCTCTGGGGGGTCCCGGGGCGATGAGCAGCGCCCGCCCCTCCCGGCTGAGTCTCGGCAGGACCGGGAGGAAAACCCGCGGTGGAGTCTACGGCGGGCGGGGCGGGGCGGGGTGGGGCTGGGTGACGCGCGCAGGCGCTGTGGCCGCCAGGTTGGGCGGAGGAGGCGCCCAGCTCCACACCTGATGCAATCCGCCCTCCGGAAGCAGCCGGGCGGCCGGGCTCACCCGGGGGACGCCTGCGCCCCCCGCCCCGCCGAGGCGGCCGCGTCCCAGCCATTCGCCAGGGACCCGCGGAGTCACCTCCCGAGCCGGCACGACCCTTGGATGCCCTGAGTGGTGACGTCGGGAAGGCCGCGCGGTGGTCGGCGGCCACCGAGGACGTGGCCTGAACCCCTTGCGCGGGCCGGGCGGGGACGGCGGGGCAGCTCCCAGCCGCCCGGGCTTCCTTCCTCCGCCGGGCCAGGCCCAGCATCGCCGGTGCGGGACAGTGCGGGGCGGGGTGGGGGGAGTCCCCCAGCTTTCCCGTCTGTCTTGCTGACTATGGGATAAGCCAGCCCGGCAGCATAAAGCCGTGCACCGTGCATTTTGTTTTATGAATAAGTAATTGCCTTCTCTGTATCTCCAGGTGAACTTTGCAAAGAAAATCGCTGCTCCTTTTACCACCGCAGGCAACTTTGATGGCTGTGGTGAGTGGGGTTTTCCCCCTAGTGCTGACTCACCCGTGAATGTTTTCCAAGAATGCTCTGAGAGTGAGGTCCATAAAGCACGTGAAAATTACCTCTAACACCAAAGGTCCTCTTCACCTGGGAGAAGTGAGAAGGACAGGCATTTTAGTGGGAAGGATATGAGACCATTCTAGAATGAAGTCAAGACCAAGTTCTAGATTTTACACAGGTATCTCCCTGGAGGCCCCTCTGGGGCCTTTAAATAACTTTAGAGCAAACAAATCAAGCGGAACCGACATCTGAACCCTGGTTTCTCAGAATTCTAGTGGAGGAAAATAGTAAATTCCAAGAGTATTAAAATACTGGTTTGTTGTTATTGTTGATTTTCTAAGGGCATTTTTGTTGTTGGGGGGGTTGTTTTTGTTTTTGTTTTGGGAATTCCATACATAGCCTACGTTGGGTTTGAACTCAATCCTCCTGCCTCAGTCTCCAGAGAGTGCTGGGATTACAGATAAACTTCACCCACTTTGATTTACAATACTGTGTTTTAGTCTAAACGGTACAGTGTAGAAAGTGGTATCAACGTATGCAATCTTATTGTTCTTTCTTGTGAAGACACTAGGACTTGATGGACAACTATACAACCACTTCTAAGATAAACCAAAGTTTGAACAGCATGAATTTCTTCAAAACTAAAACGTCAAGAAATCTTTTGTACCTACATTTAGCACTTCTACTATTTTACTTGATCAAGTAGTAATGAACTCTTGGAGGCTCAATCAAAGGAATTTCAATGATCACAACAAAATAGCAAGGTCACAGTTTGCATTTGTGATGATTTAAGATACTTTAACAATAGAGAAATCAAAAGAAAATACACAAATGGCTGGAAAATTCATGCTCGTGATGCTAAGAATTAACTTCAGAAACTACCTTTTAAAAAAAAAAACTTGATAAATGTGTGCTTCTTTTTGGAATGTTCTGACATTTGGGGATCTGAGAAAATACCTTCCACATAAGCAAAAAATAGAGTTGAGTAAATGTCAATACACAGAAGTGTGAAGTACAAACTTATCATAAAGTACCGGTTACAGAATAGGTAGTTTTTACTGAGTGTTTAGCATGTGCCAGCAACTGCCTAGGTGTTTTACATGGGTTATTTATTTAGCATCATCCTCACAACTCCTTCCCAGGAAGGTACTGTTGTACTCCTATTTTACCCAGGAAAAGTAAGGCTTGAGAATATGAAGAAAGCAAAGGTACAACCTGCGTGGTAGCAGAACTGGAATTGGAACCTAGGAAGTTTGCCTGGAGCTTGTGTATGGATATGTTTGTTTGTTTCAGTGGCAGAGTCTCACTATGTAGCCTACACTGGCCCTGTGATCTTCCTGCTTCAGCTTCTGAAGTGCTGGGATTACAGATGTGTGCAACATACTCAGAAATGTTTGTGCTCTTAAATAACACTTAACACTTAACTTGGCATCAAAAAATAGCAATGTGGAAAAAGTGATTATGATTTTGGTCTTACATAAGAAAGAAAATGGAGTAGAGTCCTGGCCTTTGGGAAGTTGAGGAGGAGGATCTCAAATTTGAAGCTAGTTTGGGTAAACAAACAACAACAAGAACAAGTGAGGAGTCTACTCACTTTCCTTCTTTTTGAAGTCAAAATCAGGTCAAAATAAGTTTATATTAGGTTGTAGGCAAGAACTCCTGCTGACTAGTGAATTGTGGTCTCCAAACTTTGTACCAACAGTAAGTACCAACTTACCTACAGATGATGATGTGGATGAGCACATATTTAGTAGCTTTTTTCAGTGGTACAGCCAAGCCTCTTTTTCAACAGCTACTCTTCCTGGCTGATTCCTCTAGTCCAGAACTGTGCAATATGATAGTCATTAGCCATGCAAACTTACTTTCAAATTAATTAAAATCAATCAGAATTAATGAGGAAGTTCACTGACCTAACTAACTCCATTTTGTCCCTCTCTGCTGCATTAACCTTTCATTTCCTCTGAGTCTCTCTCACACATAGTCACCTTGAGACTCCAGGAAAGATAGGATCGATGAATAAATATCTAGTGGCAAACACTGAAACTGCTCTCTAGTAAAAAAGAACAATGCCTACAACCCTCCTGAGATGACCAACCCCATCACATATTTGACTGAAATCAATCATACCTCTTCCCCTTGCCCCTAACTCCTCTCAAACTTAAGTAAGTATTATTAAACTTAAGTAAGTATTACTAAAAGTAATACACCAGTCCCACAAAGATAATCCTGGGATAATTTAATAATTTTTGTCTATACTACTGGGATCAACTAAATAATCTCCTTTCTCCACTGTTCACCAGTGCTTGTCTCATTGATTGGTGTATGGGGATGGATGACTGAGCCTCACCCAATTAAGACTCCCAAGGCTACAGCTTTTTTACCCTAAAACTCCAGTTTCATGAGCATTTCACTTCCTGGCCAAAGAGGCACATTTCAAGGGCTTCAGAGCCCTATGGGTCCTGTATTGGTCCAGGCAAATGATTAACATCAGCATCACAACCACCGTCCCAGGAGGTACTATGCAGAAAACAGCACTGGACAGTGGGGTGCTACTCTGGTCCCCATCCCAACAGGACTTCCATCTCTTCATCCTGTGCTATTCCTAGGAGGACTGTGCTTTATGGTATATCTTCCCCTCAAGCTTCAATTCTGTTTCTCCCAATTAAAATGATCAGAGTGTGGAATCTTATGGTGGAAAGAACACTGGCTTTGGAGTTTTAGTTATATTTGATAATCTGGCTCTCACTAGTTGTAACCTTGGGGCAAGTATTGTTAACCTCATTGGACCACCATGTTTATGTATAAAATGGGTATTTTAATCTATTCATCATTGGTTTGTTTAGGACTAAAAGAAATAACAGATATAAAAAATTCCAGCAGGCATACAGGTAGTATGGATTCCTTCCTTCCATTCTTATTTCAGCTAATGATATCACCAATTACTCAGGTTTCTAAACTGGGAATTTCAGTCATTTTCAATTCTTCCTCCTTAAGCACCCACATCAAATTAGTCATCTAGCCCTGGTGCCTCCACCTCAAGGCTGTCTCTGAAATCTGGGCCCTCTCTCTGTCCCCACTCCCACTTTCCTCGTGGGCTTTTCATGCACTATTTTATAATCCTGCTGACTGGCCTCCATGGCACCCATCACTCCCAGTCTCCGTCCCCCTGTTACCTTCCAACATAAGATGCTAGTGATGTCATCCTCCTTTAACCCCCCTGAGGGCTTCAGTTTCGTAAGGATAAAACCTTAACTACTACATCTCTTTTTCGTTTATGTGTGTCAATCCTGGGGTCTGAACTCAAGGCCTGGGCACTGTCTTCAAGCTTTTTTTGCTCAAGGCTAGCGCTCTACTACTTGAACCACAGCTCCACTTCCAGTTCTTCTAGTAGTTTATTGGAGATAAGAGTCTTGCGTAAGCTGGCTTCATACTGTGATTCTCATATCTCAGCCTCCTGTGTAGTTAGGATTACAGGTGTGAGCCACTGGGGCCCAGCTAACTACTAGGTCTTAGTCCTGGAACAAAGTCCTTGCTTGCTTTTAAATCCACATTTGGACTTATCTGCCAACTTCCTTTCAGCCATCTCTTGCCAGCCTCTCCTCTTTGTGGACCTCCATGAACATACTCCACACCTATGCAACTCATGCGCATAAGATTCTTGCAACATGGCACGGCCTTTCCTGTCTTTGCAGGGTGTACTAACAAGCACTTTTATGTCTTCTTTATCTGACAAAATTCTACTTTCTAAGGTTTAGTTCAGATATTGCTGAATCTGAAAATGTTTTAGGCTTCAGGCCCAAACATATCAGGTCCAGCCACTTTCCCCCATGTGCTAAAGTAAGAGACATGGTAAGGGCACAGAAAGATTCGTTATGTGTCATGGGTGTGCCACAGGAAGACAGCACCTGTGTTCATCTTCAGCCATCTTTGGGATATAAATTTGAGTTATAGGTTCAACTAGACAAAGAACTGGAAGAGGTAGGAGATAGAGAGATGCATAATTATTACAGTCCTGATCAAAGATGTGTCCCAGTGGTCAAAGGTGGTTGCAGATGGTCTGACAGTCTTTTGTTTCAGAATTGACCAGCTAACACCTGGCTGACCATTATCTCTGCCTTTGTTCTCCAGTTTCTGGAGAAGTTATGGTTGCCATCACTTGAGAGGAATAGGGTTCTCATGAGATAACTGTTCCAGCCTCATCACTATAGGTAACTGTCACCATGGAAGTAAAGCATCTATTCTGCAGAGTCTGCTGTTCCTTGATATAGTTTTGGTTGCTTGCAATAAAGGTGTTATTGATCAGTCTTGACCTTTTCTGGACTCTGAGGTGACTACAAGATGAATGGTTTGGAATAGAGGACATACATACAAAATGGAGGCTGGATAACAAGTTTTTCTTCTGTGTTCAGTAAGAAGTCAGGGCTTTTCAGCAAGAGTAGCTTTTATACACCTGTTATAGTACCTCTCCCATAAGAGCTCCTCTCAGGGAAGAGTTGTCTCCAGCTCAGCTGTGATACCGTGGATTAAATGTACTTGGGCTATCTAGGTTCAAACTCTAGCAGAACCACTTTCCCACTGCTGGTTTTCAGCAAAAGACTTAACATCTCTTAATCTCAGTTTTTTCATCTGAAAATACTGATAATCATAGCATATATGTCTTACTGTTGTTATAAATAAGTAAGATGATACATATGAAGCTTATAAGAGCATCCCTGCCTAACAGGCAAGCACTAATTTTACCTTAAAATATTACTATTGGGAATAATTCTCTTTTTATCCTTTTCTTTGTATACATCCTTTGTCTACCATTATTAATTTGTGTGTGTGTGTGTGTGTGTGTGTGTGTGTGTGTGTGTGTGTGTGTGTGTGTATGCGTGCATGCCAGTACTGGGACTTGAACTCAGAGCCTAAGCACTGTACCTTAGTATTTTTGCTCAAAGCTGGCCCTCTACCATGTGAGCCACAGCCCTATTTCTGGTTTTTTACTAGTTAATTGGAAGATAAGAGTATCATGGACTTTCCTGCCAGAGCTGGCTCCAAATCTCAATTTTCTAATCTCAGCCTCCCAGGTAGCTAGGATTAAAGGCATGAGAAAACAGCACCTAAGATTTTTTTAATTCAGAAATTTTTATATTTCCGAATTTATATTTATAGTTGATTTCTAGTAAAAATGTCTTATTGTGAATATATCATATTAAGATTAAAACAAGCAAAAGGGACTGTTCTCATTAAATCAAGCAGCTCACTGTATCAACACAAGGATGGAGAAATCAGGTTGGGAAAAGAACCAGGCACTATAGACTGATGGCCAATTACACAGACAAGACCATGGCATTATAGCAACATCGGTACAACTTCACTGACAACTTGCTGTGATACTCACTATGCTGAAGCTTTGGATTTACCATCATTTCCCCTTTCATTAAAATGGCAGACACACCTGAAGAGCTGCGCGAAACTCATGTGTCTCTGCCCTAGTAGCCATAGAGAGACAGGAATGCTCAACTCCCTTCAGATTCCACACTGGGGGACAGGACCCACTCCAATCCCAACTCACATAATGGGATGATTCACTAAAGATAGGAAGCAGGTCTTACCTCTTTCTCATTCACCCAGCCGACAATATTTCTCTATACTCTGTCACTCTTTGACAAACACACTATGCACTTAGAGCTTTGGTGCCTTTGTTGTTATTATTCCATACATCCAAAATGTGTTCCCTGTATTTACACAGCTCACTCCTACCTCCTTCCCCTTGCCTACTCTCCAGTCATATGGTTTTCTACAGTCAAAATTCATCCTGGAATCTACTATACAGGTTAACTCAGTTCTTAACTCCAGAGCACATCATGGGCTTTTGTGTAGTACTTCTTTCATTCAGGTATATGTTGCATTATTCTTTGTTGCTATACTGTGAACTCCTATTTCCAATCTCACATATGGAAGATACTTAATAAGCACCTGAAGGAAAGAAAAAAGGAACTTAGATTCTAAGGTCTCATATACGCTAAGCACTTTATAAACAGGAACTCACTTTAGTCTCAATTTATAACATTATAACACACGTTTTCTCCAAATAGGCTCTATCTCCATTTGGTTGTAGAGGAAACTGAGGCCAGAAGAGTTTCACAGCTATTAAGAGACAGAGGTAGAACTTAAGCGAGGTAGTATTACTTTCACTCTGTGTACATGTCCATGGCCTTTTTCTAGGGAATTCAATCATACTGGGCTGTTGATGGGTTTGTTGTTGTTGTTGTTGTTGCTGTTGTTTATCTACATGTTCTTTTATCACTACCATCACAGCTCTTGGTAAAAGAGAAAGCTAGTTAAATGTTTGAGTTTCTTAATATTAAAAATACATTTAGTACATTGCATTAGCATTTATTCCATGGTAAATTTCACTGTTACACAATGGTAGTGGATGGTTGAAAAGAAGAATTTATAGAAGTTCCATTTAATGACCACAATGAAATTCATCATATTCCCTGTCTCTACCCTTCCCAAGGTTAGTAGGAGTTTACTACGGACACTGGCATGTTACTGACCTTACTCTGGCTATAAAGGATTTATGTTCATATACCCAGGGGAGTCTCTATCTCTGGCTATGATAGCTTCTCGTGTTTTTCTTATCATAGGACAACACATGAGTCCAGAGTACTGATGTGCATGGTGTCTCACAATTATTCCCCTGCCCCGATAAGAGCAAGAATTTAAAGCTTGTAAACAGGGGAAAACCATTGTCTTCATATTCAAAGGGTAAAATATAAATAACCACATCCAAACATGAGTTTTAAATTCATGCAAAAATTAGATAGAAAGGCTGGAACAAAAATGGGGAGCATTGAAACAGAAAGCATTTAAAAAACTAAAAATCATTTACAAGAGAAAAATGTTTAAGTTGTATAGAGATAAACAAAAAATTCATTACTAATTATAAAGGAAGTGAGTCTCCTTAATAAAACAAGAAATGTATAGCTTCCTTTCTCTGCTTGTACCAGCGAAGTATCTTGCGCTTTAGAATGTCTTGTTACCAGGTCTGAGGGAAAAAAAAATCTAAACATCTCTAAATTGGGTCTCCCTATATAGCACACACTGGCCTCAAATTCACAATCTTCCTGCCTCAGCCTCCAAAATGCTACAATCACAGGTGTGCACTATCACACATGACTCTCTTTGGTTTTAAAAAGATCATTAACATCAAGTAAACATCTGCCATAAAGTCAAATGAAAGCTAGCTTCTTACAAATAACTCACAGCATAAAATTTGAATTTGGGAAGAAACAAATAACAGGAAAAAGATTGTGTGATTAAGTGAAAGTATAGAATTAATACTTAACAGGAAGTGTGGCTATCAGAAAAATGATTCTTACTATGTGAAATTAGATAAAAGGAAAGACTTCAAAAAGGTGTTATGTGTGCTCCCTCTCTTGAGTAATTTGAAATGAACCTGGACAAAAAACTAAAATATATTTTGTAGAAAGCAATCCTTTCCGACAAGCTGGCATATTAGATCTAATTGATTTTTCCACTTCTAATTTCTTTGGCTCTCTGAAATGCTATTCTTAGAAAACAAATGAGTTTTCCTTGAGGTTGAATTTTCTGTCTTTATTTTAATCAAATGAGATATGATTTCTCATAAAAATAGTTTCCAAGCCAATGACTATGCAAGTAATAAGTCAAACTCTTATTTAGGCTATAAAATTTTCAAATCCAAGTTACAGTATTAGTAAACATGATAAATCACAATCTATTTTTATCCATTGTGTACCAGCAGTAGTCACAGAATAATGTTTCCAAGAAGTGAAGAAAGAGGGTGTAGTACCAAAAAAGAAGTATAGCCAGGAGACAGTGGCTCATACTTGTAAATCTAGCTACTCAGGAGGCTGACATATGAGGATCGTAGAAAGTCTGTGAGATTCTGACCTCCAATTAACCACCAAAATGCCAGGATATGTGTGGCTCAAATGGTAGAGTGCCAACCTTGAATGATAAAGTTAAGAGACAGTGTTTAATCCCTGAGTTCAAGCCCCAACACTGATACCAGAAAGAAAAAGGAAAAGTTCAGCTAGCCACTTCATTCTTCCAGTTTTCACTTATTTATTCTAGGTTCAAATCCTGTCTAGAGAGTATCTACCGAGAGGAAAACATTTAGTTCCATTGAAATTATGTCAGAGAGAATTACTGGATCAGATAACAGTTTCAAGAAGATAAATACAAAATCATGTGCACATTATTTATTAGAAGAAAAAAAGCTAAGTTAGCAATATCCCAGAAAAAGCTTTGCCTGATATTTTTGAGCTTTAGAGTACTTTGCTCAGGCTCAGGAAAAGAAATATTAGGTCAAAAGGGACATAGATCTTGCTCCTTGCATACATTATAATTTTTAATTGTTTTTTCATGAATAAAAGCATAACTGGAAAAATATTTTGTCCTTGTGTCATAAAGGTATTTTTCCATCAGGCACCATTGTTTCATATTTATAATTCTAGCTACTCAGAAGGCTGAGATCGGAGGGTCGTGGTTCAAAGCCAGCCAGATAGAAAAATCTGTGAAACTCTTAACTACCAGAAGACTGGAAGTGCCACTGTGGCTCAAAGTGGTAGAGCATTAGTCTTGAGCAAAAAAGCTCAGGGACAGCACCAACATCCTGAGTTCAAGCCTCACAAGGTTTTTTTTAAAAAAAAAAAAGATATTTTCCCTATTCTGCTATATTGAAAGTTTTGTGTTTTTTATTTTCTTTTTACCTGTAATTCTTTGTTTACTAATAAGATCAGTATGTAACTTTGCAAGTAACAAGCCAACTATTAAAATGTAATATATCCTTGCATTTCTAACTTTTCTATGATGCTATCTTTTTCATATACCCATTCTTACAGATCTTTTCCTAGTCTCTTGATTCTTTTTCTTATTAGTGTGCTAACACTGCACTATTTTAATTTATCTCTGTAATAAATCCTGATATCTGCTATTGTGGGTCTTTCTTCTTTGTGCTGCTTAATCAAGCATGACTTCTTCACAATACCTCTCACATAAAACTTATATGAAATATAACATTTGATGAAAAATGTTCTGAGTTTTTATTAGTCACATTCATTGTAAATTAATTGACACTGTACTCTATTAAATCATCCCATAGACCAAGGTACTATATTTTTGTTCCATCAAGTTCTCCTTTAGCAGATATTCTACATCTACTAAGCTCTAAGTTCATGAGGCTCATAAAATTTTTTGAAGTTTGAGACCAGAATTAGTAAGAGTACTTGACCTGTTATATTGTCCTAAATTGCCTTTTACTTCTTTGCCTGACACTAAATTCTTGGATTAAAAAAAAAACCAAAAACCTTTGAACTGTCTTATTTTTATAAGACTTGACCTTGGAAAAAAAGTCAATGAGATGATGGATTCAGTAAAGAACAATGCCTTTGTAAAAAAAAAAAAACAAATAGTGTATATGTAAATCCAATATGGTTTTGAATGTTAGTCTCAATCCCAAACTGTTTTAAGTTCATAGTACCTCATAAATATGCTTGGATTTACAAGTGAAGTCATAAAGAAAAATCTTTCTCTTAACTAGTTTGTTTCAATCATTTACATTTAGTAACCTCTAATCAACCAATAAAAAATAGAGAAATAACCAAACATACAACACATAAAATGCTATTGAATATTGAAAACTATTTAAGTAATTGAAAAGACTATTAGGAAAGGACAAGGCAAAGAACAAAAACATAAGGAAAATAACAGGATATAAAATTGTGGACTTAAATTCAACCAAATTAATGATATATTCAATTTAAGTAGTATATATGATCTAAAAGACAAAAAACTTTTAGATTGGCTATAAAAAGAAATGATCTAACCACCTGCCAGTAGCTCATGCCTGTGAGCCTAGCTACACAGGAGGCTGAGAGCTGAGGGTCATGGTGTGAAGCCAGCCCAGGAAAACAAATATGAGAGATAAGGGTCTCACCCTTATCTCCAATTAACTAGCAAATAGCTGGACCTGGAGGTATGTCTCAAGTGGAAGAATGCCAGCTTTGATATTGAGTAATAGCATGAAACCTCAGTACTGGCACTAATAAAAAAATAATACCGATAATGATATAATAATAATAAAATAAATGATCCAATTATATGCTACCTTTTACAAAGCCACTTTAAATACAATGTTACAAACAGATTGAAATTAAAGGTTGGGAGATATACAATAAAACATTGATCAATTCCAATGTTAAAACATGCTTAATTTCTATTTAGAAACAATTGAAAACAATTTAATAACAACATCATCATCAAAAGGTCACTACATGTCTGTTTGTAAGAAGCACTGTAAAATTTAAGGACACTTGTGATAGGCTAAAATATTAGGAATAAAATTAACAATAGATATGGAACCTCTATACACCTAAAATAGCAAAATATTGTTATCAGGGCTTTTTAAAATTCAGAGTAAATGAAGACACATACTGTAGTTGTAGACTGGAATATTACTGGTAAAACAGCAGTAGTTCCTATGTTGTTCTAGAAACTGATATGCTAATTCTAAATATAGAAAGGAAAAGGGCTCTGAGTAATTGATAAAACACCACTTTAAGATGTTATATAGCAGCACCCCACTTGCAGGTAGCGATATCTGTTTTAGTTATGCATGGATTTGTAATGGATAACTCCTTGAAGCTGAAAAGCACAAACATTTGTTCCCTCACCATTTCTGTCATTCCAGGCATCTGGAAGTGTCTTCACTGATCCCCTCTGAGTGTTCCATGTGACTACAGTCAAGCTGTCATCTGAAGAGCTGGGGACACATGATGGCTGGCAGTCCTTAATTTCTACCTGGCTGGGTGCCAGAGACCTCAGTTCCTTCCCACATAAGCAGACCGAGTTTCTCCATGACATGGCAAATAGATTGATGCCTCCTGAGCAAAAGATGTGAGAGAAGAGGGAAGACAAAAGACAGAATATGCAGTGTGGTTTTTTTAAAAT
Organism: Dipodomys merriami; assembly: GCF_024711535.1. Lineage (NCBI taxonomy): Eukaryota > Metazoa > Chordata > Mammalia > Rodentia > Heteromyidae > Dipodomys > Dipodomys merriami. Next base: position 42,405,758 of record NW_027206512.1, on the reverse strand, counting down.
AGGGATCATTTTTCATTTCTGGGTAAATATTATTTAAAGATGGATGAACTTTCATCAAAATCATGTTGTCGATGAAATACGACATTTGATATTTTTCATGAGAGAATTATAAGGCTTCATTTTAGACATCATGATAATATTAATAAAAAATAGTGTTTTAAATGTGAACATGTCCCAGACATAGTACAGGGAGAGAGGTTAAGGGCCTGGTTTTAAGCATGTGGGTAAGTGATTTAGTTCCTCTGTACTTCCAATTTCTCACACATACCATAGGAATGAGGCTAGGATGTACATTGTAAGAGTTGTGAGAATTAAGCGGGACACATAATATTAATTGCTTAGAATAGGGTCTGGTATCTATAAAGCATTCGTAAGAGCATTTGTATTAATGTAATTTGTAAATATCACCTCATTTAATACTCAAGACATCTCGAAGAGGTAAGGCCAATTATGATTTGACTTCTTAGGCAAGACAATTGAGGTGAGCCACACCCCAACTTTGGGTTTTTGCTGCTTATTTGTACTCCCTCATATTTGTGTGCCTGGGCTGGCTTTGAACTAAGCTTCTCAGATCGCAGTCCCCTGAGTAGGGAAGATTACAGATATGAGCCACCAGTTCACAGGTATGAGCCACCAGCTTCAATGGACTATGCTGTTGTAAGGTATTTCATAGTTGTAAGTTATTTCAAAATGATTCACTCTCTTACTTTTCTTCTTCCTTCCTTTCACCTTCATTTTGAATCCTAGAGCCAGAATTGCAAGGGATTTCTGGTTTGTTCTGTTTAATTTTGTTTGTGTGGGTTGCGGGGCTTGAAATCAGGGCCTGGGCATTGTCTCTGAGGTTTTTGTTTTTGGGGTTTTTTTGCTCAAGGCTCTACTATTTGAGCCAGAGCCCCATTTCCAGGATTGGTAGTGTTGTGGTATGTGGAGAGAGGGGTAGTTTATTGGAGATAAGAGTCTCATGGACTTTCCTGTCCAGGAGGGCTTTAAACCATGATCTTAAAATCGCGGCTTCTTTACTAACTAGGATTACAGGCATGGTGCTCTGTTTCATTTCTGTTTTGTTTTTTTTTTTTAATACTCAACTTTTGTTTTTGTTACAGCAACCCTAGAGAACTAATAATATTCCTATCTCTTCCAAATAAAACTCTTCTTGTATGAGGAAGAGTCTATTAACATATATAATATTTATTAAATGTTAGAGATTGTCAGAGTAGCAAAAGAAAATTAAGTGCAGTGTGAAAGATTCTTGCAAAAATACTATCATCTTTTTATGTGTGACATTGAAAAAACCTCTCTAGAGTCAAAGAATTATTTTAGGTCCATTTTATATTAGTATTGATTGTGTAACAACTGGTAGAATGAACAGGAAGTCTGATAAGTGGGTACCTCAAATGTGACCTGCTGTAATGAGAGGCACAATAAACATCTTAAGTTTTGGAGTGTGATCTCCCATAGGGACTGACCTTACACAACTTCTATATTTAAAACATAATTAATGTTCTTTCCAAGGTTTAAGGAAAGGGAATTTCAGTTTTTGCAAGATGAAAAAAGTTCTGATAGGAGGTAGTTAGAGGGTAGATAGGGTAGCTACAATTTTTTTAAAGTAGGCCACAATGGAATGGCCATGATGAAAATACACACACACACACACACACACACACACACACACACACACACACACACACACACACACACACACACACACACATTATTCCACTGTACATCACTATAGTGAAATACCTGAGCCTGAGATCTCATAAAGAAAGAAGCTTACTAAGCTCATGGTTTTGGAGGCTGAACGTGCAAACAGCGTGGTGACAACCTGGTGAAGTTTGGTATCACCTCGTGGTGGATGACACCACAATGGCAGAAGTGACCCCAGGGCCAGTTTAGAAGCCAGAGAGAAAGTGATTCAGGGGTCAGGTTCAAGCTCTTATAACAATTTTTCGCTTGCAAGAACTTGTGGGGTCTCACAGGAACTACTTACATCCTTTCTGAGGGCAATACCCCAGTGACATAAAGATCTCTCAATAGGGCCCACCTTTTGAATTCACATCATCATTCTGGAGACCTAATTCCCAACTCATAAATCCATAGGGGACATAAGCAACAGCAATAATGAATGTTTCTTTGGTGCATCTGAGAACATAGGTCAATACGTCATACAATATAGGTATATCGTTCATATAGTATTCTGTTTCCCAAGTAATTCTCACTTTTGCATTGGGTTGAGATGACTCCGCCTATTAGTCAAGGCATGTGGAGTTACAGGGCCAGAGCAGAGCAAAAGAGGGACTGCAATGGTCCAGGAGTAGTTGCTAATGACTTGGCCTGGTGGATAAGAGAATATTAATCAGGACTGAATCTTTCTCCAGCTTCAATTTTGCTTCTCTGCTTCCTTCTGAACTGAACCATCCTCTGGCAGACCCTTGTCAGAATAGTCTCAGCAGTTCCTGGCCAGAAATCCCTTCAGAGCCTAGCCTATATCTCCTGCCCTTCCTGAAGCCAGAAAAAAAAAAGGAACAACATCAAAACAACAGAGGTCTGTAGGAGTGCATCCCCCAAGAAAATCTCTGGGTACTGGTGATGCTGCCAACCTGCCCCCACTCCCTAAAACAGATATCATGCCCCCAAAATGCATCCTGTTAATAAAAAGAGAATGAATGCTTAGTTTTCATAAACAACAGAACCAATCAGAGGTCCTCTAAAATCAGGAGATAATTACACTTTTTAAACATGTAGAAAACAACTTTAATACCCTTAAGCAGTTAAATTTCTCAGAAGCTGATAGTATTTAGAGATACAGACAACTCTCTTAGATTGGAGAAAACAATGATAGAAATAAACGAACTTAAGGTGGAAAAAAAGAAAGAAATCAAAATGGTTGTCATTGTTATTATTATTATTATTTATTGTTTCCTTTCCGAGGCTTGAACTCTGGGCCTGGGCACTGTCCTTGAGCATTTTACTCAAGGCTAGCACTCTACTACTTTGAGCTACAGCTCCACTTCCAGTTTTCCCATGGTTAATTGGAGATGGAAGTCTCATGGCCTTTCCTGCCTGGGCTAGCTGACCCTCAGATCTCAACCTCCTGAGTAGCCTGGATTGCAGGTATGAGCTCCAAACACTCATCTTTGGAGTTTTTTTGTATATATATTTTTAGTATAAAAATACTGTACAGAGGGGTTACAGTTACTTGAGTAAGGTAATGAGTACATTTCCTATCAAGCATTGTTACCTCCTCCTTTGTTTTTCCCCTACCATCCCTTCTCTCCCTACCTCCCCAACCCCTCCCTCCCTATACCCGAAGTTGAAAAGTTCATTTTCAACATAGTATCTTGTACATCTTGTTGTTACAATGGGTCAACCTGAATCCTTATTTCAGCATTTTGTTATTTCCCTTCCCCTCCCCAAATTAGAAAAATGTATATATAAGATGCAGAGCACTAGAATCAAATCCAGTGAAAACAAGGGTTATACCATGGGGGAAGAACATACAAAAGAAACAAAAAAGGGGCTGGGAAGGTGGCTCAGTGGTAGAGTGCTTGCCTTGCATGCATGAGGCCCTGGGTTCAATTCCTCAGCACCACATAAACAGGAAAAGCTGGAAATGGCACTGTGGCTCAAGTGGTAGAGCACTAGCCTTGAGCTAAAGAGCTCAGGGACAGCGCTCAGGCCCTGAGTTCAAGCCCCAGGACTGACAAAAAAATAGAAAAAGAAAAAAGAAACAAAAACATCACAGTACATTATAAATACATTAAAAACAACAGCAAGAAAGATAAAACCCACTTGTGTCCCTATCTTGGGGTTCATTTCACTTTCAGCTTTGGTTTTTTAATCCAGAGAAGTATAGGTCAAAGTAGCTAAGACAGTTTTCATTCTCCATTGCTTACCAGGACTACCCCAAGTAATGGCAGTATGAACAAAGCCCATTCAACAATGGTTGAATTCAAGCAAATGATTACACCAAGAAAATAAACAAACATATTTACCAATGGCAGAAGTTGTGACAATTACAGAGTCTCTGTCACTAAAAAGCATAATGTTTGTGTTGGTCACTGCATAACTTGAAAAACACCTGACATATACAACTTAAAGGAGGAAGGATTCATGTTGGTTCACAGTTTCAGATGTTTCAGTCCACAGTTAGCTGACTCCACCACTTTTGGTCCTGTGGAAAGGCAGAATATCATGGTGGAGCAAAGCTGCTCACCTCATAGTGGCCTGGGGAGCAGGGAGAGAGAGAGGAAGCAGAGCAGGGTCTAAAATAAAGTGATACCCTTCAAACACATGCTTCTAGTGATCCACTTTTTCTGACTAGTTTCCATATCCTAATAGCCTATTCAGCTATGAACTCATGATCCAATCACCTGTCAATGGCCCACCAGTTAGGGACAAGCCCTTCATCTCATTAACTTGAGGGGGACATTAGATATTCAAATCCTAGCACAGTCAAAACACAGTCCTTCAAAGTAAGAAGCATGGATCCTGAGTTCACAGACAAGCAGATACAGTTTTCCAACAGACAGTAGCACAGCTCATTTAAAGAGAGTTAATTTTCAGAGTGTCAAGTTTCATACACACTCATTCCTAAAAGTCTGTCCTGGAACATGATGGCATTGGATCCATTACCTCAATTTCCCTTCCTCACTCACCCCAGTCCCTTTGTAGCAGAAAGGTAGGCCTCTCCTTCAGAGGGAACACAGCTCTGGTGCATTGCTTTGAATATAAAATAAGAAATACTTAATAAGTCTACAATTCAACATGCTGACACCAGTGTTGAAGCAGCCGAAGATGATAAACACTGCATTGTTTTATAAGCTCTGGATTCCTGATTTTTTTTGCTGTTAACAAAAGTGAAGGCAGAAAGAATGAAGCTGTCAGATGACAGATACAGGAAAGTAATTTCTATGATTTGGAGCACATACTCCAGGAATATATATATATATATATATATATATACATATATATATATATATATAAAATTATCCTGGAATGAATTTGAGGCATGAAAATACATTACATTAGAATAAATATTGTAGGAGAAATGGATGCAAACATTAAATATTGAGCAAAATGGAATTATATAAAATTTCCAATTATTTCCAAAAGATTCCAATTATTAATGAAGAGCTGTCCTAAGCATTTAAAAGAGGGCTGGGAAGGTGGCTCAGTGGTAGAGCGCTTGCCTTGCATGCTCAAGGCCCTGGGTTCGATTCCTCAGCACCACATAAGCAAAAAGAAAAAAGCCGGAAGTGGCGCTGTGCCTCAAGTGGTAGAGCGCTAGCCTTGAGCTGAAGAGCTGAGGGACAGCGCCCAGGCCCAGAGTTCAGGCCCCACGACCGGACCCCCCCCCCAAAAAGAAAAAAGATAAAAGAATACATGACAGTGAGTATTGTCTTGCTATAGTATTTAATTCCATTAAACATATTTAAAAGACACTTACCCATGACATCAACTGCACCAGAAATTATATTCTTTGCAATGATTTATTTAAACATGATAAAGACTTTTAGATGTCAACTTAAAAAATATCTGATGGTGTATATAACTTATGGGCTATGACAGTCAAAATATCTGAAGGACACCTATCAGAAGGAAGAAACAAGATGGGTACTTTGAAGGGAAAGAAGGTTAGAGGCAGTGGATGCGTTCCATGGGGAGCCACAGACAAGTAGCTATATTTAAGAATCAGTCAGGAGTGAAGAAACAGGAGGAGATGAAGTTCCACAAGTTGAGTCAGGCTGGCTGCCAAAACTAGGTCAGAGTCTCCACTTTTTTGTCTCAGAAACTGTTGGTCAGAATATTAGTCCTCTCACAGATCACTTCATAATTTTTAATAAGAACTGCAACTGTGATGTCAGCTATCCGAGAGACAGAAGAAGGACTAGGAATGGTGCAATGCCATAGCATCACAGCTGAGGCTGTTGCCCAAAGACTAGGGTAAGTGTCCACAAGGTGGGGTGGGAGGGTCCTGCCCTCTAAGACCTCTTATTAGGAACTGTCTTTGGGAATTGGTCACTCATGCCTATAATCCTAGCTATTCAGAGGGCTGAGATCTGAGGATTGTGGTTCAAAGCCAGCCTGAATAGAAAAGTTTATGTAACTCTTTATCTTTAGTTAACCAACAAAAAGCTGGAACAAGAAATGTGGCTCAAGTAGTAGAATGCCAGCCTTGAGCGAACAAGCCACACACACACACACACACACACACACACACACACACACACACACACACACACACACACACACACACACACACACACACACACACACACACACACACACACACACACACACACACGGAAGAATTGTTATTGCAGGGAATAGCATAGCTGTCCTCCAAAATCCTGTAAGTCTGTATTGAGAAATCAGTACCGCAGTACAAGAGCTCCACACAGCATTTTTATCTGTCACAGGTGCTTATTGTGGGCTTTACATAAGATTTGGCCACACTACCAAAAGGCAAAGCAGCCTTTACAGCAACTTGGCCCTGTTGGAATTGTCTTTCTGTGGCCCCCCCACCCACCTCACACAGGGAAGCCTTGGCATTGCTAGATAAATGGATCAAAGCAGATCACATCAGTGTTTGGACTCCAGTGCTCTAGTATAGGAATTCTACTTTTCTTCATTAATACAAAGGAGCCCTATATGGCTAACTATTATTACTGTTGACATGATCCAGACCTATGGTCTCCTAGAAATTTCACTGCAGTAATAGGTCCAAAATCTTTGTATTTTATATCCTACTCTTTAGGCCCTGTGTGCATGTCTTCCCAAAGCATTTAAGATAGATATTACCTCCTTCTCATCCACAGGTCCATCTGTATGAAATTCTATGTATACAGTCCCACTGAAGATTGGTAAAACTCAACACTTCATTCATTTTCTCCACACTCTTATGTTTCTCAATCAACATGTCTACTCATTGGATAGCTATCTCTTGTCTCCTCCTAGTAAACTTCTACCCTTTCTTCAAGACAGATTTCTGGCTCATTCTCCACTCTGGTGCTCCTGATCCACTGACAGTGCTAAATCCTATCTATTGGAGTCACTGCGCACACTGGAAGTTCCAGCTGTGGAGGCTGCCTCATTTCTTTCAGTGTGATCTTGGTTGGCCTGGTGCAGTCTCTGGTGTTTAGTGAACCTCAGCCAAGTTCATTTAGAATCCATCCCGGGTACAGTTCCTGCTTTACGTTGGGGCTCTGATAAAGACAGAACTCTTCAAACTGAATGCTTCTCATGCTCTGGGTATTGGCTGGTCCCATGAAGCTTGCTGGGTACAGCAGAGCTCCATTACTGAGGGAAGTAGTATATCAATGCTGACCTCTAGCAGAGCTTGCAGGATCATTAAGTCATATGGGCATGTGCTCAGCTCCTCGTGGATTCTACTCTTGCTACCATGCTTCTTGTCTTGGTCCATGCTTATGATGGGAAGTAGAAGAAAATAAAAAATATGAACAATGACCCTAATCAGCTACAAACACAAGGACTATCGTCATTATAGTCTTTGTTTGGTAGGCGTATATTTGCATACATATTAACCAGTTTATTTTTTTGTCCTGTCCTTATTTTTATATTTCATAGCACTTCACTTTACACCTCAAGATTTTAGTTACCAAATACCAACCTAGACCAGGCTGGGGGCATCATTCAAAAGGTAGAATATTTGCTTAGCTAGTACAAAGCCTTAAGTTTAAACTCCACTACTGTCAATTATGAATGAATGAGTGAATAGGACAGAATAGAATAATAAGCAGACCTGTACCAAACCTGGGCCTTCAGAATTTCAGAGTTCCATGAAACCAGCCCATGATGGCTTTTAGTTCTTCCTTTTCTAATAACTTTTTAATGAGGTCTTTTGAGGTCTTCCTATTTCTAAGCATTGCACATGCTCACTTCCTGAATCCCAGCAATAGTCTGAGAAGTGGGTACATGTTACCTCTGTGAAAAATAAAATAACTTTGCCAAGGTAATTGGAAAAGTCTTTCTGTTCTGTGTCTTGTCTACTTTGTGTGCACAAAATGTGGGACATACAAAAATAGAGAACAGGAACTTGTTCTGTCTAGAATAAAATGTCACTGAAGTCAGAAAGAGCTGAGTTCCTGCCTAAATTGGGACATTTCACTTCCTACCTCTTACCCTAATGCTCAAATTGCACTTCTGTCCTCTTCATTTCATGCTTTTCAATTGGCTATTTCTTTTATGGGCTTTCCTTTAGTCTGCTGTATTTATTTCTGTCTTGTCATCTATATAAATTTTGTCCTGTGTATAACCTCTTTGGCTTGGCACGTTACATTAAAAATGAACCAACCAAGAAACAAATAAAAGATACTATCAGAAATATTGAAAATACCAGACATGAGAATAAGCAGGTTTCACAAGTATAGAGGCCATAAAGAATCTCTTTTTAAAGGTTACATTTTATTTCTTCCTTTAAAAAAGAAAAACTACCAGGTTCCATGTACACAGTTCAGCTGTTTCTAAAAAAGTAGTTTTGGATGCTGTTCCAGGGTTTCATAAATATAAGCAAAATTCAATAACCTGGAACTGATCAGAAGGACTGAGGCTGACATCTCCTTATCAACAGCATTGCTCTAAAAATTGCTCAACATTTCCCTCCTACTCAACTGAGTACCTGTACATCAATCTGGAACATGGGACTTATATGGCTAGACTCTCAAGATGATTTCTATTCTTTTCTGGCATAGTGGGTCATGGGGCTTGAACCCTGGGCCTGGGGGGGGTGTCCCTTAGGTCTTCAGCTCAAAGTGAACACTCTACCACTTGAGCCACAGCACCACTTCTGGTTTTCTGGTGGTTAATTGGAGATAAGAGTCTCACAGACTTTCCTGCACTGACTAGCTTTGAACAGCGATACTAAGATCTCAGCTTCCTGAGTAGCCAGGATTACAGGCGTGAGCTACTGGCACCCAGCTCTGGCTTATATTTTTATAGCTCTTGTTCACATACCAATTAGCGTTCTGACAGAAATTTCCAGAGCATCTTAGCTTATATTTTGTGAGTTGATCATAGATTCTTACATCTCCTTTACTGCTCTGCCCACAGAATATACTTTGGACAAACACTTGACTTTTTACAGTTTAGTTGGCCAAAACCCTCAGAAACTCTTGTCAAAGCATATGGCTTCTGATATTTAGCTTGACATGGATGGAACACAATAGTTGCACACAAAACTTATAAGGCAGATGATGGAAAGCACTGTCTTAGGTTGTCTGACAAGCAATCAATAACTTCAATGCCTTTTTTCAGGGCATCATTTTATTTTTTATCAAGTTGTCTCCTGTTTTCTTTAAACCTATTCTTCAATATATAAGCAACTTTTAATCTATTATTCTTTTCAGGCATTAAGCAGGTATTTAAGATAAAATTTATGTGATCTCTTGGACATAAAGGTACCCTATAAACCCATTGTTTAGAAATCAAGCCATAGCAATGTGGCAATTTTAGAGAATCATAAGTCAAACATTTTGACTGCAGTTTCATCATTACCCTGGCAGTTGAAGCTACCTACAGCATAATGCTAGTGAATGTGGAGATGAAGGTTCAGGGCAAAGACTCAGCACTTTAAAAGAAAACTAAGGAAAAACATAAAGAATGAAGGGAAGGAAGAAGGGAAAGGAGAAATGGGAGAATGAAAGAAGGATAAACACCAAAGAACCAACCAATGGATTTTGTTTTTTGTTTTTATTTGTATTTTTTGCCAGTCCTGGGCTTGAACTCAGGGCTGGACACTGTCCCTGAGGCTCTTTTGCTCAAGGCTAGCACTCTATCACTTGAGCCATAGCACCACTTCTGGCTTTTTCTGTGTACGTGGTACTGAAGTATCAAACCCAGGCTTTCATGCATGCTAGGTGAATCACTGAGCCACCTTCCCAGCCCTAAACCAATTTTTTTAAATGTGTCAATCAGATGGATTTCTAAAGAGGCATAGTGTTGTATGCCTGTAACTCTAGCTACTTAGAAGGTAGAAATAGGAGATCATGTCTTAAAGTCAGCTTTGGCAAAAGCACAAGACCCTATCTGAAAAAATAAACTAAAGCAAAAAGTAATCAATTGTTAAAACATTTGCCTAATAAGAATGAGGTACTGAGTAAACCCCATTAGAGGGAAGGAGAAAGGAAGAGAGAGAGAAAGAGAGGAGACAATAGGACAAGAGACATCAAAGGCAGTTTCTAAAGGCATCAAAAGTTCTCCCAGGTTGCAGCAAACTGTGCAGAAGGCGGCTTCTGCCAAGAGATACCACACTAGCTCTTCTATCTAAGGCCATCATCAAGGTAGAGTTAATGACTTCTAAAAATGTAATCTTAGTGAAATCTAAAATGAGTCATATGTTCCTTCCAGTAGCCACATAAATAACCAAGAAGCATGTGGCATAGTGGGTTTTGTCCTACTTTGGCCACTTGCTGGCATTAGAACTGTTGATGATACATTTAACCACCCAGAGTTTCTCTTTGAACACACTGAGGCGACAGGCAGAACTAGGTTGGGATCCTAGGTCTAATGCTTACCACTATATGACTTTTAGGGAAGTTATATAACTTTTCTGAGCTTATTTCTTCAGCCAGGTGATACGATTAAAACAATAAAAAGTTACTTGGAAGAAGCTAGAACAAAAAAAGGTATATAATGTATAATTCCACTTACATAAAACTCTAGGAAATGCAAACAAATCTATAACTATAGAAATTCAATCAATGGTTGTTCTGGGTCTAGAAAGAAGGAAGAGGTAGGAGGAAAGAATTGCACAGGAAAGTTTCAAGGTGTGTCTATGGTCCCAATTTGGTGAGATCTCATAGGTATATCTCAAAATGTATCAAAATATAATTTAATGTTTTAAACAATCATTGCATGCCACTTAATATCTTTTTAAAAAGGAAATTAAATAAGGTATTACATGCAAAATAATCAAGTAGACTAATGCTCTGTGGCTTATTAGGATATTATTTTTGTGGTCTTTCTCTTAATTTAGGTAATGGGACTTGAACTCAAACTTGAGCTCTCACTTAGCTTTTTCAATCACGCTGGCATTCTATCTACCACTAGAACCACACGTCCAGTCAGTCATTCTGTCTGTTGGTTAATTGGAGGTGGAGTTGCACAGATTTTTTTTCCCCCTGACTGGCTTCCAAACAAGATCCTCCAGATCTCAGTCATCTTGGTAGTTTAAGATTTACAGGCATGAGTCACTGGCATGAGGCCTGTGACCTTTCAACTTTATGAGAATAATATTTCACATTGTTGAAATCACATCACACATACTACTTGTATGGTACTTTTCCACTTCATGGCTTATCATAAAAGGCTGCATGGTGTGTGTGTGTGTGTGTGTGTGTGTGTGTGTGTGTGTGTGTGTGTGTGTGTGTGTGTGTGTGTGTGTGTGTGTGTGTGTGTATGTGTGTGAGACGCATCCAAGTGCCGGGGGCTTGAACTCAGTGCCTGGGCACCATCCCTGACCTTTGTGCTAAAAGCTAGTACTCTACCACTTAGAGCCACAGCACTATTTTCAGCTTTTTGGGGTAGTTAATTGGAGATTAGAGTTTCATGGGCTTTTCTGTCTTGGGCTGGCTTTAAATCACGATCCTCAGACCCCAGTCTCCTGAGTAGCCAAGATTACCTGTGTGAACCACCAACACCCAGCTTGCATGTCTCATACTGCTCCCCAGGATCAGAGTCCTGGATGTATTTTGAAGGCGGAGGTGTCAGGATTTACTGGCAGATGGAATTTGGGGTGTTGAGAGAAGAAAGAAGACTCAGAGATGGCACTGGCATTGACATTTTCTGAGAAGGAAGGATGAATAAAGGGCAGATTCAGAGGAGCAGATGAGGAATTCAGTTTTGAAGACAAGTGTTGAGGACCAAAATAGAGATGTAGAGTAGGCAGTAGGTGTGAGGTCAGAGGGGAAGTCCAGCTGTAGATATAAGTTTGAGAGTCTCTAGCATAACAGTGGCATTTAAAATTAGGAGCTGGATGAGGTTCTCCTGCACATGAGCACAGAGAAAACAAGAGATTCAACAGCTGAGTCAAGGAAGCTCTTTAATGTTTTGTGCTCCTGAAGTGTGTGGCAGGGTCGGAGGGGAGGGGGTTCAACATAGTGCCAGTAAAAACACAGCAAGGAGGTGGAAAGGAATTCTGAAGAGTGGACTTGACCACTGAGCTCCACCCTCAAGCTAGGCAGAAACAATTTTCAACATGTGCCAATTAAACTTCTTGGTAAATGCTCACTCCACCCCTGTGGCAGAGGCTTTGAGCTCTGTCAGTCTGTCAAATATGCCAACTTCCCAATGGAGCTCCTCCAGGAAACCAGAAGGTTAGTTGCTTTTATAAGTGAATCCAGGCGGGTGCTGGTAATTCACACCTGTAATCCTAGCTATTCAGGAGGTTGAGATAGGAGGATCATAGTTTGAGGCCAGCCTGGACAGAAAAGTCCCTGTGAGACTCTTATCTCCACTTAACCACCAGTGGAGCTGTGGCTCAAAGTGGTAAAGTGCTAGCCTTGAGTAAGAGAGCTCAGATAGCACCCAGGTCCTGAGTTCAAGCCCTATGATCAACAACAACAACAACAACAACAACAACAAAATTGAGTCCTTTGGGGCATCCTTTGCCTGCCATTTCCCTGGTGTCACTCAATATTATCTGGTGTACGGAGGACCAAGCTCGAGCTTGCAATAAACCAGCTCTTTGTTGCTTACAAAAAAAAATATTATCTGGTGTATCTTCTGGGAAATATATTATACAAGGATGCAATACTCTGTCCTTTGCATATTTGACAAGACTAAAAGCTTATCTAAGTCTCTGTGTTTCTTTATGGAAACAAGTTGAATTTTTACTTTATTTTCTTCCCAGAAGAGGTATTCTGGTTTGTTTCTGGGAACTTGACATTTTCTCTAAGCTCTAAATATGAATATGAAATTGTTGATAGTATCTATTATTATTAAAAATCTATAGTGTGTGACTGTGTCCCTACATCTGTCACTTAGTATTGTCTATTTGTGCAAAATTCCTTTTTGTTTTTTACAAATTCTATCAAATGACTGCCTATATCATTAATCTTTTTTAAATCAGCTTTTGTTTATGGATCATCTCTATTATATTTTGTGCTAATCGTCTATTTCTGCTCATTATTATTTACTTCCTTCTACCTTCCTTTATTTTATTGTTCTTTTCAGTTTAACTTCTGAGTTGAATGCTTTCACTCTCTAGTTTTTTCAGAGTAATAAATTCATGGGTAATATTGGGGCTCTCCCCAGTTATTTTAACTTATCCATCTCTGTGTTATTGTTCTTTTCAAATTGCTTCACAGTCTTAGACACTGAGGCCAAATAGCTACAGAAGACTAAGACACTAATCATCCACATATTGATTTATTCACTCTGAAGATTTAGAAAAAATGCTTTGTTAGGTCTTAAAACCAAACAGTTGTTAAAAAACGTATTTCTCCCAGGTATGTCCATAGATTTATAACATTTCTGCTTGTGCTGAGTGCTGGTAGCTCATACCTGTAAACCTAGCTATTCAGGAAACAGTCCTGGAAGGAGGTTCAAAGCCAGCCCAGGCAGAAAAGTCCATAAGCAAAAAGCACAAAGTAGAGGCATAACTCAAGTGGTAGAGCACAGCTGAGCAAGCAAGCTCAACAAGAGCACAAGCCCCGAGTTCAAACCTTAGTACTGCCAATGGCTCATGCCAGTAATCCTAGCTACTCAGGAGGTTGTGACCTGAGAATCGTGGTTCAAAGCCAGCCCAGGCAGAAAAATCCATGAGACTCCTATATCTAATTAACTGGCCCCCAAATCTGGAAGTGGAACTATGACTCAAGTGGTAAAGTAAAATGCTCAGGGACAGCATCCAGCTCCAGAAGTAGCGTGTGTATGTGCACAAACACACACACACACACACACACACTAAAAGAACGAGGAACCACAGACAGGAGAGGGTCTATAATTCTCCTGTACCGAGAGACCTGTCATTATCTACTATGAGCACTGTCACATTTTTCCTGTGTTCCCCAGCTCTTCCTCTGTACTCAAGGGACAGAGTATCTTCCTCTTACTACTGTAGCCAGTCCACACTACAAGCTATCCTGAACAGACATGGGCTAGGAAGAGCTTCATTTAAATAAAAGGTTTTATGTTCCCCTGTTCTTAGAACATTTACACATGTAAACATATTATTCATGTTTAAATACTTTTTAAAAGAGAAATGTCCATCTAATACACTCCTTCCCAAAGTAGCTTTTAAATTCTTAAAGTCGATGATGCTTTTTAAAAAAATCTAGGAATTGTGGTTTATATATATTTTTTTTTTTTTTTTTTTTTTTTTTTTTTGTCGGCCGTGGGGCTTGAACTCTGGGCCTGGGCGCTGTCCCTCAGCTCTTCAGCTCAAGGCGAGCGCTCTACCACTTGAGCTACAGCGCCACGTCCGGTTTTCTGGTGGTTTATTGGAGATAGGAGTCTCACGGTCTCTCCTGCCCGGGATGGCTTTGAACCGCGATCCTCAGATCTCAGCCTCCTGAGTAGCTAGGATTACAGGCGTGAGCCACCAGCGCCCGGCTTGTGGTTTATATTTTATGTCTGCCCTTTGTATACACAATCCCAAACCAGCCTAATGTAGTGTCTGTTATATAGTAGGTGCTCAAATACATGTATTGGGTGAGTATACAAAGATGAAATTCAACAAGAACACATGCTCTGTTATTTTTTCCTCTTCTAGATACACCTGCCACTGCCCAGATAATCAAGTGCTTTTAAGAAGCAAGAGGAAAATTGACTTTACCATGGGAACTAAGTACAGTAATTTCTTTGCATTATATATAATTCTTACTGTGCTATTTTTAAATCTAAAATATCTGGATGTCAGAACCTTAGTTCTGGGGAAACATTATTGACTGGGAAATTGCCAAGTACGTTAAAAAATACTGAGGAAGTACTTTGTGAATAATTAATGTCATGCTAATTATAAATGCCAACTAGACTTTTAAATCTCAAGGAGAGTCATGATCATCAGAGAGATGGATGGCTTGCTGGGGTACTGGACTTTGCAGAAGTTGCTTAAACACTTTCTTCTCTGTCATTAACCTGCATTCTCAGCAATAGTAACTAAGGCTGTGGTACTGGGCATCCAATAGGAGGCAGTAGGAGAGCTGAGCATAGATAAGCTTTGCAGTCTGCAAATCAGAAACAGAGATATCAGAGGCTGGGGATAACACATACAACGTCCTTCATGTAACTAAAAAGAATAGTTGTCTTTCCTTCCTCCTGTCTTTTCTGAGTCACTTCTGATTCCAGGCAGAAATATTCACACCTCAAAATACGTAGGGTTACCTTGTTCATGTAACTGTAACCCCATCTGTACGGTATTTGCACAATTTTAAAAAAATGTAGGAACATTGCTTTAATGCATACTACTTTCATGAATATGTAAGTGCTCAACTACTTCAAGTAGTAAGAGTCCTGTCATTATATTGGAGTTATTCTATGTGCAGGATGTATGACTTCTGTGTTATTTTCCATAGCTAAAAAGACCAATAATATTTACTTGGTATATTTTAGAAAGCCAAAGATTTAACATCTGTGAAATCATGGACTTAAATACATGAACACACAATCCTACAATATGTATGAAAACAAATAAATACTATTACATATTTGTTATTCTCTGAAAATCATCTCATATTCCACACTGACACGCATATCAAAGCAAGAGTCCAAGCCTCGAGATATTTTAAGCAAAAATGGATGTGATACAAAGAACTAGGAATTGAGAAAGGCTTTGGATGTGTTAAACTAGAACTTGAGTCTAGGTCTTTAGAATTCACTTCCAACCATCCAGCCATCTAAAGAACCTAGTCTTGAGAGTCTAGATCCTTAAACCATCTAACTACCAGGGAATTTAACTCTGATTCTGCTCTTACCATACCTGGGAATATGAAGAATGACCAGTGAACTAGACATACTAGATTGTCTTATCGAACAATAGATGTTCTATTTCAAACTCTGTTCAGTGTTAGAAGCTGCTGTTTGTTTAAGAGAACAGGAATGAGAACCAGTATTTTTTTCAGCAAAACAAAATTATAAGAACTGATATTTTTTGCCTTGAGTGGTAAAAATGGAAAGTCAACTTAAATGCCTGCCAGGATGACTAAATGCTAGATAACAAAGTCAGTCACTCAGCAGTAGCCCAGAGACAAGTGAAGACAATGTGTGGTGTTGGTGAGGTGAACTAGTTCTGCACTCATCCTTCTGGTGTTTCGTTCACTGAGTGACACAGTTTTGCATCACCGAGCCTGTTTTTTCATCTTTAAAATGGAGAGCATAACATTTCCATCCTCGTGGGGCTCTTATTGAAACAGTGTCTGGAATATGCAAAGTGTGCAGCAAGCATCACCGGATTTCCATCTGGCTGTAGCTGAGTAAGGAAGTCAACAGATCATCTTCCCTCCAAACAAGTGTAACTAAGAAAACTTTCAAAATGAAGAGCCTCATATCAAAAATATACCTAGAGCTCAAAAAATTAAACTCCTCAATAAGAAATCCTCTAAAGAGGATTAAAAGGCTAAAGAATTAAAAAGAGATTTCTCTGGAGAGGAAATAAGAACGGCCAATAGACACATGAAGAAATGTTCAACATCTCTGGCCATAAAATAAATGCAAATCAAAACTACACTTAGATTCCACCTCACCCCAGTTAGAATGGCCATTATCAAGAAAACAAATAATAGTAGATGCTGGTAGGAATGTGGCCAAAAGGGAACACTACTACACTGTTGGTGAGAATGTAAACTGGTTCC
The DNA here is from genome assembly GCF_024711535.1 of Dipodomys merriami. Taxonomy (NCBI): domain Eukaryota; kingdom Metazoa; phylum Chordata; class Mammalia; order Rodentia; family Heteromyidae; genus Dipodomys; species Dipodomys merriami. The sequence continues at coordinate 42,388,947 of NW_027206512.1, read as the reverse complement.
TTAAAAGACTAAACATAGAGCTCCCCTATGATCCCGCAATAACCACTCCTAGGCATTTACCCAAATGATTGCAAACAAGGCCACATTAAGGCTACCAGCACAACTATGTTCTTTGCAGCATTATTTACCATAGCTAAGATATGGAACCAACCCACATGCTGCCATGAGACATTGAACGAGGAGGCCAGAGGAAGCATGGCAAAAAAGGATATTAAAAAAAACAATTAAAATAGCTAGGCACTGGTGGCTCATATGTACATAGCTATTGGGCTATTGTGATCCTCTCCTAGGACTATCCTAGACATATACTAATTATTACAAATGAGGGAAGCCATGGAGCCTATGTTTTTTTGGGTCCGGCTTACTTCACTTAATATGATTTTTTTCCAAGTCTTTCCATTTCCTTATAAATGGGGCAATGTCATTCTTTCTGGTGGTAGCATAGAATTTCAGTGTGTGTGTGTGTGAGAGAGAGAAAGAGAAGGGGGGGGAGAGTATATCACATTTTCTTAATCCATTCATCTACTAAGGGGCATCTGGTGGCTCATCCCTATAATCTTAACTACTCAAGAGACTGAAATCGGAAGATCATAGTTTGAAACCATCCCAGCACTAATCTCTGGCTCTAATCTTAAATTAATTAGCAAAAGGTCAATAGGGGAGGTGTGCCATGGCTTAAGTGTTTGAGCACCAACCTTGAGCAAAGAAGTCAAGCTAGAATGAGAGTCACTGAGTTCAAGCCTCAGGTCCAGCAGGCCCCCCCCCCCAAATACACTGAAAAGGTACTCTTATATACACAAAATCTTAAAAATCAACCAAAATAAAATATCTAGAACTAAAAATGAGTTACCTGAGTTTCAGATATATAAAATTCTATTATATTTCTATGCACTATGAATAACCTGAAAATGATATTAGGGAGAGTTTCATTCAAAAAGATATTAAAAAGAATAAAATATTGAAACATAATCTTAACAAAAAAAGGGTAAAGTTTGTACATTGAACATGACAAAATGTTACTGAATTTTAGATCTAAATGTGGAGGTGGAACAAGATGAGAGCAGAGTAAGACTTTCTGGTGAATTGTCTCCACACAGAAGTGGCAATTTAACAAAGCTATCTTCACAAGAATTAAGGAAGCTAGGTGACAGCTCACAGCATTTGGTTTTAATAATAAGATACGATTAATTGAAGAGGATGGGAGGGACAAAATTGTCCTTGTCAACTCTTTATCAACTCCAAGCAATATATCATGGAAGAAGACACCTCATTTTGAGAGGAAAGAGAATTAACAAACTCAAGACCCTCCAGCCCAGGTAGCACAAAATAAAGTCGTCGTCCTCTTGAGACAGGTAGGGGAAGGTAGGTACAAGCTCGGAACCTACAGAAAACTATTCCCATCCCTCACGATGAACACAGTGCTGGAGAGAACTTGGCAGTACCTGGTTCCAGCAGTCCCACTGTAGTGATATTTGGACACACTCTGGCCCCAGGTGGATGCTAGTAGAAATGGACAAAAATACAAACTGTAGACATGTGATAAACTTGGGCTTGGAGCACCCTCTAGTGTTAAAATAATGGCAATACACCAATTGCGGACTGGTGCCAACCTAGACTTATGGCTCCATTAGGACGGAAATAGCAATGACTATCTCAGAGAGAAAAAATAGTCTGCTAAGAATCTCAGGAAGAGGATCTGTGAATGTGGCTTAGTGGTAGAATGCTTGCCTAGCATGTACAAAGCCTTGGGTTCCATTCCTCAGCATCACATAAGCAGAAAAACCCAGAAGTGGCACTGTGGCTCAAGTGGTAGAGTGCTAGCCTTGAGCAAAAAGGAAGCTCAGGGATGGTGCTTATGCCCTGAGTTCAAGCTCCAGGACCAGCAAAAAAAAAAAAAAAAAAAGAATCTCTGGAAGAGCCAGGCACTGGTGGCTCTCACCTGTAATCCTAGCTATTCAGGAGGCTGAGATCTAAGGATCATGGTTCAAAGCCAGCCAAGATTGGAAAGTCTGTGAGACTCTTATCTCCAATTAACCACTAGAAAACCAGAAGTGGCACTGTAGCTCAAGTGGTAGAGTGTTCACCTTTGAGCTGAACAGCTCAGAGAGAGCACTCAGGCCCAGAGTTCAAGTCCCATGACTGAGATAGAAAGAAAGAAAGGAAGAAAGAAAGAAAGAAAGAAAGAAAGAAAGAAAGAAAGAAAGAAAGAAAGAAAGAAAGAAAGAAAGAAAGAAAGAAAGAAAGAAAGAAAGAAAGAAAGAAAGAAAGAACTCTGGAAGATTAAGAATACAAAATCTAAAATACAAAGAGAAGACATAAATATGTCTAATCCTTCAATATTTGTAGGTCATCGTACATCAATAAACATCAAGAACTTCAAGGAACCCACTATCTCACCTAACAGAAAAAATAAAATACAAAAGCTAACCATAAGAAATTCATATCTAGCCGGGCGCTGGTGGCTCACGCCTGTAATCCTAGCTACTCAGGAGGCTGAGATCTGAGAATCGCGGTTCAAAGCCAGCCCGGGCAGGAAAGACCGTGAGACTCCTATCTCCAATAAATCACCAGAAAACCGGAAGTGGTGTTGTAGCTCAAGTGGCAGAGTGCTCGCCTTGAGCTGAAGAGCTGAGGGACAGCGCCCAGGCCCAGAGTTCAAGCCCCACGACCGTCAAAAAAAAAAAAAAAAAAAAAAAAAAACAAAGAAATTCATATCTACAAAATCTCAGAGAACATTTAACAGCCATTCTAAAGACATTCAATGAATTTAAAGGGAACACAGAGGAACAAGTCAGCATGTTATGAATGCTGAATAATAGGGAGATTGAAACCTAAAAACAAAATAAGACTGAGACTGTAGTCCTTAAACTACAATATAAAGTATTGATACCTGTGCAGATAAAATAGAAGGAAGGCACATGAGCTCTAAAACAAGTTATTTGAGAAGAAAAGAAATCAAAACACATATGGGGAAAGAAAATGGGAAGGGAATGCAGTGGAATTAAGAAAGCTTTCAGAAACTTTAGGACAGTAAAAGCAACAATTCAGGTTACTGGAATTCAAAAAGGACTAGATGGTTAAGGAATAGAAAGCTTAATCAAAAAGAGAACAGACAGCTCTTCAAATCATGAGAAGGATATAAATATCTAGACACTCTAAGGTAAAAGGTTGCCAGTCAGATTCAACTCAGCTAACTCTACCCTAAGATATGATTATATGCATGCTCTCAAATGTTAAAGATGAGGAGAGGATTCTTGAATGAGCAAGAGACACCACTTAAGAGTGCTCCAATATGCCCAATGCCAGACTTCACAACAGAAACGTATGAGGTCAAGAGATACACAGTGCTTTAAAAAAAAAAAAGCCAACCAAGAATACTCTGCAAAGATATTCTTCAATGGGAAAGGAGAGCAAGGTGGGTGGCATACAACTGTAGTCCTATCACTTAGGAGGTGAAAGCAGGAGGGCTTATGTAACCCATAAGCAAGACCCTTTCTCTCAAAACCAGGAGTCTAGGATGTAGCTTGGTGGTACAACACTTTCCCAGAATGCACAAGGGCCTGGGTTCAATCCTTGGCACTCAAATAAACATAAAATTAAAAATAAATAAGTGAAAAATGAAGGCGAGATAAAGACATTCCAAGATAAAAGCTGAATGCATTATGGCCAGACCTGTCCTACAAGAAATGGTAAAGAGATTGCTTCAAACTAAAAGTAAAGAGACATTAATGAAAACACCAAAAGATATACACTCACTATTATGAGTAACTACCCAGAAAAATTCAGAATGCTCTATTTTTATAGTTTAAAAATTCTCTTTAGTTGTACAAAGGAGTTGCCACTTAACAAGCAGTTTATGAATACAATATATCCTGATCAATGTCACCCCTTTCAACATTCTCACCCATCCCCCCACCTACTCCCTCCCCACTTGTCTTTAATTTTGTAAGACATACACTAACATCTTGACTGCATTCTCTCCCTCTTCTCCTCTCATCTGTCTACTTCTTTCTTCTTGGCCACACCCCAGCCCTTTTGGGTACCTGCTTCCTGGTGTTTTATTTTGTTGAACTTGGACTTTGCTGTAATGTAGGATTAAGACTGAAAACTTTTACTAAAATATTAATAACTACATGAGTTAGATAAGAGGTAATATCAATGATGTCACTGAAATTATGTCAAGCATTTAAAATATAGGAGGAATGGAGAGTAAGTATAGAGCTTTATTAGCCTTTTATTTCTTTTTGTTGTTTCTTTTTATATATTTGCAATCAATGTTTTTACCCTTTTGAAAACAGCTTGTAGTAATTTTTTTTATAGCATTAACAGTAAATTTAAGCTGGGCAATAGGTTTTCATGCCTGTAATGCTAGTTAGTCAGGAGGCTGAGATTTAAGTATCATGGTTTGAAGCCCGTGTAATCAGGAAAGTTCATGAGATTCTTACCTCTAATGTACCTATCAAAAAGCTAGATTGTGGCTCAAGTGGTAGAAATCCAGCTTTGAGTGAAAAAGCTAGCAGACAGCACCCAGGCCTTGAGTTCAGTGCTAACACAGAGGGCGGGGAGAGGGAAAGGGAGAGGGAGAGGGAGAGAGAGAGAGAATTCTTTAGAGGAAGAGTCAGGACTGGAATCAAAGCCTTCTAAATCAGACTAGAGAATGTACATTTCATTGAATTGCATTCTTATTCTTTTTCCTTTGAAGATGCAATGGTGCCTATCTGTCTCAGTACCTTGGGGATCACTCAGATCAGTGAAAATAAATCATTTCTGAAGCAGAAATTACAAGGTATTAAAGCAAAAAGGTCTTGGAGGTAATACATTTCCAGTTCCCCACCTTTCTACCCTATCCCTAACAGATATTCTACAAGTCTGAAAAGTTCTGGGCATGATGTGACACTGGTAGTAGCAATTACATAAGCTTTGTTCCTACCTGTTCTTGGTGGCAGAACCCATTTTACTCCATGGAGCCTGAAAACACTCCACATTTGCTTTCCTATCTCCTCTTTGGGCTCTTGCATGACTCTGTAGTTAAATGCAGGTCACTGGTACATAAAAAGAACTCTTTAGGAGGAACAGAGATGGGAGGAAGGGTGTTATCATCTTTCTTGTCTTTTGACCTTGTATGATTCTTGGAACTTCTGCAGGGCTCTTACAGCCACTATGGATAACATCTTAAACACCATGGAGACAGCATAGGCAAAGATGAGAACACAAAAATACTTCATAAGATTATTGAGCCATGGAAACAACTTTAGAATACCAGCCTGCAGGCTTTTAAAGGAGACAATAATTATCCCAATACTTTTGATCATTCTTTTTTGTTGTTGTTGTTGGTGGTGGTGGTCATGGGACTTGAACTCCAGGCTTGGCTGCTGTCTCTGAGCCTCTTTGTATTCAAGGCTAGTGCTCTACCACTTGAGCCACTGTGCCACTTCCAGTTTTTGAGCGGTTAATTGGATAAGACTATCATGGGGAGTTTTCTGCCCAGGCTGGCTTTGAATGGAGATTCTCAGATATCAGCCTCCTGAGTAGCTAGGATTACAAGTGTGAGCCACCAGTGCCCAGCTTGGTCACTCTTATTTGGACATTTCAACCTCCAAAGATGTGAAATAATGGTGGTCACATTTCTGTTCTCATGACTTAGGTAACTATAATCATCCATTCCTGATGGGGAACACTAATAATTGCTTACTTTATAGATTGTTATATGATTGAAATAGTTACTAGAACTATTGTTAACTGTAACTATTGCTTATTAAAAGCATATTTATTATATATTACTCTGCACCAGAATCAACTCCAAATGGATCAAAGACCTCAGAGTCAAAGCAGACACTCTGAAAACATTACAGGATGGAATAGGAGAAACCCTAGGTCTCCTTGGCACAGGCCCAAATTTTCTTAATAGAGGCCCAGAAACACAACAAATCAAAGAAAGGTTGGACAAATGGGATTGCATGAAATTGCAGAGCTTCTGCATGGCAAAGGACATAGCTAGCAAGATCAATAGAAAGCCCACAGATTGGGAGAAGATCTTCACTAGCCATACAACAGACAAGGGTCTCATATCTAAAATATACCTGCAACTCAAAAAATTTAATCCCCCAACAAATCCTCAAAGAAACAACTGCCCAATAAATAAGTAGGCTAAAGACTTAAAGAGAAACTTCTCTGAAGAGGAAAGAAGGATGGCCAATAGACACATGAAGAAATGCTCAACCTCCCTAGCCATAAAAGAAATGCAAATAAAAACAACACTGAGATACCACCTCATCCCAGTTAGAATGGCAGGGATGTGGACAGAAGGGAACCTTACTGCATTGTTGGTGGGAGTGCAAACTTGTCCAACCACTTTGGAAAGCAGTAAGGAGGTTCCTCAAAAGACTTCACATAGAGCTCCCCTATGACCCAGCAATCCCACTTTTGAGCATTTACCCAAATGATCACAAACAAGACCATACTAAAGCTACCAGCACAACTATGTTTGTTGCAGCATTATTTACCATAGCTAAGATATGGAACCAACCCAGATGCCCCTCAGTAGATGAATGGATCAAGAAAATGTGGTATATATACAAAATGGAATTCTATGCCTCCATCAGAAAGAATGACATTGCCCCGTTTGTTAGGAAATGGAAAGACTTGGAAAAAAAATTATATTAAGTGAAGTAAGCCAGGCCCAAAGAAATATAGGTTCCATGGTTTCCCTTATTTGCAATAACTAATATATGTCTGAGACAAACAGAAACTCAGACAAGTTCATGTTAGGCGAAATGAACCCCAAGATAAGGATTCAAATGTTTTTTTTTCTTTCTTGCAATTGTTTCCAACATATTTATAAGAAGATTTCTTTGTTGCTTTGTATGTACCTCCCCCAGAGTATAAGCCCTGCTTTCACTGTATTTGATCTTGATATAATTTGTGGAGGGGAAGGGAAAAAACAAACTATTTAAATAGGGATACAGGTGGACCCATTATATCAATGAGATGTACAAGTCATTATGTCAAAAAACAAACTTTACAACTTTGACAGGGTGGGGGATGGGGGGTTGGTGGTAGGGGGTTGTGGGGGTGGGGAATGGAAAGGAGAAGGGATGGTATGGGGAAACAAAGGAGGAGGCAACAATGCTTAAATGTACTCACTATCTTGCCCAAGTAATTGTAACCCCTCTGTATGGTATTTTCACAATAATAATAATATATATGTATATATATGTATATATATGTGTATATATATAGCATATTTACACCAAGTGTGGTGGCACATACCCGTGGTCTCAGCTACTTGGGAAATTAAGGCAGTAAAATCACAATTAAAAGCCTGACTAGACTTTTTTGGGAGGGGGGGTCTGTCGTGGGGCTTGAACTCTGGGCCTGGGCGCTATCCCTCAGCTCTTCAGCTCAAGGCTAGTGCTCTACCACCTGAGCCACAGCACCACTTCCGGTTTCCTTTCTTTCCTTCCTTCTTTCCTTCTTTCTTTTCTTCTTTCCTTCCTTCCCCCCCACCTTTCATTTTTGTCGGTTGTGGGGCCCAAACTCTGGGCCTAAGTGCTGTCCCTGAGCAGGTCAGCTCAAGGCTAGCATTCTACCTCTTGAGCCACAGGGTCACTTCCAGCTTTTTCTGCTTATGTGGTGCTGAGGAATTGAACCCAGGGCCTCATGCATGCAAGGCAAGCACTCTACCACTGAACCACCTTCCCAGCCCCACTTCCAGTTTTCTGAATAGTTTATTGGAGATGAGAGTCTCACAGACTTTTCTGCCTGGGCTGGCTTTGATCCTCCGATCTCAGCCTCCTGAGTAGCTAGGATTACAGGTGTGAGCCACAGGTGCCTGGCCTGACTAGACTATCTAGGGAGTTCGAAGCCTGTCTGAGCAACTTGGAGAGAAAGCCTTTCTCAAACTGTGATAATAAAAAAGTCTGAAGATGTAGCGCTGTAGTGAACATTTGCCTACATGCATAAGGCCCCAGGTTCAACTCCAGTATGACAAGTAAAATGAAAACATACTCTTTGATAAAATGAATTCAGCTAAATGTTGAACTGCTGCAACGATTGTTTTCTTATTAATATTTCCACTGATTTCTACCTATTTGTCCTACTTGCTCGTCCTATACTTCTTTTATGTATGTGTGTCAGTTGTGGAGCTTGAACTCTGGGCCTTAGTGTTGTCCCTGAGCTCTTCAGCACAAGGCGAGCACTCTGTCACTTGAGCCACAGCACCACTTCTGGTTTTCTGGTGGTTAATTGCAGATAAGAGTTTCATGGACTTTCCTGCCTAAGCTGGCTTTGACCTGTAATCCTCAGATCTCAAACTCCGGAGTAGCTAGGATTACAAGCATGAGCTACCAGGGTCCAGTTTGTCCTATAATTCTAAGAAATCATTCAGATTACTCCCTCTTTCTTTGAATTTTGAGCTTAGATGTCATGTAACTCCTTTCCTCTATAAAACAAAATATAAACTTTTGTCCGTATTACGTGTTGTTAATTTTGTCAACCATTTTTGTTTATTGCTTTTCTTTAAACCATCAGGGTTCTCCTTTGTTTTGGAGCGTGCTCTTTAGAATCTTGGACTAAAAAAGTTGTTCCTGAGTGTGCTGTATATGACGGCACTGTTCCTCATCATTCAGATACAGTCTAGTTAATTCAGTGTGTGGAATTTCCTTTCCTGATTGTATCATTAGTATTATAGTAATCTAGCCACACAACAACAAACACCTGGTTATCTTTTCCACTTACGTTTCCCACACTAAACATCACTAGTCAACCACAGCATTTTTTTCTGGGGCTCATTTCAAGGTACTATTTAAGAAACTATGATTGGAATTAAAATTCAGTCTCTTATTCCTGGTACATTATATTAGCTTTATATTTCTATTATTTTAAAAAAAGTGACACTGGGATTTGAACTCAGGGCCTTGCTACTTGAGCTACACTCAGTCTCCCTTTTTTCCTTTAGTTATTTTTTAGATATGGACTCATCCTTTAAAAATTTATTTTAATTTTTTTATTATCCTCAAGTAGTTGTACAAAAGGTTTTTAATTAACATGTTACATTTATGAGTACAATGCATCTTCATCAATGTCACCCCTTTCATCTTTCTCCCCCATCTCTCCCAACTCCTCCTTCCTCTCAACTTGCTGTTTCATTTTCACAAATGTAATATACATTGAATATAAGGACTACATTTTAGCTGGGGTTGGCTTGGATCCTTATCTTCCCACCTATGCCTTCCACATAGTTGGGATTATAGACATGAACCACCCACCACATGTGGCTGTTCAGAAGGAAGTCTGCTTTTTGCCCAGACTGGCCTCAAACTGTAAACCTCCTGATCTCATCCTCCTAAGTAGTTAGGAGTACAGTTGTAAGTAACTGTAGCCAGTCTGATTTGATTTTTGCATTTAATTCTAAAGAGTTAAAATCAAAATAGTGATTTTTCACTTGTTCTTTTCCATATTACATACTTTTGTAACCACAGAATCAAGAAAAGTTAATAGAAGAGATCACCTGTATTACAATAGACATTCTGAACTTTCTACATATCACTATTAAATTTTTAACAGCTTTGTTGAGATATATTAACTCATTTAAAGTATTTTTGTATAATCAGAATTGGATTAGCATTATGAAGTCCCTATTAAATTTGTTATTTGGGGCCAGAAGCATGGCTCAGTGATAAGCACTTCTCTAGCAAGTGCAAGGCCCTAAGCTCAAACTTCAATATCACCAAAAAAAATTGCTATTTTTTCTAACTTTCGTAAATCTTGTATTTCTGACACTTGGATTGCTTATTCTCACTGACGCACATAGTCTCTTATTTCTTTGTTCAAATGACACAGGAAAGGGTTAAGACCATTGTTGAAATTGAAGCAATTCCATTCAGCAAAATTTAACTCTTTTAAGAGAGAATCAATTAAATAATTGACTATCATAGGCGTAGAAGCACATCCAATGGGATACCAACCAACGCTACCATTGGTGGCATGAAAAACAAAAACAGTCTTTGAGACGCAATTGGTGAGCCGCAAGTGCAGCTGGCTTTACCTCTTCCACATGTTCTCAGACTAAGAGAGGTTTTCTGAGTCCTGGAATTTGGCTAATGTCGGATAGAAAAATCTCCTGGTCTGCAGTTTAAACCTCACATTCCTACTCACTCCCTACTCATCTCCTACTGATTGATCCATTTATTTTAAGATCAGGGAAAGGTTTGTTCTCCAAGATTCTGGTATCTCTTTGTAACCAGGGAGATAATTCACTGATCTCATGCTTCATGGCACATAATAGGCTATTCTATTATACATATACATATGTATCCACATATATATGTGTATAACCTATCTGCCTTGATTATATACTTGTTGAATGAATGAATGCTTTCCACAAAGATTTCTAATGGGCTTCAAGACTGCTTGTAGTAGTAGTACTTGGCAGTAAGTGCCAACTGCTATTCCACAATCCTTAGATGAAATAGCTACTTCTTTCAGGAAGCCTCCTTGATCAACTGTACTGTTAGGCACTCCAGATTCCTTCTCCCTTTCACATGATTCTTATTATTTATGTTTATTTGTATTCCCATCTGAAGCTCAGTGCTTGGCACATAGGAGATGTTTGATCGATATTTGTTGAATGAATGAATAAATGAAGTAAATTGGGAATGTGACTAGTAACAATAACTCATTCTTGTATTCACCTGGGTCTTAAAATAATTTTATTGTATTTTACATACCATAAAATTCACCCACTCAATTCTTATTAACGTTTTCTTCTCTCTCATTTTGCATGTGAAGGTCATTTTTCCTGATGGCAAAATGAAAAGAAAACAGAAGTAGAATAAGGGAAATCGCAGATTTAAAAAATGCACTCTTTAGTCTCCAAATACCAGGGTTTATTTCTCAGCTTTATTTTTCAATTGTGACCTTACGTAAATTCACTTATCTAAGTCTTAGATTGTGACTTGCACTAATCAAGTGTTTTCACCGTGTTCCCTATGGGGAGGGATGAGATGCCATTTAAAAGATGCACCGAGGAGGTAATACCAAAAATGTAAATGCTCCCCCTTCTCTCCCGATCTGCTAACTCTGAAGCTTCTATTCCATAACTCTGTTCTTTCACCATAGCCTTATTTTCTTCTGAGCCTATCTCCCCCCCTCCCCACCCCTCACCAATATCCAAACTTCTAGCTTTCTTATCCTTACTATTTCTGCCAGGCCTCGCTTCATTCGGTGGTTTAAGCTTTCCTGGCATTATCCCTACAGATTTAGTCCCTCTTTTATTTGTATTTTTCGCCGTCTTTTGAATTTGCTGGTTTAAAAGGGGGAAAAAAATCCCACTCAAGATGACTAGAGAAAAGCGGTTTTAGTTGCCGTTTCCTTTGGAGTATGGTGAAACCCAGAATTTTATGATTCCAATCCTCTGTTCTTTGAAGAATGGTTTACCTTGACAGCCCCTTGTCTCAAAATTCTCCCTATCCTTTTCTCGGATCTGCTTCCCATAGTCTTCCATCGCCTTGCTTCTGTGTCTTGCATGGCAGCCACATCTCCCCCATGCCCATGCCCAACCAATTCTTCTCCGGGGAGTCACATTACATCAGCATTTCTAATGCAATATCTGTTAGACACCAGGTTTTTATTCTGGATAACCGGTCTGATTTAACATGGAAGATGGACTGCCTCAGGGCCAACGCAAACCGCTGCGAGATGGAGGGGGACAGGGATGTACACCCCACCATAAATCTATACCTGTTGAATCTGTGCGTGCTCAAAGGCTTCCGAGACCCCCACCCGAGCTTTTTGAGTGATTTGAGATGGCAGAAGACGGGTTTCCAAGCAATGTCGCCCAAACTCGAAAGGCTTCGTCACACACGACTGACCGCTCCACACACTCCAAGCACCCACCGACAAAAACCATCTCCCCCGCCACCAGATTATCTCACCGGGCGGGCGGGCCGGGCCGCAGGGTTTGGGGGCCGGGCCGTACCATCGGCGCGGCACGCGGGGGGGGCCACGCCCTCGGGCCGGCGTCTGGCCGCGTCCCCCTGCTTGGTTTGGCCCCCGCTCCCCCCCGCGCAGGCAGCCACGGTGCGCCAGGCCGCCGCTTTATAGCGGGAGCCTGGGCGGCTCCGCTCGCTGTTTTCTCCTCTTCCCTGGACTGAGGCTTCTGCGGCGGTTGGCGAAGATGCAGCTGAAGCCGATGGAGATCAACCCGGAGGTGAGAACCGGGGGCTCCGCTGCCCGGGGAGCGCCCGGCGGACGGACGCCTGGCCACCGCTTCCCATCCCAATTGTGTGTTTTTTGTTTTTCCTTTCAGATGCTGAACAAAGTGAGTAGCGCCTCGAGCTGCCCCCGTCTCCTCCCGTGTCGTCGGGCTGGGGAGGCGCCCACCGAGCTACCCAGCGCCCGGCAGTGGTCGCCGGTCTCCCGGTCTCAGGGTTTCGGGAGTGTGGGATGGAGAGTGGGATGCAGGGGGAGGCGGCTGCGCCGGGAAGCGCTCCTGAGGGCGTGGCGCGCGCGCGCGCGCGCGGACTCAGCACCCGGGCTTCGTGGGCGCCACGTGGGGGCCGCGCTTTGTGCTGTGTCATTGCGCCGACCGGGGCGTGGGGGCGGCGGGGCAGCGGGCGGAGGGGCGTGGCCTCCACGGCTCGGGTGGGGACGCGCAGGGCGCGCGCGGCGCGTGTGCGCGCGTGCTGGCCCCGCCCCCTGGCAGGTGTCGTGACCCTGCGCCCTCCTCTCCCCGCCATCGGCCCCGCCCTGTCTCCCCTCCGCCCAGGTGTTGGCCCGGCTGGGGGTCGTCGGCCAGTGGCGCTTCACCGACGTGCTGGGCCTGGAGGAGGAGACTCTGAGCTCGGTGCCATCACCTGCCTGCGCCCTGCTGCTGCTCTTTCCTCTCACGGCCCAGGTAGGGAGTGAAGCCCCCGATGGGCGGGATCTGGGACATAGTATGTTGCTCCTCAAACCCCAGTGGGTCATGGAGGGGGTTCCCTTTCTGGACATACCCGGGCGCCCAGATCTAGCTAATCCGCACCCCACCTGTAGGGGGTAAAAGTCAAGGCTTCTCAAGAAGGGAGGTGCCTGCAGGAATGAAACACTTTTGGGGGGGACGCCTGTTTGAATTGAGCTAATTACATCCTTCGCATCCTTACCCATTTGTCCATAATTGCCTTAATTTGGGAGAGTAGGAGCCTACTTCTCCCAATTCCATTATCCCTGTCATCCAGAGAGATAATTCACCCTGTAAACCAGTTTGCCTTCATTAGGTTTGTCTGAGCCTTCCACTTGGGGACTGCTGGCTGTTTCCTTTTAAGGGCTGTAAACTGTCAGTTCCTTGTTTGTTTCTTAGACTCCCACCTAGCTGTAAAATGGAGGAGGCTGGGTTTGCCTGAACATAACACAAAAGGTTCAGTTGAGCTCCATTTCCTGTTTTAATGAATTTAGGGGACCCCCTCACTCCTTTACCCCTAGACACTCTCCTGAATGTGTACTGAATCATTTGTATAGGGTTTCTGTATGGGATCGTCTGTCTACTACCTGTACTCTTTGTCTCTGACCTTGTAGCTGGGTGACATTGGTGGTTATTAGCACAATCTTGCTAACACATTTTTCTTTTGTTTGAATGGTTTTCCTTCTACAATTATGAATGAATATATGTGCCTCAAAACTGAGCATCTTATAAAAACATCCAGTTGGATATTTATTGTCTTGGAGTGTGGGGAGTCCAGGTAATGTCTCACTGCTGTTAGCATTTGGGGCACCAGTGAGGTTAACTGAAGTGTAAGAATCTAAACCAAGCTGTATGAGAAATTTCCAGGCCTTCTTACTACTAAACGGGCTAACGAGCTAAGTATTAATAGGTTAAAATATTTATTACAGGAATTAGGATTATGCCAGTGGCAGGTTTGACATTTGGATAAAATTGTAAATCTTTGTAGGTCAGACTCACTGTCTTGACCAACTCAAATGTAATCTTCTGGTTTCCCACTTGAGCATCTCTAGGAGCTTTTTCATTAGAGGAACCATGATGACTCGGAGGTTTTGAGCAGCACTCAGGCAAGGCCTCTGGGAGGCAGTGGTGCAGGATATTTGCCTTAAAAGCTCACAGGGCTTCTTTTGCGGCCTCAACTGGATCTTTTTAGAGAACAGTCTGGTATGAATAATGTGTGTTTTGTCCTTTAGCTGCATTTCAGTCTGTCAAATTTATCGAGCTTTTATTCTATACAGAACGCCTACTGGACATTCAAGCACTGAAGGAAATTTAGTGAAAAGTGAGGATTATAGGTTGACTTCAAGAGCAAGCTAATAATAATTTTAAAAGCATCTAATTCAGACTAGGGCATTGGGAACTTTCATGCCAAGCTCAGTCCTTTTAAATGATGGTGAAATATTTAGAGAAGGGTCTCCATGCGAGACATTAAATAATTCTAAGATTGCTGCCATGTAAAATTTTTATCTGATTAGCCTGGAAAGATTAAACCCCTTAACAGTCAATAAGTGACAACTCAAGAGTCTGGGAGTAAGCAAGAGTTTCTTACTAGATGGGGTTGAAGTTGAGCTCTGTGGCACAGAACCAGCTTTAAAACTTCATTCATGTGCAGTAATGCAAGGCTACTAGAATGTCCCACTATGCAAATGTGCTATCCAAGTCCTAACTTCTCATGTCTTAGATAAAAGCTGTAGACAGACTCACTGTATCCCTCTGTAAGTAGCTAGAACATTCTATCTTTCTTGCACTTGAAGTCACATCTTTTCTTGGAGGATGAGAAATTTTTTGTAAGGTCACAGTCTCCTGTACCCAACACTGGTTGAATTCTCATTCTAAAAAGATGAGGAAGAAGAAATTGTTCATTTTTTTCACTTAATGGCTTCTTTGCTTGTTTTGTTTCTAAAGAGATAGCTAATTGGACAGAATAGAAGTGTTAACACAATAGTGAAATGAAAACAGCTGGAATTAAAATTGGCCACTAAATCGTTCATAGCTTGATTAGGAGGCCTATGTACAATGCAGTCATTGGTATTGATAAAAGGAAAATAATAAATGGACTTTTTTGCTTTCTGACATGACACATTCATCTCAAACTAAAAGGTTGCAGTCTAGACAGCCTTGGGCAATATCCAACAAGGCAGCATCTGCACTGCAGCACAGGGTGGAGCCTAGGGCCCTCAGAGACATGGGGTGGAGCCTACAGGCCTCAGAGCCCACTGGCGCCAGACAGAATATGCTCTGGATATTGGCCAGCAATTAGAACCAAGGCTCTGGGTCACACCTCCCCCTTGTGTTTCCACATAGGTGGTAGAATGCACTGTGGTGCCATTTGTCCTTTGCATTTTCATTTTGAGAGGTAAATGTTTTTTTTTTTTTTTCCCTTCACAGCATGAGAACTTTAGGAAAAAACAGATTGAAGAATTGAAGGGACAAGAAGTGAGTCCTAAAGTATACTTCATGAAGCAGACCATTGGGAACTCTTGTGGTACAATTGGACTTATCCACACAGTGGCCAATAATCAAGACAAATTGCAGTTTGGTACGTGTGACATTACAGCAGGTCATCTTCTAAAAAAAGCATGGAATTTAGTTACTATAACACTTTATGACAAAAATCTTCAGGGTTTTTTTCAGCAAAATCATTGTTTTAAAAATTGTTTTGTTTTGAAACAGTTCACTCATTACTTATCCAGCTATACTACATGAATTGAGTTTTTATTGTTTATTTGACAGGAAACTCATTTAAGAGGTATGCTCAGCTGCCTCTCCAGTAGACCCTTTTGTTTGTTCACAGACTCACGAGGGTGAGGTAAAGAAAGTACTTGAGGGCCAATGGTGTAATCATTCTCACCTGTTCCTTTTGAATTCTCAATTTGGAGCTAGAGGTGATGCTAATCAGAAAATGCGGACAGCTAAGGCCTGTCATTGATTTGTCTTCTAAGCAATGGGGAGACCAGAATAACTTGACAGCAGCTACCTAATGGTATGGAAGTCCTGTGGCAGCAAGCCAAAACCTTAAATGTTGTACCATGAATGAACTTTGCCCACCCCTAGTGAATACTGTGTATGATATGGGGAAGCAAGTGTGAGCCCTTGAGCTTGACAGAGGCAGAGTGAACAGTAAGTGGGTCAAAGTAACGTGGCCGTTACATGTGATTTAGAATAAGTTGGCAAATGTTCTTAAAAGGTTAATAGTAAACCTTTTAGGATTCTCATCTAACTATTTTAGCTCAAAACCAGTCAGTCATAAATGTAAACCAGTAGATGTAGCAGTGTTCCAGTAAGACTTGGTTTACAGAAATGGTGATAGTGGTTTAGACAATGGCTGGGAGGTAGGGCTGAGGAGACTACCCTGTTAATTGTAGCAGGTTAGATAAATAGCTGGGTATGGTGGTGTTTGTCTGTAGTCCCAAATACTTAAGGCATATGGGTAGGGAGGTAGCCCTGTTACTGGCAGCAGGTTAGATACACACCTAGGCATGGTGGTGTGTACCTGTGGTCCCAGCTACTTGGGAGATTGAGGCAGGAAAGTTGTTTGAGCCCAGCCCAAGGCCAGCCTGGGCAACATAGGCAGAGACCCTATCTCAAAAGAAAAATTGGGTTGGGAATATGATTAGGTGGTAGAGCTCTTACCTGTCTTGCATACAATCCTGGGTTCAAATGTACACTTGTGTGTGTTATTTGTGTGGGTGTGTATGTGTGCGCATGCCATTCCTAGGACTTGAGCAATAGCTCTACGTCTGACTTTTTGGTGGTCAATTGGAGATAAGGGTCTCATGAACTTTCTTGCCCAAACTGGATTCGAATTCCAGTCTTACAATCTCAAGTCTCCTGAGTAGCTAGGATTAGAGATGTGAGTCACTGATACCTAGCCTGTGTAACTTTTATTAAAGCAAATATGGTCCAAGACTCTTGGTATCTTTCTGATATTAAAGATGACTTGTTTGGCCATAAATTCCTAAATCTTCTAGAAGTTGCTTTTCCAGATATTCATTTGATCTACATTAAAAAGTTGCAGCTCAGTCAGGTACCTGTAATCCTAGCTACTAGTAGGCTAAATCTAAGGATCACAGTTTGAAGCCAGCCTGGTCAAGTCCCATGAGACTGTTACCTCCAATTAACCACCAGAAAACCAGAAGTAGAGCTGTGGCTCAAAGCCACAGAAAAGCTCAGGGACAGTACCAGGCCCTAAGTTCAAGTCCCATGACTGACAAAGTTTCAGCCCAGTTTTTTTCTATTCTATAAAATGCACTTTATTTAGAATTCTGTGTTCCCAGGGTCAGATTACATACTCTAATTTTAAAACTATGGTAATGTTGTCATCAGTGAATTGATTCAAATATCTTCTCAGAGTTTTGAGTGAGTGTGTGTAGAGGTTTCTGGTGCTGGGGATTTGAACTCTGCTCTGTGTATAGTATCTTAGGCAAGCTCTGTAATACAGAGCTATACCCTACTCCAGATTTTTAAGTTTATAGTTGAAGATTCAAGCTGAGGTCTTCTGAAGTGGGAGTTGCCCTTGCTGGAGGGGTGCCTCCTGCTTTATCCACACTGAGCACGAACAGGGTTAACAATGACAATAGCCAGTGGCTACTATCTTGTAAGCCAGAGTCTATAGGTGTTCGTATATCTGTGTAAGATCCTCATGCTAATATCTGTCTGGATAACTGAGTTACTGAGACTGAATTTTCTACCCTGAAGTAAAAAAAATCTTGCTTTAGGAACTGTTAATTCAACTAGAATGTTACTTTAGTATCATATAGACAATAGATGTTAATTGTATGATATTAAGTGCTATAGCTACAGCAGTAGACAAGACAGATCTGCCTTTGAGGCACAACATCCCACAAATACATGTTCTAAATAAGTACTGGAAGAAATGAGGGGTGGGAGGGACAAGATGTTTGGGATGGCAACAACAAGAAAGAGCTTTGTATTCTAGAAGAATGGAGAGGCCTGCCTGTCTTGAAAGAGAGGCAGGCTGGAAGGAAGGACTGCTCATCCACATCCCTGGAGACCACTTTGAAGATGAAGATGCTATGAAAGCTTTGGTCAGAAATATCATGGATCCATTTGTAGTATTTTGTCTGAACCAATGTCTGCATTTTCTTTTTAAAGAGGATGGATCAATCCTGAAACAGTTTCTTTCTGAGACGGAGAAGATGTCCCCTGAAGACAGAGCTAAATGCTTTGAAAAGAATGAGGTATGAACAACTTCCAGAGCATTGCTTTGAAATCACTGTGGAGAGCTTTGTGTTGATTTTTTTCTTTTTTCTGCAGGCCATCCAGGCAGCCCATGATGCCGTGGCACAGGAGGGCCAGTGTCGGGTAAATGAAAGTCTACATCTGAGTCTGGTGGTGCCTGTGTTTCCGTTGGAATAGTTGCAGGATTGAATATAAAGTTACCTACTCAGGGCCAATTGATGACAGAAAATGATGCTTTGACTAGCTCTGTTCCCCAAAATGTGTCTTCAGAGATTGAATTGGTAGTTAAAATAATGTGTAATTCAAACCAATAGTATTATATGTAGATGTATATGAGTTTTACAGAGTAATTAATACCTCTGTTCATAATTAGCATTTCGGGCTGGGATGTAGCTCAGTGGCAAAGCGCTTGCCTAGCAAGTGCAACGTCCTGGGTTCGATCCCCAGTACCAAAAAAGAAAAGACAAAAAAAATACAGTTAAAAAAAAAACCCAAACATAATTAGCATCTCACCTTTCAGAGCCATGTGAGGAGAGTGAAATGTACTAACAAGACTCTATTCTAAAAAGATTTAAATGGGGGCTGGGAATGTGGCCTAGTGGTAGAATGCTCGCCTAGCATGCACAAAGCTCTGGGTTCGATTCCTCAGTACCACATACACTGTGGCTCAAGTGGTAGAGTGCTAGCCTTGAGTACAGAGAGGCCCAGGGACAGCACCCAGGCCTTGAGTTCAAGCCCCACAACCAACAAAAAAAAAGCTTTAAATGTACCATAATGGGGACCCGGGGATGTAGCCCAGTGATTCAGCTTATGTATAACATGCAAGAGACCCTGGGTCTAGTACCCAGCACCAGAAATGTGAATAGAACAAACAGAATCTCTTCAAGGAAACTGCCTTAATAACCTCTCTCTAGGTATGACCTTTCCTGAGATAAGCCTGAATTTCCTCATCAAGAAAAAACATGACATAGCAGTAACCAAAAAGCTAGGCTATCTTAAGGATTCCAGCATTTCTGCCTTAGAAGGTTTAGACTTGGGCCCTGTTTATAGGAAATTCATGACTATGAGCTGTAATGAGCTTATATTCTTAAGAATATAAGCAAACTGTTTCATTCTAAAGTTTATTTTAACTCCATTTTCAAAAATTTCTTGAACTTTTCAGGTAGATGACAAGGTGAATTTTCATTTTATTCTGTTTAACAATGTGGATGGGCATCTCTATGAACTAGGTATGTATCACTCCATTTTGAAACTCAGTATGTTTTCCTGCATTCTTTGATGTAGTATGTGTATGCTGTTAGTACTTCACTGTTTGAAGCCAGAGAAGGAGAGGCCAGCCAGTGGGCTCTTAACTATCTACCATACCCACAGAACTTAGGCTACTGACCTACTGAATGATGCCTTTAGTTACGAAGCAGTGAGGACTCCAGGCAGCCACACTTCCTCTTCCTGGCTCTCCATAGCATCTCCTATGCCATCCTTTCAGACAAGGAATACCTTAGAAAAGGATCAGTGTCGGGATGACCTTGTTTGTATGAATTTGGATGTTATAATTATTTCTGTTTTATATTAATGGAGAAAGACTCAAGTTGAGACATCACTTATGGATGGACTCATGGGGTAACTGGTAGTCATAGGAGGGCAAGTGAGATCTCAGAGATTTCTTCTTGCCTTTCCTTTTGCCTTTCCCCAGAGACCAGCTGACTTTTGCTCTGTAGTGCTTCCCAAGATTTGGCATGATTGCTTCTATTAAGATCTGGCTTGGATTTGCATGGTACCATTAGTGATAGACTGACCATGCCTAGAGTGGATACTTAGGGACTCTTGAGCCTCTGTAGCTTATTTCTTCACAACCAAACCTTCCAAGTTTCTTCATATGTTCCTTGATGGGAGTACAGTGGTTTTTGGAAGAATTTACAACTTCCCTTTGGGTTGGCCTGAAAATGCAGGAAATTTGACATGCCCAACTTCTTTGTTCTAGATGGACGAATGCCTTTTCCGGTGGACCATGGCGCTAGTTCTGAGGACTCCTTGCTGCAGGTAATCCTGGGACAGACACCCCTTCCATATTTTCCAGCCACATTGTCTAATGTGCTGACACATTCAGGGCTGCCAGCATCTATTTTCTGGGTTAATAGTCTTTAGGGCTTAAAGATCATTTCAGTAATTCTACCCATCTTCTCTTACAGCAAGTGGCTTTTAAACGGGAGCCTTCAAAGAAGCCCTGAACAATGTGTTTTGTGTGTCATTTTCAGTCCACAGTTAGAATTAGCTGGAAACCATTGCCTTGTTTCCCTGTGGGATTAAGGTGATCACTGTCGCCTTGTCAGTTTACATTGTTTCGGAAACAGTCTTCCGAGCCTTCCCAAATTCTCTTTTAAGGTCCTTAGTTTTTGGTCAATCTGATAGGTAGTGCACTAAGGATTCTGGTAGGTAAATTTCACGTGTTTGTTTCCACATGGCTCTCTGTTGCAGAAGGGAAAAAGAAACTGAAAAACATGACTGACAAGATCCTGGATAGCCATCCTGGTAGAAATGACTACCAAAACCTCTTGATTCTGGATAAGAGGGAGGTTCACTATAGACCGTTTCAACCTAAAGATGAGTCTAGAATAGAATCAATTTGCTTGTATAGAGGAACATTTCTTAATTATACCATTCAGTTCTCTTGAGATTTGAGGGAAAGAGTGATTTAGTTTACTTGCAAAAAAAACAAAAACAAAAACGAGGCAGAGGCAAAAACCCAGAAGCACTTGGTGGAAACAGAAGGGAGTCAGCTTGTTCAGGAAACATGCGATGTGCTTTCTAGTGACACTTGTTTTCTCTTGCCTTCATCCCTGGTTCTCAAGGTTAGTGAGGGATTTGCAGTTGGGTTAGGGTAAACTGAACATGACCAGGTCTTGGACGTGGTTTCCCTTTGAAATTTGCATTCCTAGCTGGTTTTGTTTGGATATTAACATCATTCCTTCTTTTCAGGATGCTGCCAAGGTCTGCAGAGAGTTCACTGAGCGTGAGCAAGGAGAGGTTCGCTTTTCCGCTGTGGCCCTCTGCAAGGCAGCCTAAGCTCTGTGGGAGGGGCCTGCTGTTCTCCCGTCCCATAGCCCTAGCGAGCCGCACATTCCTGCCCAAGCAGCCTACTGTGCTTCAGTCCTTGTAAACTCAGCTGTCACCTTCTTTCATGCTCCCTTACACCCCAGCACTAGCAGAGCTCTACTGTCCTGAGCCAAGTTGGTGTGGGCTTCAGCTGTGATTGTTTCCCCCACTGTGTGTCTGTACTCTAGCACCTAAAGCTGTCAATGGCTACTTTGGGTTATGTGTAGTTAAAGCCTTGGATGTGGTTTGTTTGTCCTTAAAAGGAATAAAAGACTTTTCTGCTCATAAGAGATAAGTTTAAACTCTTCATTTTCTCTTAGCCTCCTCCCTACTATATCCCAAATTGTTGGGGTTTGGACTCAGGGCTGTGTGTTTACTAGGCAAGCTGGCTACCACTGGAGCCATTCCTCCCCCCTTCTTTTTTGGGGGGGGGTCTGGTTGATTTTTTTGGATCTGGTTGTGGGGCCTGAACTCTGGGCTTGGGTGCTGTCTCTCAGCTCTTCAGTTCAAGGCTAGCGCTCTACCACTTGAGCCACAGCGCCACTTCCAGCTTTTTTCATTTTGCTTATGTGGTGCTGAGGAATTGAACCCAGGGCCTCAGGCATGCAAGGCAAGTGTTCTACCACTGAGCTACCTCCCCAACCCCTCCCCCTCCTTTTTTTTGTATTGGTTATGTTTTATTTTTATTTTTTTTGTCAGTTGTGAGACTTGAACTCAGGGCCAAAGCACTGTCCTTGAGCTTTTTTACTCAAGACTAGTGTTCTACCACTTTAAGCCATCACTTACAGTTTTCTGGTGGTTAATTGGAGGTAAGGTAAGAGATTCATAGACTTTCCTGCCTGGGCTGACTTCAAATTGTGATCCTCAGATCTCTGCCTCCTGAGTAGCTAGGATTATAGGTGTGAGCCACTGGTACCCAGCTTGCATTGGTTACTTTTGAGATAATTTTACTTCCTGCCCAGGCATGTGACTGGACTGAGATCCTCCTATTTTACACTTTCCTCTATTGTAGCTGGAATAACAGGTACAAGTCACCACATCCAGCTTCTTCTATCTATTGAGATAGTCTTGCATACTCTTTTGCCAGGGTTGGCCTGGAACTGCAATCCTGATGTCATTCCTGCACTACTGGCTCATTGTTTTGACAGCAGTATATAAATATGTATACTGTACACACCAGTTTAACATACAAAAATCTAGAGACACTGACTATCTATAGAAACTAATTTTTAAATATTAGGCAAGTTTAAGAACAATTTTAAGCTCATAGAAAAATTGACATTCTAGTTGTAAGCCCAGAGTTCTCATGTTTCCACAAATGACTCAGTTTTCTGCTATCTATGTTAGTATGGTATGTTTGTTATAATTCACAAACTAATAATACCCTAGCAGAGCTGTCAACTAAAGACTAGCTTATTTGTATTCCTTTCTTACTGAAAATCGTCTCCGTTCCAAGAGCCCATCATGTTTAGCTGGCATCTACCTGCTTTTGAAAGTTGTATCTATTTCTCCAACTTGTTTTTGATGACCCTGACATTGAGGAGTATGGGGCAGATGTTCAATTGATATTTGTTTAATGTCTTTTTTTTAAATGTAG
Source organism: Dipodomys merriami (assembly GCF_024711535.1). Lineage (NCBI taxonomy): Eukaryota > Metazoa > Chordata > Mammalia > Rodentia > Heteromyidae > Dipodomys > Dipodomys merriami. The sequence goes on along the minus strand of NW_027206512.1, from coordinate 42,366,079 downwards.
GATCTGACTTTGTAATCCAGGCTGATCTCAATGCACAATCTTCCTCCTCAGCCTCCAAAGTGCTAGGATTACAGATGTGTTTCCACCACACTATGTCAGATGTACTGGTACTTAGACTAGGGCAAGGGGTTTTACCCAGGTAAAGTGGCATTTTTATTATGCATATAATATATAGTACAACAGCATGATTCATTACTTTTAGTATTGACCTCTCTATCATCTCGCTGAGGTGCTGCTTGCCAGGTTTCTCCATGGCAGAATTACTGTGCTTCCTCTCATTGCTGTTCACCTGGAGGGAAAGTTCTGCAGAGGGAAAGTTTTCTGCAGAGTGTCTATGCAGTGTACTTGGAAGTGTGTGTGTGTGTGTGTGTGTGTGTGTGTGTGTGTTTCTGCAGAATGTCTATGCAGTGTACTTGGAAGTGTGTGTGTGTGTGTGTGTTCTCAGAACAGCCTGGGCCACACTTTGTATTTATGCTTCCTATCATAGGTAGGAATAACAGATGTGTACAGCTTTTTCTGTTGAAATGGGGTCATGTGAACTTTTTTAGTCTTAAGCTGGCCTGTAATCATGATCCTCTCAATTTATACTTCCTGAGGATTATAGGTGTGAGCCACTTAATGTATCACACTTTCTTCTGTTTACAACTTGTTTTTTGTTGGCTGGTACTGGTGGAATGCTCTTTGCTTGGCCTTTTCTTCTTAAGGATACCACTCAAGCCATACCTCCCCTTCTGGCTCTGCTGGTCAGAGATAAGAGTCTCAGGGACTTTTCTACCTTGCTGGCTTTGAAATTTTATGCTCAGATCTCCTCTTCCTGAGTAGCTAGGATTATGGCATGAGCCACCAGTGTCTGTCTTAGTTTCAACTTTTAAGGGCTGGCCAATCTAGGATCTTCAGAAGAAAGTGAGCATGTCTACATCCTACTACTGGTTGCTTGTACTTGAAGTTAGAGGGACTCATTTTAAAGTTTAACTTGGCACATTACTTACAATCACTTGGGATGATTTAGGATAAGGGAAACAAAATAAGATTCCTTCCTGTTTATAGGAGCTGGTAGATTTATTTTAATTCCAGAAGTACAATGACATTCTTTTTTTTGTCAGTCGTGGGTCTTGAACTCTCAGCCTGGGTGCTGTCCCTCAGCTCTTCAGCTCAAGACTAGCACTCTACCACTTGAGCCACAGCACCACTTCCAGTTTTCTGGTGGTTAATTGGAGATAAGAGTCTCACTGACTTTCTTGCCCAGGCTGGCTTTGAACCACGATCCTCAGATCCCAGCCTCCTGAGTAGCTAGGATTACAGGCATGAGCCACTGGTGTCCAGCACAAATGACATTCTTAAACACAGCTCTACGACTATGTAACTGACTTCAACTATAACATGCTTTATTTAGCATTGGTCACATCATGGAAAGTTATTCCATAGCTAACGGAGATCATTGCAACCCCAGAGATGCAGAATAATTCCATTTTTACTGAGGAGATGGAGGTGAGGCTCTATGCTGAAATTCTCATCCCAAATCAATAGGTGAACCAGGGCCTTCAATCTGGTTTAGGAATCACAAAGGGCTATTGAATTTACCTTTCACCTGTTTCTATCTCAGGACGTTTGGACAAAGACATGACAGTCTATCATATGTTAAAATAGATAGTGGGGAATTGGGGATTTAGCTCAGTGGTAGAACAAAGCACAAAACCTTGGGTTTGATCCTCAGCACCAAACCAGTAAAAAGTTAAGTCCATGCTTGGTGGTACAGGCCTATAATCATAGCACTCAGAAAGCTGATGCAAGACAGTCACAATACCAGCCTAGACTACAGAGTGAATCTCAGGCTAGCCTAAGCAACTGAGACCCTGTCTCAAAGAAGAAAAAGTAGACACTAAATACACTTTGGAAGGGCATGGGCTCCAAAACTCCATATAATGCCACCCTCTATCTTCCACACTGCTGTTCTGAACCCTCAACCACTACATTCTGCCCGCTTTGAATTCCATGTGAAAACAGATCTCCAAGGACTACGGGACTCTGCATGCTCCTTGAGTAACTATCTCAATTGGATGTTAACTGTTAAAAGGGATTTGGGGTCAGATGTGGTGGTGTGTTCCTGTAGTCTCAGTTGCTCTGGAGGCTGAGGCAGCATGGTCACCTGAGCTCAGGAGTTTAGGGAGAAAGGATTGAGAAATGTATGCACGTGTGTTTGAACCTTTACGAAGAAGAGAGAAAGAGAAGCAGAGAAGCCTCAGCAGAGGACTTAGAACTGATAATGTTCCACCCTATGACAAAATAACAGTTTTGGGACAATCTAAGACACTTAATGGTTTCCCAGATCATGCAGAAGTTTATCCCTTTAAACTGACCCCAAATCAGGTTGTATATTCATGCATCTCTTCTTTGGGAAATCAGATGATTTCCATAGTGTTAATCATCATCTTTAAAGGAGGCCTGAAGGAATTCATGTCACACATTAGCATGTTATATTTGTGGGAATTAATGAGCTAGTTGGTACATTACTATTAACCAAAGTCTTTATATTATACATTATTTCTTTAGTTTTCCCTAATGTCCTTTTTCTGTTCTACAACCCACCCAGGGCTCCACATAACATTTGATTGTCTCCCTTCCCTCTACTTAACTACGTACTAAGCCTACTTTTGTTGTCTAGGTGCCATTTTGGCTTTGTCTCCAGAAGATTCTGCTTGCCCTTAGTCTCCTGAGGACCCTATCCAGGCAGCATGCTCTGGCTGAGACCTGGGCTGTGCCTTCAGCTCTACCCTTAAACCACTGGGGTCCTGTGGCCAACTGAACCCTAAAGTCTTGATTTCCTCATTCAGAGCAAGGAAAAAGTTTGCTTCATAAGCTTGTGGTGAGAAGGACATGTGAATACTCGTGAACTTCCTGGGGATGCTCTTGGAATATACTAAATGCTATTGTATTGGGTTAGGAATTAGCTCAGCAGCAGAGGGCTTGCCCCATATGGATGAGGTGGGAGATTTAATTCCCAGAATGGCAAAATAGCAGTAATTGTCATTGTCTTAGGGTCACTGCTTTATCACCATCTCTCTTCTCTGTGTCCCTCTCTTTTCTTCATCCTTAATCCTAAAGCACAAAGTGTCCTTTCTGTTTAATGCCAAACCAGGCTTCCTTTCCTTAGGATTAAAAAAAAATCCTTGTTTTCACTGTATTTGTTTTTGGTACCTTGCATCTTGTATATACATTTATCTAATTTGGGGAGGGGAAGGGGAAATAAAATGCTAAAACAAGGACACAGGATGATTCATTGCAACAAGGATACTCACAAGACACTATGTTGGAAATGAACCTTATAACTTTGGGTTGGGGGGGTGAGGGGGAGGAGTGGAAGAGGTAGGGGAGGGGAGGGAAGGATAGTGGGAGAAAAAGGAAGGGGTAACAATGCCTGACAAGAAATTACTCACTACCTTACTGATGTAACTGTAACTTCTCTGTGCAGCATCTTTACAAGAAAATAAAATTTAAAAAAGTCCTTGAAGCTGTAGCTCCCAGTCCATTAAATGGCTTGTTCTTTAAAGTGCACATTCTTAATTAGGACATGAAGATTGTAAATATATATTTGCCCTTTTAAGGATACTAGTTCTCTCTCTTCCCCTCCCAACTCTCTCTTTAGTTATAAAGAAAATAGGCTTGCTTTGGCTTGCAGTTCTGGTCCAAAGTCAAAGGGCCACATCTGATGATGGTACTGTTAATGGCAGAGTCACCAAGGTAAATAGAGGGTGAGAGATAGGGAGTCATGTAATTAAAAAATATATATATATTATTGTAAAGATACTGTACAGAGGGGCTACAGTTACATAAGATAATGAGTACATTTCCTATCGAACATTCCCCTCCTTTGTTTTTCCCCTACCATCCCTTCCCTCCCCAACTCCTTAACTCATTGTTGTAAAGTTGTTATAAAGTTCATTTTCCACACAGTGTCTTGTCCATCTCATTGTTACAATGAGTCAGCCTGTATCCTTGTTTCAGCATTTTGTTATTTCCCTTCCCCTATAATTAAACATTTTAATAACCTTCTAAGGACAGAAGTTGTTTCAAAAACAGATTTATAAATTTGTTTCAATTAAAATGAAGGTATCCCTAGTAGTTAAAGTAAACAATCTTTAAATGTCTAATAGTTGGATGTTTAAATCTAAATTCAGTTGCTTGCACCAGAATTCCCTGTTCATATCCAAACACACTGAATAATGGGAAGGTTTATTCAAACCTATACTTACTATATCCAGTAGAGGGTAGCATAGGAAACGTTATGACAACATAATAGGCAGACAACCAGAAAGTCCTAAGAACACTTGGTCCCTCTTGAAGCAAGATGAAGCGTGACCACACAGAGCTTCATTTTTGCCTAGTATTTTGGTCTGAATGGGTATGTCCAGCTATATATTAGCCAAATATTCCACCAGGCATTGCCTAGTGGCCAAACTGTTTTGTAGCCCTGTTCTAGTCATCCTTAAGGTAAATAGAAATAAACAGTCACAATTTCACAAGTCATATTAATGACTGTCCCCTCTGTTTGAGGTACTTATCCCAAATATGTGATAGATTATATACTCAGTTGTAAATTTAGTAGAATCTTGCGTTCAAGTTCTTAACATTAGAAATGTTGAATTGTATAACATTAACTTGCTAGATCTTTAGGAAAATACTTTCCTCAACATCACTTATTTTTTCTTTATTTCCTTTCTCTCCTTCTCTCTTTCTTCCTTCCCTTCTTCCTCCTCTTTCCCATTTCCTCCCTCTACAAACTCTGAAAATATTCTTAGATTTGTTTTCAGAAAAGAGTCACATCAATGAAATTCAAGTAACTTCCTAGGGTAAGGATTGTAAGGGAAGATACCTGTTTGGTACTTAACTCCGTTTCTGTTGCATGTCTAACCATGGCAGTTTGAAAGGCAAGTTTGGAATGGGGACAGATCATCAGCTTGAGAGCTTTAACACAGTTGCCATTTTTAATGCAGTTTTTTCATCACAACGTTTTTCTCTTTTAGCACCTTTTTGATGCTAATATATTAGATGTTCTTGTTTAATGGGTACTTTTATATGAAAGAAGTTATGAAGTAAGGATTAGAATTGGTAAAAGACAAACTTGGGAAGAAGCAGGATTTTTATTCTTGACTCAGAAACTGAAGTATCTTTAAGTGTGACAAGATTTTTTTTTTAAATGCCTAAATCTTCTCTCCTTTTATTATTTTTATTAACATGTCAGGTGCATATTCATGGGGTATAATAGGCTATTTGATATACATACACCTTGTACAATTAAATCAGGGACCTGGGATTTACAAAACAACAACAACAACAAAAACAACCCCAAAGCAAAAATCTTTCAGGGTAGGTTGAGAAAAGCACGCACAAGGCTCTCATCTACATGAATCCCACAGGGACCTCAGAAAGCTGGCTCCAAAGCCCACATTCCTCTTGTGGGAGACTTCTGGCAAAGCCTAGGCCCTGAGCTCTAAATGCCAGTGTAACCCACACCCATGATTTCAACAGCAACATACCTGGCCAAAAATTTCCCCAGCAGCCCTTCCTTGTTGGTACCTCTGCCTCTAAGGAGCACTTAGCTAGGCTGGAGAACATTTCCTAGAACATTTTTGCTGAACACAATTCCAAAATGGCCACTGAGATTCCCCAGCCCCTGACACATAGGCACAGACTTTCAGGTAATGCAGATACTGCTTTGAACAGATTGTGCAGGTGTGGTTTTGATCCCAAAGAAGTTGACATAAGACAGGAAGATTATCCTTGGTTGATCTTACCAAGTTCATGAAGGACTCTATCATCCTGGTAAAGGAATATGGCAGCCTCCAAGGCTAAAGGCTGAGTCTCAGCAAGTTCTCCTACAAGGAAATGAAATTAGCCAATAAGCTTTATGAGCCTGGAAGCTGATTTTTTTTTCCCCCAGAATTGCTAGAAAGGAGTATAGTCCAGCCAATTTAACTTCAGCCTGGAAGACCTGAGGAAGAGCCCAGTCATGCCATGCTGGCCTTGTGACTCTGAATTATGTGCCTAATAAATGTGTATAGCAATATAAAGCTCATGCATAGTCTAATGAAACATGCCCATAAAGGCACGGGTCATCTCCCTGCTATCCTTTCTAAACTACCAATCACTGTCCCTTTCAGTGATCTTTTAGCTGGACCAGGAAGAAGTCATATTGACTTTCCTGTTCCTTGCTCACTCTTCCTTAGTGACAGGGTGCAAAGAACACACTGACATTCCAGAATTTGATCACTTTTCTGGATTCTAGATCCTCCCTGAGAAGGTGGGAGGCCATGCAGGTTCTCTAGGTCAGCCCAAAGCTGCTATCTGGCTCAAGAACCTTCCAGATCTTCTGTTCATGCTTCCCATCATGATCCACCAGACTGGTGACACAAACAAAGTGAAGTGGAACCTTAGTCATGCACTGCAGTCTGCAAATTTTGCTCATCCTTGCGGATGGCTACCTACGTCCTGAATGAGATGAAGAAATAGTCTTCATAAACATGGGACAGAAACTTTTCTCCTTTCCTTCCTTTTTTTCCTTTTCCTTTCTCTTTCTCTTTTTGATAAGGGGCTTGAACTCAGGGTCTGAGAGGTGCTGGTCCCAAGCTTATTTGCTCAAGGCTAGCACTCTATTACTTGAGCCACAGCTCCACTCTAGCTTTTTGGCACTTAATTGGAGATGAGAGTCTCATGGACTTTCTTGCCCAGCCTGGCGTCACACTGTGATCCTCAGATCTCAGCCTCCTGAGTAGCTATGATTACAAGCGTGAGCTACCAGCACCCAGCTACCTCTTCACTTTTTGTGTGTGGTAAGAAATTCTAGGCCCTCAGGTCTGCTTTTTTTCTGGGCTATTTTTTTTCCTGAATTGATCCTTTCATTAGACATGGGGCTCAGAAACGCCACTAACAGAACCTCTTCAGTCTAGATGGTTCTCTTTTATTTTGAAAATATGAAAGGCACATTTGGAAGGCCTGTGACAATTATTATTTTAACACTTAAGGCCCTTAAATTTGTCTTTGAAATGAAGAACACTTGATTCAGAAACCAGACCTGTTCTAACCCTGTGTCTGTTTCCAAGAGAGGCTTTAGAACCATGGCCATCCTCATAAAGGTACTTACATGATGGTATCGAGGTGATGAATTTGCAATTATTTGTGCATATGGGCATAGTTCAAGGTCAGTGGGCTTTCTTCTAATAACTTTTTGAGTCATGTCTGTGTTCTCCTTTCCTTTTTAAATCAAACTTTAAATTCACATCATGTATTTCATATTAATTTTCTCCTAGTCTTCCCCTAATATTACCTGTATTAATTATTTAATTAATGTAGTACTGGGATTTGAATTCGAGGCCTTGTGATTACAAGACAGTCTACTACTTGAGCCATGAGCCCTTCCATTTTTTATGGCTTTGTGGAAGTAAACTCATACCATAAAATTTACTCAACAGAAGCACACAATTTATTAATTTCTAATGTTCATCATGCCAGGCTTGTTTCTTTAAAAATTATCTTTTAAGTAGTTGTATAATAAAGGAGTTTTTATTCAGCATGTTAGTTGAGTAATATGCATCCATCATTTCCCAACCTCACCCGCCCCCTCAAGTTACCATCTTCCATTTTCAAATATGTATATTGAAAATTATGACTGTTTTTGTCCATCTTCTCTTCATGCACCTGCCCTCCCCCTTTGGCTGTCACCTACTTAGATAACATGTTATCTAGTAGTTGCTTTGTTAAAAAGCAAGTTAGTTGTTTGTAGGACCATTGGGCACCACTGGACTCCTCCCCTACCTATGTCATACCTTAGTTCATTTGTTTGTATTTGTATTTGTATGACCCTATATGTTTTCAGATGTTTATAATTTAGATCTAACTTCCAGAAATAAGTGAAAACATGTGTTTGTTGTCTCTCTGAGCCTGACTTTCTATTATCCAATAATAGCATAGGTAGATTACTGATACTGGTCTCCATGGCTGGAATGGTACAGCCTGATCCCTTTCTCCAAGATGGAGATAGGCAAGCAAGAGCACAGGGATGCTGTGACTCAGTGGTTCACACAGTCTGGCGAGGACTGGCTCCTCTGGAAGGAGAGAGATGGGGCCTCTACCTGTATGTGAGGAGGAGACAGCCATCTGCAGGGGGCTGAGGACAGCCTGGAGAAGGATGTCAAAGGAAACCCTGGGCATCAAGAATGGTGAGTGTAGGCCAGACAGGTGAAGTAGAGAGGTACAAGGAAGAAAGCAAGTGTGCTTTTCTGGTTGAAAACCAGGCAGCAGGCTAGGGCTGCCACTGTGGAGTGTAGTGGTGAGGTCACTGGGAAGACAGGCAGGGGCCAGATCATGAGGGTTTCAGAGCCCAAGCCCAGGAATTACAGTTCTGTCTCTTGGGCAGAGGGGAGTCATGGGTAGGTTTTAAGGAGAGGAATGAGCCAATTTACTTTAAAAGGTGGCCTGCCTCCCCCACTAGCCTTTTCTCTATCAGGGGCAACTTGGAATCAAAATGATTTAACAAGAACTGGCGCCACTGCCCTTTACAGCTTGCATTCACAGCTGGTGGCTTTTACAGTAATGCAAGCCAGGCTCAAGCAGGGCAGGAAAGAAGGAAATCTCCTTAATCCAGTAATGGCAGGGTCTATAGTGCTCCTAAAAGGACAGTGCCAGTGATCTTTGCTTTTGTCTGCTGGTTCCCTGCCACAAAACAGGAAACAGAATGTCCTGGACTTTTATTGATAGCCCCCAGCACCAATGAGCATGTGCCTGGAGCTTAATGAACACTCAAGAATATCTGTCTATCCATTCATTATTTTATAGTTCTGGAAATTGAACCTAGGGTCTTGTGCATGCCAGGCAATTGCTCTAACACTACATCCCCAGCTCAGGAAATGTTTTTAAATTTTGTTTTTTTAAATGAGAAAGGACATAATTCATGTTAAATAGGAATATTCTTTCTACTGTATGGCAGTGTGTCATGTTGACTGTGTGGTAGTGACATGTCCCTACCTATTAGGTGCCCATAGAAATCATGCCTAAAGCCAGGCGCTGGTGGCTCTGGCTTGTAATCCTAGTTACTCAGGAGACTGAGATCTGAGGATTTTGGTTCAATGCCAGCCAGGCAGGAAAGTCCATGAGACTCTTATCTCCAATTAACCACCAGTAAAACACAAGTGGTGCTGCAGCTTAAAGTGGTAGACTATACTAGCCTTGAGTGAAAAAGCTCAGGGACAGAGCCCGGCTCTGACAACTGACAAAAAAAAAACAACAACAAAAAAACCAAAAACAACAATATGTCTAACTTATTTGTAGGAAGGCTGAAGGCAAACTGTGTTCCTTAGCTTTGTTTCACTGTGACAAATAAGTGATGTAGAAAGAAGAAGAGTTTTGTTTTGGCTCACTGTTTTGGAGGTTTCAATTGCTTGGCTGTGCTTTGGGGCCTGTACCCCAAGGTAGCATATTGTGGTGGGAGCGCCTGGATAAAGAGAGCTATTCACCAGGAAGGAGAGAGAACATAAAAAGACAAGATCCCAGTATCTCCTTTAAGGGTATGTTTCCAATGACCTAACTTCTTCCCATTTGGTTCCACCTCATAAAATTTCCATCACCTGCCCAAAGTGCCACAGCTTGGGCCTAACCCTTTAACATATGTACCTTTGAGGGACACTTATCTAAACCATAGCACAATACCTGCATCCACCCTAGTTCTTGGATTTGAAGCCCCCTAGTCTCCAATGCCAGACCCAGGTTAGCCCTGAGAATAAGACCCTTCTTGTCAACTAGCCGTATAGCAAGTTTTCAGTGAATACTTACTCACTGAGCAGAGGCTTAATTAGCATGTGGTTTGTCCAAAACATTGACCAACGTTGCAAAATGGGGAAAGAGACTAAGAGCTGAAACTCAAGATGAGGGTTGTATCTTCTGAGTGGAGCCACCAGCCTAAGGGATTTGAAATGTGTCTTTAAGGGAGAAAAACACATTTGGGAAAGAAGAATTATTCCTGGGAGACCTTATCTTCTAAAGATATTAGGAAATCCATGGCACATTCTTGGAGAGGTTTGCTGTGAGAATGGGTCTGAGGAACAGATCTGTAGTCTGCCCTCAGTATCTGCAGGGACCCCTATAGATACTCGTTTCTTCTATAAAGTGATGGGGTATAACCACAGGAAATGTTATGCAAGTTGTTGTTACACACACACATATATATGTATATATAAGCTATATATAAACTATATATATATATATATATATAGTTTAAGAAATACGAACAAGTTTGTACTACATATTTTGTACAGATGCAATTTTCTGGACTTAAAAATTGTGATTATAAAGGTAATGTACAGAGGGTTTACAGTTACATAAGTCAGATAAAGAGTACATTTCTTTTTTGAACAATGTTATCCCTTCCCTCAGTCTCTTTCTCCTTCCATCCCCACCTACAAGTTGTATAGTTCATTTTCAACATAGTGTCTAGAGAGTACCACTGCTTCATTTATTCACCCTTTATCCCCTCATTCCCTTTCCAAAGACAAATAAACAAGACAAAAAGAAAAGAAAACCACTAACAAAACCTCTTATTTCCATCCCTGGAGTTTATTTAGATAATAAGAATATTGATAATTATTACTGTTTTAATTATAATAAGTAATAATGATTTTTTTTGTTGGTCATGGGGCTTGAATTTGGGGCCTGAGCACTGTCCCTGAGCTCTTATTGCTCAAGGATAACATTTGAGCTATAGTGCTATTTTGTTTTCTGGTGGTTAACTGGAGATGAGTCTCATGAACTTTCCCGCCCAGCTGACCTTGAACTGCAATCCTCAGATCTTATCCTCCTGAGTAGTTAGGTTTACAGGTGTGAGCCACCAGCACCCAGCCATAAATATTAGTTTAAATGCACATAAGCATTGTGTCCTTGTGTTTCTCTCTTAAGAATATCCTCCTTTGGCTTCATTGTGTTAATGTCTAGAGTCCTGTATAATTTATCATGTCACTGTGTATTTTAGATTTAGTTTCTGCATATGAGAGAAAATACGTGCAATTGGTGTCTCTAATCTTGGCTATCCGCCCAACATGATGTATTCTAGGTCTCTGGACTGTTTTGAATCCTAGGTTCATTGATGCTGAAGAAGAGGAATCTGTTCACAGAGGACTTTACATCCACAGAATGCGGCTTTGCATTCAAACCCTTCTCCTTTTGAGGCTATGCTTTGAAGAAATGTAGAGCTGTCACACCCCATCGGCTGTTGGAAACTTTTTTCAAGTGAGTCTCAAATTCCATGCTAGTCTGCACAGTCAGTTAGGCCTCAGTTCCTGACCAGTGCTGGCCTGTTGGTATTTGTGTTTCACCCATGTATATTGGATTTAAAAGAATGGTATTACCCAAAGAGCTCTATCATTCACTGGTACTTATATCGCTCTTCACCTACCATAAGCAGGATGACAGCTATGTCTAATACTCACTTCCTTGGAAATCTCCCCCTTTACCACATGGCACTGTGGGAGGTATTATTTCTTATGTGAATCCACCTTCTGATATAAACTGGGCTGGGTTTCTACCTTGAACTTATTGTATGGAGAAAGCCCATGTACAGTGATAAATAGGAAAGCCAGAATAGTGGCTAAGAAGAAAGAGACTGAAGAGAGCAATGACTGGTTTTAGAAACCTGGTTCCGGAGTTTCTTGGGCTCAAGAACGTCCCTGCATGGTTGAGTCTTTCTAGCTCTCCTTTAGTAACTCCCATAAACCAACAAATCCTGATTTCCAATCAAGTTTTTTACTTATTTCTATTGCTTAAAACCAAACAGATATAATGTCAAGAATAATTGATGGCTACCTGCAGGGAATATTCTTTTTCTGAAGCAGACTGAATAATTTGCCTCTCTATATTCTGTTGGTTGGTTGAGTTAATCTCTTCATTAGAACTTACTGTAGGAGATAGAATAGGAGAACCGAGTTCAATAAACACTTGATTATTCCCCCCTTCAGTACAAAGAGATATCATTACTTACACTTAATGGTGTGCTTTTAAAATAATCTTTCTGAAACTGCGGACTAACTTTAAGTTCATTCGAATTAGAAGCATACATTGAACATCTACTCTACTTAAGCACTGATCAGATAGGGATAGAAGGTCCAGTTCCTTCCCCATGTTCATGGTCTCGGGTAGTGTAGACTTATAAGTTTTCAGCTGCAGGATTGCCAGGGGATTTGCTAGAAATGCAATCAGGAACGCAGGGTGAAGCCCAGCCTCTGTTTTAACAAGTCCGTTTAGTGATTCTGATGTAGATAAATTTGAGAACTAATCTGGACACACACACACACACACACACACACACACACACACACATATACATACACACATATATTTATAGTACCTGCTCATCTAATCTCACCAAATGCCATAGTTTGCAAACTACAGTACATCTTAGCTTCACTCCTGACTTCAGTGATTGCAAATAAAAATCATTTTGAGTTTGCTGAACAAAAAAACGAAGTGTAGGAAGCCTGGGAAAAATCAGTGCCCAGGACCAACAATAAAGTAGGGTGTGCTCCTGGCCCCTGTGAGGTGGCTCCAATTTATCATAGCAGATAAGACAGCACATGGGAATAATTTGGAAGGATTCTGTCCCTGTGGACTGGACTCCATCTGGCACCACCTCACTCAAACCCAATCTGTTGTAGGGAGTCTGTGCCAGGGAGGTGTCTGGGAAAAGCCAGCAATTGGGTCCTCAAGCCATATCAGAAAGCAAGCTCTCTTTTTCCTCTAATAACAATTACCACTTGTCAGGCTGGGAAGGTGGCTCAGTGGTAGAGCACTTGCCTTGCATGCATGAGGCCCTGGGCTCGATTCCTCAGCACCACATAAGCAAAAAGAAAAAAAGCTGGAAGTGGCACTGTGGCTCAAGTGGTAGAGCACTAGCCTTGAGGTGAAGAGCTGAGGGACAGTGCCCAGGCCCAGAGTTCAGGCCCCAGGATCCGACAAAAAAAAAAAAAAAAAAGAAAGAAAAAAGCTGGAAGTGGCGCTGTGGCTCAAGTGGTAGAGTGCTAGCCTTGAGGTGAAGAGCTGAGAGACAGCACCCAAGCCCAGAGTTCAGGCCCCAGGACCGGACCCCCCCCAAAAAAAGAATTCTCCCACCCTCAGAAGTTCTGACATTGGCTTTTTTGGAGGAGTGGGTGGGTACTGGTCTTGGGGCTTGAACTCAGGGCCTGAGCATTGTCCCTGAACTTTTGTTCTTAAAGCTAGCACTGTACCACTTGACCTACAACTCCAAATCCATTTTCTGCAGGTGGATAGTTAATTGGAGATAAGAGTTTTACCAACTTTTCCTACCCAGGCAGTTTTGAACCGTGATCCTCAGATCTCAGCCTCCTGAATAGCTAGGATTACAGGCGTGAGCCACCAGTAAGAAGTGACATTGACTTTTGAAGAATGTCTCCTAGCTGCCTTCTCTCACAGAACTTAGAATTCGTTTTTCTGTCCTTTCTTAAATTTCAGCTTCCCATTATTCAGACTAATTAAACAAATAGGAGAGTAACTATCTCATGAGCCTGTCATGACAGAATGATATAAGAAATGAGACTTGGTGCTTGCCTTCAAGTGACTGGCTGGGTGGCTGACATCTATAACCCCAGCTACCCAGGAGACAGAGTTTGGAATGATGGCGGTATAAGGCTAGCCTGGGCAAAAAGTTAGTGAGATTCCATATCAACCAAAAACAGCTGTGGTGATGTGCATCTGTCACCCCAGCTACATGGGAGGACATAGTAGGAGGACGGCCATCTGAGGCTGGCCTAGGCAAGATTGCAAGACTGTATCTGAAAAACAATCTAAAGCAAAAAGGAATGGGGTCATAGTAGAGTACCTATGTAGCAAGTATGACGCCTTAAGTTCAAATCCATTTACTGCTCCCCCCCCCCTAAAAAAAAAGAAAAAGAAAAGATACTCCACAGTCAAGTATTGTTTGAGGGCATGAATTATATGAAACTAGGATCTGAGGAGTCAAAAGTGAGTATCAGATGCCCGCCTCTGCGGAAGGAGCTTGCTATCATCTGCAGGAGAGACAGGCACACACCAAACATGATAGAGCTATGATGGAAGAAGAAAGCCAAAGGACAAGGGGCTAAAACTACCTGAAGGAGCAGAGGGACTGGGAGGAGACGCTGCTTTGTATAAAAACCCAGATAAGAGTCATAGGCAGAGTGCTGGAGAAGATGGGAGCGTAGAGGGTGGGAGCAGCTGGGGTCCCCCTCTCCTCTCCCATTAGCTGCGGAAGCTTCATTCCCCAGCTGTGAGGAGCATTGCTGCTAACAGCTCACAGCTGCTCCACCCTTGGCCTTGACCAAAGGGGACCAGAGAGGATACAGCCCACTCCATGACCGATCGGCACAGTGTACTACAGGCCAGCTCTGCCTCCAGGCCCAGTGGACTCCGTGGTCAGCCTGTCTCCAGGTGAGGGAGGTGTGTTCTTGTTTAGCTGGTTCCTCTGTGCAATACCGCTTCCCCTTGCTGCCCTTCTCTGGAAAGCACTCAGCCTCTTCATCTAAGAGATCCAGCTAAGAAGAAAGGAGAGGAAATATTCAAACAGGTGTTGGCATTTCTGATGGGCTCTACTCCCTCGGGCTTTCTTCACCACATTTTCTTTCTTAGTTTCGGTTTACATTTTCTTCCTACTATTGATCTTCCCTCTATTAAATTAGGCTTCCTTTTTAAAGATTTTTTTTCTGCACAACTAGACAGATTTTTGGGGGGGCATCAGTCATGGGGCTTGAACTCACGGCCTGGATGCTGTCCCTGAGCTTTTCCACTTAAGGCTAGTGTTCTACCATTTAGAGCCACAGTGCCACTTTTGGTTTTCTGGTAGTTAACTGGAGATAAGAGTCTCAGGGACTTTCCTACCCAGGTTGGCTTTGAACAATCCTCAGATCTCAGCCTCCTGAGTAGCTCAAATTACAGGAGTGAACTATTGGCACTCAGCTAGACAGATGAACTGAAGAATATTTAGATTATCCTTTCTGTGAGCCTGAGTGGAACTACCTGCCAAAGTTTCAGTCTTTACAAAAGAGAACCCAACAGCTAAGTTCAATCCCCCTACAGACATTGACCTCATTCCTTTGAAAGTAGTTGCTGTTCTAGGGACAAAGAACATGGGTGTGAGTGACCTGGCGCAGTAGACCAGTCATTTTTATCCTTCAGAATTCATTCACCCTCTGGCACATGGTCTGATTCAGTTTTCTCCCCCTAACCCTTAACGCAGGCTCTGTGGGGGAGGGGGAAGGGGCAGGGAGCTACATTCCTGGTTAGAGGAGAGCCCGCCATGTAGATTGAACTAGTCAAAACATGGTATTCCCAAAGTCATACTTCATTCACAGCCATCCACCTCCAGTCAGGCTGATCAGAGACTGGTCTTTGACAATGTTCTTTGATAGCTGGGCATGGTAGTGCATACCTGCAATTCCAGCACTTGAGAAAATCTGGAGTGTGAGACTAGCCTGGGCTACATAGAATTTGTCTCAAAAAAATCTTAAAAGGAAATAAAAAATAATGCAGAGGGCTAGTGGGAAAGGTGAGTGAATGAAAAGGGAACAGGGGAAACTATAGTCAGAATACTTGATGTACATATGTGATAAAGGCGGCGGGAGCTGGGAAGTGAGAATGGGGAGGGGGAATAATAGACACTGGACAGGTTACATTGCAGCCTCCTTGTGCAACCATCTGAAATAATAATAGTTAATAACAAGTTAGCTTGAGTTCTCTAAGAACATAGCTGTTCATTTCAGGGTTTTTTTTGTTTGTTTTATAGCTGTTCATTTCAAAGCTTTCTAGATTTCTTCAAAATCTTCTTAGTGTGAATCAGGTAGCATGAAACTCCAGGAGCTGCTAGAAGCCATTGCTTGTTGGAGAGACATTAAACAGAAAAGAGGAAACAGAGGTAAGAAATACAGTGTATTCTTGATGTCATCTTACTAGTTCATGTGCCTGGGTCTGCTTATCATTTTTGTACCATGAGGTTGGCATGAACCCACAAATGCTGTTTTATTTCCCCCTCCATTTAATCCAGATGAAGTTGAATCCTTGCCATCAAAGGAGACCCAGCTAAAACAAATGGAATGTTCTTTCTCTCTCTCTCTTTTTGTAATGAAGCACTTGCTTTACTGTAGTCAGACATCTGCTTTCTGTCTGTGAACCCGCACAGTGGCTATGAAGTGGGCATTTAATCAGGGCTACCACCTCTTAATTAGAAAGACAAAGTAAAGAGGAGCCAGTGTTGGTGGAAATGAAGGAAGACTGGCCAGGAGAGGTATAAAACTATGGACTCATTTCCCATTCCTGCCACTCAATTCCAAAGCCTTCTATCTCTATATCCTCTTGTTTCTATTGAGTCTTTAGTAGTTTTTTTTCTCTGTCTGTCCTTTATGAGCTCTACTCAAGAAACAGAGCTATAAGTTGAGACATCCCTACACACAGGAAAAGCCCTTTACAAATATAAAACCCCTGGTTTCCCAGTCCCTGGCCTTGTCTAACCCTAGACAGTTCCCTCCTCTTTCCAGGTACTGGCCAATCCCAGGTAACCATCAACTCATCTATATCTGGACCCTCAGTTCTCAGAGGGACTTGCAGACAGTCTTGCGTCCATCTTCTAGAAGAGAATGTTTAAGTGTAACATGTCCAGAGTTTAAAAGCTGAAATGGCTCCATATGCCATGTTCTTTCTATTTTCTCCAACTAAGCAGCTTTTGATTCCTTACATCTACCCTGGGGAAGATGGGAACTTCTGTAAAGAACATAATTTTATTGTTATTACTATTGTGTTATAGGTTGGGGGGGGTGTTACCATTTCCTAAGTCAGGTATTCAGTACATTTCTTTTTGGACAGTGTCACCCCTTCCTTTGATTTTCCCGTTTCCCCCTCCTATTCCTGACCACAGGTTGCATAGTTCATTTTCCACATAGTGTCTACTGAATACCATGACTGTGTTTGTTCACCCCTCCTGCCTTCATTTCATTTCCCCTTTTGCCTTCCCTAAAAAGATTTTTAAAAAATCCCAAAGCAAAAACAAGCAAACACCACCACCACCACCACCAAAAACCTCGATGCTTCCATTTCCTAGAATTCATTTTCATAAATAGTATTTTAAATGTTCAGAGAAGTTATGCCTTTGTTCTTCCTCTAAGATTATCCTCCTTTAATCTGACTGTGTGAATGCCTAGAGTTAATGTGTCCGGTTGTATTTTTAGAACTAGCTTCCACAAATGAGAGAACACATGCACCGTTTGTCTCTCTGAGCTTGGCCTACCTCACTTAACTTGATTTGCTCTAGGTCCATCCATTTCCCTGCAAGTAACGTAATATTCTTTCTAATGGATGAATAAAATTCCATTATGTATATAAGTACCACATTTTTGATTCACTCAGGAAGATGGGAGCTTTTGCACCAGCCACCACCCTTGCATGGAAACTTCTTGACGGTTCTCTGTGGGGTTAAACCTGCACATCCTTTCAGTGATTTAGGTAAATTTCTTGAGCACCTATGGGATGTCACATATAGTTCCAGATCCTGATAATACAACAGGGATCAAAGAGGGAAATTCCCAATCCTTAGATCCTGCCACCAATGGAAGGCTAGAAAGTGCCCTGTGCCTAAATAATATAGGTTATGTTGGCTGAAATGGTTCTGTGAAAGGAAATGAGCAGGGTAGAGGCAGAGAGTGATGGTGTGGGCCTGGAACCTCTTTGAGGAAGGATGTTTGAACAGAGACCTAATTGGAGCATTCAGACTCCTGGAAGAGTGTGTGTGTCCCACTGTTGAGTTACTTAGGTCTGAGTTCTCATCCACTCCACTGTCCTCCACTAGGGGACGCCAGAGGGAAGCCTTATAGAAGAACAAGGGCTGTTGGGAATGCAGGGAGAGAGGAGTTGGCCACAGTTAGGAATTTGCTTTTAAAAAAACTAGTCTCCTGATGCTAAGTGAAATGAACTCCAAGACATGGAAACAAGAGGTGTTCCTTTGTTGTTGTTGTGTTTAATGTACTATGTGATTTCTTTTTTGTGTTTCCCCCCCCCTGTGGTTTTTTGTGTTTCCCCCCCCCTGTGGTTTATCCCCTGTTGTCACTGTATTTGATTTTGGTATCCTGGGATTGTATATACATTTATCTGAATTAGGGAAGGGAAGGGAAGGGGGAACAACAAAATGGTGAGACAAAGGACAAAGGGTCAATGCACCACTGATACAAGACACTATGTTGGAAATGAACTGTACAACTTGGGGGGAGGTTGAGAGGGAGGAAAAGTGGGAGAAAAATGAGGGAGGGGGTTATAAGTTCAACAAGAAAGGTACTCTCTACTTAGATATACATCATCTTGAAAATAATTTTTTTTTAAAGCAGCATAAAAATGTCTAATCTCTGCTGGGTGTCAGTGACTCACAACTGTAACCCTAACTACTCAGGAGGCTGAGACCTGTGGATCTGAATTCAAAGCTAGCCCAGGCAGGAAAGTCCCTGAGACTCTTAATGTCTACTTAACCACCAGGGAACTGGAAGTGGCACTATGTCTCAAACTGGTAGAGTGCTAGCCTTGAGTGAAAAAAGCTCAGGGACAGTGCCCAGGCCCTTAGCTCAAGCCCCATGACTGACCAAAAAAAAAAAAAAAGCTAATCTCTCTTGGTTCCCCCCTCCTAACCCTTCCTCACCTTGCAGGTACCCATTTCCTAGTACTTATTTTATTGGGCGTTGACTTCGTCTTTCTAAAGAATTATACGAGTTGAGCTCTACATAGAGTCTACTATACTACAGTTAATTCATCTGTAACTGCTTGCACACTACCCAGTGTATTTACTTATAAGTTTGTAGCTGCATTCTAGAGGGGTAGATGAATGAAGTGGGGAAAGGTAAAGGATGAACGTAGTCAAGAATTCATTGTAAATACCATAAGATTATGAAAGGTCAGGGAGGGGTGGAAGGGGGTGAAAAATGTTGAAGGGTTGACACTGATTATATTATATATTACATATATCATACATTGTATACATTATATATAAACTGCTGTGTTAAATGGCAAAAATTCAATATATACCTTAAAAAAAAGTAAGAAAAGTGAGGGAAGAGGTGGGTTGGGAGGGGTGGTGAGAATGTGGAAAGGGATGACATTGATCTAGACACTGTGTTCACAAATAGCTTTGTTGAATGGCAACTCCTTTGTACAACTACTTTTTTTTGTGGTACTGGGGCTTGAGCTCATGGCCTGAGCTTCTTTTGCTTAAGGCTAGCACTCTTCAATAGCTTTGCTTCCAGTTTGATTTTATTTGTAGTTAATTAGAGTTAAGAGTCTCATGGACTTTCCTCTTTAAACTGCAATCCTCAGATCTCAGCCTCCTGTATAGCTAGGACTACAAGCATGAGCCACTAGCTTTGTACAACTACTTCATAATAATAAAAATACTTTTAAAAAAATGCTGTTCTCCTAAAACTTTGTAGTAACCTAGATTGGATCATGAAATGGAAAGGAATAGTGGCAATGCTGATAAACTCTGGAAAGGGTCTGTACTTTAATATTTACCAAGTGCTGATTTTCTTTGTTTTTGGTAAATGCATTATGATTTTAAAAGATTCTCACACTAGGGCAAGGCTGAGTGAAAGGCATATAGGAGCACTCATTATCTGTAAGCTTTTTTGGGAGAATCTAAAGTTATTTCTAAAGAGCAACAAGAATGCTATTTACTAACCTAACTGTACAATATTATATTAAGACCTAACTAAATGGAGAAATAGATAACATTTGGATTTATGGACAGCATTTTTAAAATGTCATTTTTTCCCAGGGCTCTACAGATTTCATGTAGTTTCCCACACACATCCTAGCAGATTTTATGTGTGTCTCTAATGTATGGTTTGGATTATTATGGAAATTCAAAGGACCAAGATAGCCAAAGGTAATCAAAGATAATCCTGATTCCTCACCATAAATCAGTCATGATGTAAGAATAGGCAAAGTGATCAGAATGGAATAGAATAGAATCAAGCATGCAGAGTCACTAGGCTTACGCCAAAGGGACAAGAAGCACAGATAAAGGGACAGCTTCATAAATGGCAAAAATTAGGAAAAATTAACTTTCATTTCTATACTTTACAATACATAAAAGTAAGTTCCACATGTGACCTACAAAAGCCTTCATAGGAGTATCAAAAGCTCTAGGCCAGCCTGAGCAATTTAGCGAGACCTTGTTTCAAAATGAAAAATAAAAATGACTGGGGGATGCAGCTTGGTGGCTGAGTGCTTGTCTGACATGTGTACGGTCCCAGGTTCAATCCCCAGTGTCAACAACAACAACGTAGCAAGAAACAACACAGAAAAAGTCTACCTTTAAAAGAAAACAAGAGGGCTGGGAAGGTGGCTCAGTGGTAGAGTGCTTGCCTTGCATGCCTGAGGCCCTGGGTTCAATTCTTCAGCACCACATAAGCAAAAAGAAAAAAAAGCCGGAAGTGTCGTGTGGCTCAAGT
This sequence comes from Dipodomys merriami, assembly GCF_024711535.1. Classification (NCBI taxonomy): domain Eukaryota; kingdom Metazoa; phylum Chordata; class Mammalia; order Rodentia; family Heteromyidae; genus Dipodomys; species Dipodomys merriami. The sequence goes on along the minus strand of NW_027206512.1, from coordinate 42,345,572 downwards.
GGTAGAGTGCTAGCCTTGAGCTGAAGAGCTGAGGGACAGGGCCCAGGCCCAGAGTTCAGGCCCCATGACCGGACCCCCCCCCAAAAAAAAGAAAACAAGAATAACCTCCTAATATGGTGTAGGCATGTTCTCTTTCTCAAAGAGAACCCAGAAAACACAATTTACAAATTTTAAATCACAATTCATCACTCTTAAATTTTTCACTCTTGATAAACTGGACCACATGCAAATGAAATAGTTCCTTAAATGAATTCATAAAGAGCATAGAAAAACTATATCACAGGAGAAGTGTGTGTTTCATGGATGGAACAATGATCTTCAGAATGCATAACTAACTCGGACAGATCAAGTCCATTCAGTACTTTCTATACACAGAGCAATGTAGAGACCAGACACAAAAGGACACATACTATAGGATTCCATTTATATGTAGGTCAAGAGTAGAGCTGGGTTGGGTTTGCCTATTATGATCCCAGCACTGGGGAGGCTGAGGCAGGAAGATTTCAAGATCCGGGCCACTAGTCCAAGCTGCATAGTAAAGTTTTATCTAAAAAAGGTGGGTGGGGTGGGTGTGGACAATTGCTGGGCACTGATGGCTCACACCTGCAATTCTAGCTACCCAGGAGGTAGCTAGCGATCTCAAAATCTTGGTTTGAAGCCAGCTCAGGGAAGGAGAGTCCATGAGACTCGTATCTTCAACAAACCACCAAAAAGCCAGTAGAACAGTGGCTCAAGAGGAAGAGCACTCGCCTTGAGCAAAAGAACTCAGGGAGAACACCCAGGCCCTAGTTCAAGCCCCAGGACCAACACAAATAAACACAAAAGCCCGCTAAGTCTCGAATTTCCTTCAGATCCAATGATTCAGGGGCTGAGAGGCAGGCTCCTAGCATCTAAAGGTGGGAAGATGTCTTAGAAGATTGCAGCCCATCCTGCCAGCGTTGTTGCTAGGAAACCATTATTAGTGTGTGGTTCTGGAATCTTTTCTGGAGAGGGAGGTTTGATGCAGGGAAAGCCATCTGTGTCCAAAGCCCTTGATTTCCTTCCCAACGCCCATCCGCTCACTGTGCTGTGTGAGTTAGCGCTCCTCAGCCTCTCTGAATGCCACCTGGTTGCTTGGTGTGCTCTCAGGTTCCCAGTGAGTCAGCGTGGAAACTGGAGTGTCCTGTCAGCACCGCTGGCTTGTGACAGATCTTATGTCCTGGGCTTCAGACCCTGCTGTGTGAGTGGAGGCTAAGAGGGGCTGCGAGTCCTGGGGAAGTGGGCAAGTGGTCACCTGTTGACACAGCCGGGAGATGCTCTTGGCTCTAGAGCTGCCACTTCACTCATCTGCGATCACAGCTTGGGCACCGGTTGAACCTAGAGACTTCTCATCATGGGGAAAGATACAGGGCAGAGAAAGTTCTTAAAACAATTTAAGGCAAGTATTGGCTTTCTCACTCACGTAGCATACTATGTATTGATCATCTGTGATCTTATCTGCTACTACCCCTTCCCTCTCCAGCTGCAAAGACTTCATTACTGTCCCTTGCTCTTTCAGCCTAGAACATTCTTACTCAGGTCTTTGCTTGGTTGACTTTCTCACCTCTTTCAGGTCTTTGCTTAAATCCCACATTCTCAATTAGAATAATCTGGACGGTCCTTTTGAACCAACAATGTTCCCTTCCTTACCCTGCTCTGCCTTCTTTTTCCTGATGTGTTCCCTTCTTACCACATACCCTGGGGTTTGTTTTCAAGAATGTCTTCTTGCTTTCCTGCTTTATTTCATTATTGGAGTTTGAACTCAGGGCTTTGTATTTGCTAGGCAAGAGTTCTGCCCTTCATTCATACTTCCAGTCCTTTTATGCTTTTACTCTTTTTCAAATAGTCTCTCTTTTTGCCTAGGCTTGCTAGGCACTGTGATCTTCCTATTTTCATTTCCCATGTAACCAGGGTGATAGGTGCCTAGTCTTTTATTGGTTGAGATGAGGTCTTGCAAACTTCTATGCCCAAGCTGGCTTCAAAGAGCAGCCCTCCCACTCAGCCTTCCTACTAGCCAGGGTTACAGGCATTTTCATTTTTTTTCAAAAGAACCTATTAAAATATAATTTCCTCCAATTTGCTGTTAATTTATAACACTTTATTGACATCTGTATCCATACTAAAAGGGCTGGTTTATGAACAAAGTGGATTTACATTTATGCCACAAAATGTCTTTTACTTGTAGGACTGTTAACAGAAATGTACTCTAGAGAAAAACACACTGAAAACTAGCATTTGTATGTGGAAACAGTTAAGCACTAGATAGTACTTTCACATTGTCCTACACACACTTGTTAAAGTACATTGTACAAACATGAAAAATTGCTTTATGAAATTTCATTTAAAATCTGCTACAACAAATATCCTCATATAGTTCTAGGGCATTTAAGGGAAGTCTTAGTAATAAATCAGCAACAGATCAATCACTTTCTATAACTACTTTATGGAGAATACACTATAAGGAGTCTCCGTTCAAATAAAGGTGTCAATTATATTGTACATGGCCCAGTGTTTACAAAGTGGAAGAGACCAAATAGGCATTTTCATTTCTGACACGTGGTAATTGTACATTTATATAGGGTCCAGCATAACATTTCAATACGTAGTTTCAATATGCAATGATCAGAGCAGGTGTCTGGGTTCATTTATTACCTCATACCCCATTTCTATAAGTTGGGAGCATTTAAAATAACCTCTACTAGTTACCCTGAAATGTTTGATAAATTATCAACATAGCCATCTTTCTGTGTTACAGAACATCAGAATTTATTCTTCCCATCCAACTACATCTCAGTGCTGTTGTCCATCCCTCGTCTGTCCTTCCCCACCACACACATATCTTACACTCTCTTTACCACAATTTTATATTTCTCTCAAAGAATTGAGAGCAGTAGCGCTTGCAATGTCTTCCAGTTCCATCCACGTTGCTGGCATTAGCACCATGTCATTCTTTTGTGATTGAACCACATCATCATGTGAGGTTTCAGTTCCAATTTTTTTTTTTTTGCCGGTTTGGGGCTTGAACTCAGGACCTGGGCACTGTCCCTGAGCTTCTTTTTCTCAAAGCTAGCACTCTAACACTTGAGCCACAGTGCCACCTCCATCTTTTTCTCTTTATGTGGTACTGAGGAATTGAACCCAGGGCTTCATGCATGCTAGGCAAGCGCTCTACCACTAAGCTACATTCCCAGCCCCCAATCAGTTT